>NW_028246030.1:600000-1131058 GCF_964263255.1 Lissotriton vulgaris | reverse complement strand
AAATGGCAATTGGATCGTGCCTCATGTTGAATAACCACTTTTTAAACCCTCACAGTGACCAAATTGCCATTTTTACAGAGTTTTGATTACTCAAAAGCTTCAATTTTGACCCCTTTGAGGCACAGAAATGACTTTAAACACACTTATTTTAGTTGACAAAGTCATAATTCACATCCAACAGTCATTTACAGTCAAAAGATTAAATGTTAAAATTTCATCCATATTGACCATTTTGGGATCGTTTGACATGTCCGGAGTCATAGTTTTTCATCCGAAAATTGATTTTTTGGACTGTACCAAAAATGATTCAAAATGGCAATTGGATCTTGCCTCATATTGAATAACCACTTTTTAACCCTCAGAGTGACCAAAATTGCCATTTTTACAGAGTTTTGATTACTCAAAACTTCAATTTTGACCCCTTTGAGGCACAGAAATGACTTTAAACACACTTATTTTAGTTGACAAAGTCATAATTCACATCCAACAGTCATTTACAGTCAAAAGATTAAATGTTAAAATTTCATCCATATTGACCATTTTGGGCTCGTTCGGCATGTCCGGAGTCATCGTTTTTCATCCGAAAATTAATTTTTGGGACTGTACCAGAAATGATTCAAAATGTCAATTGGATCGTGCCTCATGTTGAATAACCACTTTTTAAACCCTCACAGTGACCAAAATTGCCATTTTTACAGAGTTTTGATTACTCAAAAGCTTCAATTTTGACCCCTTTGAGGCACAGAAATGACTTTAAGCACACTTATTTTAGTTGACAAAGTCATAATTCACATCCAACAGTCATTTACAGTCAAAAGATTAAATGTTAAAATTTCATCCATATTGACCATTTTGGGATCGTTTGACATGTCCGGAGTCATCGTTTTTCATCCGAAAATTGATTTTTTGGACTGTACCAAAAATGATTCAAAATGTCAATTGGATCGTGCCTCATGTTGAATGACCACTTTTTAAACCCTCACAGTGACCAAAATTGCCATTTTTACAGAGTTTTGATTACTCAAAAGCTTCAATTTTGACCCCTTTGAGGCACCGAAATGACTTTAAACACACTTATTTTAGTTGACAAAGTCATAATTCACATCCAACAGTCATTTAGAGTCAAAAGATTAAATGTTAAAATTTCATCCATATTGACCATTTTGGGATCGTTCGACATGTCCGGAGTCATCGTTTTTCATCCGAAAATTGATTTTTTGGACTGTACCAAAAATGATTCAAAATGTCAATTGGATCATGCCTCATGTTGAATAACCACTTTTTAAACCCTCAGAGTGACCAAAATTGCCATTTTTACAGAGTTTTGCTTACTCAAAAGCTTCAATTTTGACCCGTTTCAGGCACAGAAATGACTTTAAACACACTTATTTTAGTTGACAAAGTCATAATTCACATCCAACAGTCATTTACAGTCAAAAGATTAAATGTTAAAATTTCATCCATATTGACCATTTTGGGATCGTTTGACATGTCAGGAGTCATCGTTTTTCATCCGAAAATTGATTTTTTGGGACTGTACCAAAAATGATTCAAAATGTCAATTGGATCGTGCCTCATGTTGAATAACCACTTTTTAAACCCTCACAGTGACCAAAATTGCCAATTTTACAGAGTTTTGCTTACTCAAAAGCTTCAATTTTGACCCATTTCAGGCACAGAAATGACTTTAATCACACTTATTTTAGTTGACAAAGTCATAATTCACATCCAACAGTCATTTACAGTCAAAAGATTAAATGTTAAAATTTCATCCATATTGACCATTTTGGGATCGTTTGACATGTCCGGAGTCATCGTTTTTCATCCGAAAATTGATTTTTTGGACTGTACCAAAAATGATTCAAAATGTCAATTGGATCGTGCCTCATGTTGAATGACCACTTTTTTAAACCCTCAGAGTGACCAAAATTGCCATTTTTACAGAGTTTTGCTTACTCAAAAGCTTCAATTTTGACCCGTTTCAGGCAAGGAAATGACTTTAAACACACTTATTTTAGTTGACAAAGTCATAATTCACATCCAACAGTCATTTACAGTCAAAAGATTAAATGTTAAAATTTCGTCCATATTGACCATTTTGGGATCATTCGACATGTCAGGAGTCATCGTTTTTCATCCGAAAATTGATTTTTTGGACTGTACCAAAAATGATTCAAAATGTCAATTGGGTCGTGCCTCATGTTGAATAACCACTTTTTAAACCCTCACAGTGACCAAAATTGCCATTTTTACAGAGTTTTGATTACTCAAAAGCTTCAATTGTGACCCCTTTGAGGCACAGAAATGACTTTAAACACACTTATTTTAGTTGACAAAGTCATAATTCACATCCAACAGTCATTTACAGTCAAAAGATTAAATGTTAAAATTTCATCCATATTGACCATTTTGGGATCGTTCGACATGTCCGGAGTCATCGTTTTTCATCCGAAAATTGATTTTTTGGACTGTACCAAAAATGATTCAAAATGTCAATTGGATCATGCCTCATGTTGAATAACCACTTTTTAAACCCTCAGAGTGACCAAAATTGCCATTTTTACAGAGTTTTGCTTACTCAAAAGCTTCAATTTTGACCCGTTTCAGGCACAGAAATGACTTTAAACACACTTATTTTAGTTGACAAAGTCATAATTCACATCCAACAGTCATTTACAGTCAAAAGATTAAATGTTAAAATTTCGTCCATATTGACCATTTTGGGATCATTCGACATGTCAGGAGTCATCGTTTTTCATCCGAAAATTGATTTTTTGGACTGTACCAAAAATGATTCAAAATGTCAATTGGGTCGTGCCTCATGTTGAATAACCACTTTTTAAACCCTCACAGTGACCAAAATTGCCATTTTTACAGAGTTTTGATTACTCAAAAGCTTCAATTTTGACCCCTTTGAGGCACAGAAATGACTTTAAACACACTTATTTTAGTTGAGAAAGTCATAATTCACATCCAACAGTCATTTACAGTCAAAAGATTAAATGTTAAAATTTCATCCATATTGACCATTTTGGGATCGTTCGACATGTCCGGAGTCATCGTTTTTCATCCGAAAATTGATTTTTTGGACTGTACCAAAAATGATTCAAAATGGCAATTGGATCGTGCCTCATGTTGAATAACCACTTTTTAAACCCTCACAGTGACCAAAATTGCCATTTTTACAGAGTTTTGATTACTCAAAAGCTTCAATTTTGACCCCTTTGAGGCACAGAAATGACTTTAAACACACTTATTTTAGTTGACAAAGTCATAATTCACATCCAACAGTCATTTACAGTCAAAAGATTAAATGTTAAAATGTCATCCATATTGACCATTTTGGGCTCGTTCGGCATGTCCGGAGTCATCGTTTTTCATCCAAAAATTAATTTTTGGGACTGTACCAGAAATGATTCAAATTGTCAATTTGATCGTGCCTCATGTTGAATAACCACTTTTTAAACCCTCACAGTGACCAAAATTGCCATTTTTACAGAGTTTTGATTACTCAAAAGCTTCAATTTTGACCCCTTTGAGGCACAGAAATGACTTTAAGCACACTTATTTTAGTTGACAAAGTCATAATTCACATCCAACAGTCATTTACAGTCAAAATATTAAATGTTAAAGTTTCATCCATATTGACCATTTTGGGATCGTTCGACATGTCCGGAGTCATCGTTTTTCATCCGAAAATTGATTTTTTGGACTGTACCAAAAATCATTCAAAATGTCAATTGGATCGTGCCTCATGTTGAATAACCACTTTTTAAACCCTCACAGTGACCAAAATTGCAAATTTTACAGAGTTTTGCTTACTCAAAAGCTTCAATTTTGACCCATTTCAGGCACAGAAATGACTTTAAACACACTTATTTTAGTTGACAAAGTCATAATTCACATTCAACAGTCATTTACAGTCAAAAGATTAAATGTTAAAATTTCATCCATATTGACCATTTTGGGATCGTTTGACATGTCCGGAGTCATCGTTTTTCATCCGAAAATTGATTTTTTGGACTGTACCAAAAATGATTCAAAATGTCAATTGGATCGTGCCTCATGTTGAATGACCACTTTTTAAACCCTCACAGTGACCAAAATTGCCAATTTTACAGAGTTTTGCTTACTCAAAAGCTTCAATTTTGACCCATTTCAGGCACAGAAATGACTTTAAACACACTTATTTTAGTTGACAAAGTCATAATTCACATCCAACAGTCATTTACAGTCAAAAGATTAAATGTTAAAATTTCGTCCATATTGACCATTTTGGGATCATTCGACATGTCAGGAGTCATCGTTTTTCATCCGAAAATTGATTTTTTGGACTGTACCCAAAATGATTCAAAATGTCAATTGGATCGTGCCTCATGTTGAATAACCACTTTTTAAACCCTCACAGTGACCAAAATTGCCATTTTTACAGAGTTTTGATTACTCAAAAGCTTCAATTTTGACCCCTTTGAGGCACAGAAATGACTTTAAACACACTTATTTTAGTTGACAAAGTCATAATTCACATCCAACAGTCATTTAGAGTCAAAAGATTAAATGTTAAAATTTCATCCATATTGACCATTTTGGGATCGTTCGACATGTCCGGAGTCATCGTTTTTCATCCGAAAATTGATTTTTTGGACTGTACCAAAAATGATTCAAAATGTCAATTGGATCATGCCTCATGTTGAATAACCACTTTTTAAACCCTCAGAGTGACCAAAATTGCCATTTTTACAGAGTTTTGCTTACTCAAAAGCTTCAATTTTGACCCGTTTCAGGCACAGAAATGACTTTAAACACACTTATTTTAGTTGACAAAGTCATAATTCACATCCAACAGTCATTTACAGTCAAAAGATTAAATGTTAAAATTTCATCCATATTGACCATTTTGGGATCGTTTGACATGTCAGGAGTCATCGTTTTTCATCCGAAAATTGATTTTTTGGACTGTACCAAAAATGATTCAAAATGTCAATTGGATCGTGCCTCATGTTGAATAACCACTTTTTAAACCCTCACAGTGACCAAAATTGCCAATTTTACAGAGTTTTGCTTACTCAAAAGCTTCAATTTTGACCCATTTCAGGCACAGAAATGACTTTAATCACACTTATTTTAGTTGACAAAGTCATAATTCACATCCAACAGTCATTTACAGTCAAAAGATTAAATGTTAAAATTTCATCTATATTGACCATTTTGGGATCGTTTGACATGTCCGGAGTCATCGTTTTTCATCCGAAAATTGATTTTTTGGACTGTACCAAAAATGATTCAAAATGTCAATTGGATCGTGCCTCATGTTGAATGACCACTTTTTAAACCCTCAGAGTGACCAAAATTGCCATTTTTACAGAGTTTTGCTTACTCAAAAGCTTCAATTTTGACCCGTTTCAGGCACAGAAATGACTTTAAACACACTTATTTTAGTTGACAAAGTCATAATTCACATCCAACAGTCATTTACAGTCAAAAGATTAAATGTTAAAATTTCATCCATTTTGACCATTTTGGGATCGTTCGACATGTCCGGAGTCATCGTTTTTCATCCGAAAATTGATTTTTTGGACAGTACCAAAAATCATTCAAAATGTCAATTGGATCGTGCCTCATGTTGAATAACCACTTTTTAAACCCTCACAGTGACCAAAATTGCCAATTTTAAAGAGTTTTGCTTACTCAAAAGCTTCAATTTTGACCCATTTCAGGCACGGAAATGACTTTAAACACACTTATTTTAGTTGACAAAGTCATAATTCACATCCAACAGTCATTTACAGTCAAAAGATTAAATGTTAAAATTTCGTCCATATTGACCATTTTGGGATCATTCGACATGTCAGGAGTCATCGTTTTTCATCCGAAAATTGATTTTTTGGACTGTACCAAAAATGATTCAAAATGTCAATTGGGTCGTGCCTCATGTTGAATAACCACTTTTTAAACCCTCACAGTGACCAAAATTGCCATTTTTACAGAGTTTTGATTACTCAAAAGCTTCAATTTTGACCCCTTTGAGGCACAGAAATGACTTTAAACACACTTATTTTAGTTGACAAAGTCATAATTCACATCCAACAGTCATTTACAGTCAAAAGATTAAATGTTAAAATTTCATCCATATTGACCATTTTGGGATCGTTCGACATGTCCGGAGTCATCGTTTTTCATCCGAAAATTGATTTTTTGGACTGTACCAAAAATGATTCAAAATGGCAATTGGATCGTGCCTCATGTTGAATAACCACTTTTTAAACCCTCACAGTGACCAAAATTGCCATTTTTACAGAGTTTTGATTACTCAAAAGCTTCAATTTTGACCCCTTTGAGGCACAGAAATGACTTTAAACACACTTATTTTAGTTGACAAAGTCATAATTCACATCCAACAGTCATTTACAGTCAAAAGATTAAATGTTAAAATTTCATCCATATTGACCATTTTGAGATCGTTTGGCATGTCCGGAGTCATCGTTTTTCATCCGAAAATTGATTTTTTGGACTGTACCAAAAATGATTCAAAATGTCAATTGGATCGTGCCTCATGTTGAATAACCACTTTTTAAACCCTCACAGTGACCAAAATTGCCATTTTTACAGAGTTTTGATTACTCAAAAGCTTCAATTTTGACCCCTTTGAGGCACAGAAATGACTTTAAACACACTTATTTTAGTTGACAAAGTCATAATTCACATCCAACAGTCATTTACAGTCAAAAGATTAAATGTTAAAATTTCATCCATATTGACCATTTTGGGATCGTTCGACATGTCCGGAGTCATCGTTTTTCATCCAAAAATTGATTTTTTGGACTGTACCAAAAATGATTCAAAATGGCAATTGGATCGTGCCTCATGTTGAATAACCACTTTTTAAACCCTCACAGTGACCAAAATTGCCATTTTTACAGAGTTTTGATTACTCAAAAGCTTCAATTTTGACCCCTTTGAGGCACAGAAATGACTTTAAACACACTTATTTTAGTTGACAAAGTCATAATTCACATCCAACAGTCATTTACAGTCAAAAGATTAAATGTTAACATTTCATCCATATTGACCATTTTGGGATCGTTCGACATGTCCGGAGTCATCGTTTTTCATCCGAAAATTGATTTTTTGGACTGTACCAAAAATCATTCAAAATGTCAATTGGATCGTGCCTCATGTTGAATAACCACTTTTTAAACCCTCACAGTGACCAAAATTGCCAATTTTACAGAGTTTTGCTTACTCAAAAGCTTCAATTTTGACCCATTTCAGGCACAGAAATGACTTTAAACACACTTATTTTAGTTGCCAAAGTCATAATTCACATCCAACAGTCATTTACAGTCAAAAGATTAAATGTTAAAATTTCATCCATATTGACCATTTTGGGATCGTTTGACATGTCCGGAGTCATCGTTTTTCATCCGAAAATTGATTTTTTGGACTGTACCAAAAATGATTAAAAATGTCAATTGGATCGTGCCTCATGTTGAATGACCACTTTTTAAACCCTCAGAGTGACCAAAATTGCCATTTTTACAGAGTTTTGCTTACTCAAAAGCTTCAATTTTGACCCGTTTCAGTCACAGAAATGACTTTAAACACACTTATTTTAGTTGACAAAGTCATAATTCACATCCAACAGTCATTTACAGTCAAAATATTAAATGTTAAAGTTTCATCCATATTGACCATTTTGGGATCGTTCGACATGTCCGGAGTCATCGTTTTTCATCCGAAAATTGATTTTTTGGACTGTACCAAAAATCATTCAAAATGTCAATTGGATCGTGCCTCATGTTGAATAACCACTTTTTAAACCCTCACAGTGACCAAAATTGCAAATTTTACAGAGTTTTGCTTACTCAAAAGCTTCAATTTTGACCCATTTCAGGCACAGAAATGACTTTAAACACACTTATTTTAGTTGACAAAGTCATAATTCACATTCAACAGTCATTTACAGTCAAAAGATTAAATGTTAAAATTTCATCCATATTGACCATTTTGGGATCGTTTGACATGTCCGGAGTCATCGTTTTTCATCCGAAAATTGATTTTTTGGACTGTACCAAAAATGATTCAAAATGTCAATTGGATCGTGCCTCATGTTGAATGACCACTTTTTAAACCCTCACAGTGACCAAAATTGCCAATTTTACAGAGTTTTGCTTACTCAAAAGCTTCAATTTTGACCCATTTCAGGCACAGAAATGACTTTAAACACACTTATTTTAGTTGACAAAGTCATAATTCACATCCAACAGTCATTTACAGTCAAAAGATTAAATGTTAAAATTTCGTCCATATTGACCATTTTGGGATCATTCGACATGTCAGGAGTCATCGTTTTTCATCCGAAAATTTATTTTTTGGACTGTACCCAAAATGATTCAAAATGTCAATTGGATCGTGCCTCATGTTGAATAACCACTTTTTAAACCCTCACAGTGACCAAAATTGCCATTTTTACAGAGTTTTGATTACTCAAAAGCTTCAATTTTGACCCCTTTGAGGCACAGAAATGACTTTAAACACACTTATTTTAGTTGACAAAGTCATAATTCACATCCAACAGTCATTTAGAGTCAAAAGATTAAATGTTAAAATTTCATCCATATTGACCATTTTGGGATCGTTCGACATGTCCGGAGTCATCGTTTTTCATCCGAAAATTGATTTTTTGGACTGTACCAAAAATGATTCAAAATGTCAATTGGATCATGCCTCATGTTGAATAACCACTTTTTAAACCCTCAGAGTGACCAAAATTGCCATTTTTACAGAGTTTTGCTTACTCAAAAGCTTCAATTTTGACCCGTTTCAGGCACAGAAATGACTTTAAACACACTTATTTTAGTTGACAAAGTCATAATTCACATCCAACAGTCATTTACAGTCTAAAGATTAAATGTTAAAATTTCATCCATTTTGACCATTTTGGGATCGTTCGACATGTCCGGAGTCATCGTTTTTCATCCGAAAATTGATTTTTTGGACAGTACCAAAAATCATTCAAAATGTCAATTGGATCGTGCCTCATGTTGAATAACCACTTTTTAAACCCTCACAGTGACCAAAATTGCCAATTTTAAAGAGTTTTGCTTACTCAAAAGCTTCAATTTTGACCCATTTCAGGCAAGGAAATGACTTTAAACACACTTATTTTAGTTGACAAAGTCATAATTCACATCCAACAGTCATTTACAGTCAAAAGATTAAATGTTAAAATTTCGTCCATATTGACCATTTTGGGATCATTCGACATGTCAGGAGTCATCGTTTTTCATCCGAAAATTGATTTTTTGGACTGTACCAAAAATGATTCAAAATGTCAATTGGGTCGTGCCTCATGTTGAATAACCACTTTTTAAACCCTCACAGTGACCAAAATTGCCATTTTTACAGAGTTTTGATTACTCAAAAGCTTCAATTTTGACCCCTTTGAGGCACAGAAATGACTTTAAACACACTTATTTTAGTTGACAAAGTCATAATTCACATCCAACAGTCATTTACAGTCAAAAGATTAAATGTTAAAATTTCATCCATATTGACCATTTTGGGATCGTTTGACATGTCCGGAGTCATCGTTTTTCATCCGAAAATTGATTTTTTGGACTGTACCAAAAATGATTCAAAATGGCAATTGGATCTTGCCTCATATTGAATAACCACTTTTTAAACCCTCAGAGTGACCAAAATTGCCATTTTTACAGAGTTTTGATTACTCAAAACTTCAATTTTGACCCCTTTGAGGCACAGAAATGACTTTAAACACACTTATTTTAGTTGACAAAGTCATAATTCACATCCAACAGTCATTTACAGTCAAAAGAATAAATGTTAAAATTTCATCCATATTGACCATTTTGGGCTCGTTCGGCATGTCCGGAGTCATCGTTTTTCATCCGAAAATTAATTTTTGGGACTGTACCAGAAATGATTCAAAATGTCAATTGGATCGTGCCTCATGTTGAATAACCACTTTTTAAACCCTCACAGTGACCAAAATTGCCATTTTTACAGAGTTTTGATTACTCAAAAGCTTCAATTTTGACCCCTTTGAGGCACAGAAATGACTTTAAGCACACTTATTTTAGTTGACAAAGTCATAATTCACATCCAACAGTCATTTACAGTCAAAAGATTAAATGTTAAAGTTTCATCCATATTGACCATTTTGGGATCGTTCGACATGTCCGGAGTCATCGTTTTTCATCCGAAAATTGATTTTTTGGACTGTACCAAAAATCATTCAAAATGTCAATTGGATCGTGCCTCATGTTGAATAACCACTTTTTAAACCCTCACAGTGACCAAAATTGCCAATTTTACAGAGTTTTGCTTACTCAAAAGCTTCAATTTTGACCCATTTCAGGCACAGAAATGACTTTAAACACACTTATTTTAGTTGACAAAGTCATAATTCACATCCAACAGTCATTTACAGTCAAAAGATTAAATGTTAAAATTTCATCCATATTGACCATTTTGGGATCGTTTGACATGTCCGGAGTCATCGTTTTTCATCCGAAAATTGATTTTTTGGACTGTACCAAAAATGATTCAAAATGTCAATTGGATCGTGCCTCATGTTGAATGACCACTTTTTAAACCCTCACAGTGACCAAAATTGCCATTTTTACAGAGTTTTGATTACTCAAAAGCTTCAATTTTGACCCCTTTGAGGCACAGAAATGACTTTAAACACACTTATTTTAGTTGACAAAGTCATAATTCACATCCAACAGTCATTTACAGTCAAAAGATTAAATGTTAAAATTTCATCCATATTGACCATTTTGGGATCGTTCGACATGTCCGGAGTCATCGTTTTTCATCCGAAAATTGATTTTTTGGACTGTACCAAAAATGATTCAAAATGGCAATTGGATCGTGCCTCATGTTGAATAACCACTTTTTAAACCCTCACAGTGACCAAAATTGCCATTTTTACAGAGTTTTGATTACTCAAAAGCTTCAATTTTGACCCCTTTGAGGCACAGAAATGACTTTAAACACACTTATTTTAGTTGACAAAGTCATAATTCACATCCAACAGTCATTTACAGTCAAAAGATTAAATGTTAAAATTTCATCCATATTGACCATTTTGGGCTCGTTCGGCATGTCCGGAGTCATCGTTTTTCATCCGAAAATTAATTTTTGGGACTGTACCAGAAATGATTCAAAATGTCAATTGGATCGTGCCTCATGTTGAATAACCACTTTTTAAACCCTCACAGTGACCAAAATTGCCATTTTTACAGAGTTTTGATTACTCAAAAGCTTCAATTTTGACCCCTTTGAGGCACAGAAATGACTTTAAGCACACTTATTTTAGTTGACAAAGTCATAATTCACATCCAACAGTCATTTACAGTCAAAAGATTAAATGTTAAAGTTTCATCCATATTGACCATTTTGGGATCGTTCGACATGTCCGGAGTCATCGTTTTTCATCCGAAAATTGATTTTTTGGACTGTACCAAAAATCATTCAAAATGTCAATTGGATCGTGCCTCATGTTGAATAACCACTTTTTAAACCCTCACAGTGACCAAAATTGCAAATTTTACAGAGTTTTGCTTACTCAAAAGCTTCAATTTTGACCCATTTCAGGCACAGAAATGACTTTAAACACACTTATTTTAGTTGACAAAGTCATAATTCACATTCAACAGTCATTTACAGTCAAAAGATTAAATGTTAAAATTTCATCCATATTGACCATTTTGGGATCGTTTGACATGTCCGGAGTCATCGTTTTTCATCCGAAAATTGATTTTTTGGACTGTACCAAAAATGATTCAAAATGTCAATTGGATCGTGCCTCATGTTGAATGACCACTTTTTAAACCCTCACAGTGACCAAAATTGCCAATTTTACAGAGTTTTGCTTACTCAAAAGCTTCAATTTTGACCCATTTCAGGCACAGAAATGACTTTAAACACACTTATTTTAGTTGACAAAGTCATAATTCACATCCAACAGTCATTTACAGTCAAAAGATTAAATGTTAAAATTTCGTCCATATTGACCATTTTGGGATCATTCGACATGTCAGGAGTCATCGTTTTTCATCCGAAAATTGATTTTTTGGACTGTACCCAAAATGATTCAAAATGTCAATTGGATCGTGCCTCATGTTGAATAACCACTTTTTAAACCCTCACAGTGACCAAAATTGCCATTTTTACAGAGTTTTGATTACTCAAAAGCTTCAATTTTGACCCGTTTGAGGCACAGAAATGACTTTAAACACACTTATTTTAGTTGACAAAGTCATAATTCACATCCAACAGTCATTTAGAGTCAAAAGATTAAATGTTAAAATTTCATCCATATTGACCATTTTGGGATCGTTCGACATGTCCGGAGTCATCGTTTTTCATCCGAAAATTGATTTTTTGGACTGTACCAAAAATGATTCAAAATGTCAATTGGATCATGCCTCATGTTGAATAACCACTTTTTAAACCCTCAGAGTGACCAAAATTGCCATTTTTACAGAGTTTTGCTTACTCAAAAGCTTCAATTTTGACCCGTTTCAGGCACAGAAATGACTTTAAACACACTTATTTTAGTTGACAAAGTCATAATTCACATCCAACAGTCATTTACAGTCAAAAGATTAAATGTTAAAATTTCATCCATTTTGACCATTTTGGGATCGTTCGACATGTCCGGAGTCATCGTTTTTCATCCGAAAATTGATTTTTTGGACAGTACCAAAAATCATTCAAAATGTCAATTGGATCGTGCCTCATGTTGAATAACCACTTTTTAAACCCTCACAGTGACCAAAATTGCCATTTTTACAGAGTTTTGATTACTCAAAAGCTTCAATTTTGACCCCTTTGAGGCACAGAAATGACTTTAAACACACTTATTTTAGTTGACAAAGTCATAATTCACATCCAACAGTCATTTACAGTCAAAAGATTAAATGTTAAAATTTCATCCATATTGACCATTTTGGGCTCGTTCGGCATGTCCGGAGTCATCGTTTTTCATCCGAAAATTAATTTTTGGGACTGTACCAGAAATGATTCAAAATGTCAAATGGATCGTGCCTCATGTTGAATAACCACTTTTTAAACCCTCACAGTGACCAAAATTGCCATTTTTACAGAGTTTTGATTACTCAAAAGCTTCAATTTTGACCCCTTTGAGGCACAGAAATGACTTTAAGCACACTTATTTTAGTTGACAAAGTCATAATTCACATCCAACAGTCATTTACAGTCAAAAGATTAAATGTTAAAGTTTCATCCATATTGACCATTTTGGGATCGTTCGACATGTCCGGAGTCATCGTTTTTCATCCGAAAATTGATTTTTTGGACTGTACCAAAAATCATTCAAAATGTCAATTGGATCGTGCCTCATGTTGAATAACCACTTTTTAAACCCTCACAGTGACCAAAATTGCAAATTTTACAGAGTTTTGCTTACTCAAAAGCTTCAATTTTGACCCATTTCAGGCACAGAAATGACTTTAAACACACTTATTTTAGTTGACAAAGTCATAATTCACATTCAACAGTCATTTACAGTCAAAAGATTAAATGTTAAAATTTCATCCATATTGACCATTTTGGGATCGTTTGACATGTCCGGAGTCATCGTTTTTCATCCGAAAATTGATTTTTTGGACTGTACCAAAAATGATTCAAAATGTCAATTGGATCGTGCCTCATGTTGAATGACCACTTTTTAAACCCTCACAGTGACCAAAATTGCCAATTTTACAGAGTTTTGCTTACTCAAAAGCTTCAATTTTGACCCATTTCAGGCACAGAAATGACTTTAAACACACTTATTTTAGTTGACAAAGTCATAATTCACATCCAACAGTCATTTACAGTCAAAAGATTAAATGTTAAAATTTCGTCCATATTGACCATTTTGGGATCATTCGACATGTCAGGAGTCATCGTTTTTCATCCGAAAATTGATTTTTTGGACTGTACCCAAAATGATTCAAAATGTCAATTGGATCGTGCCTCATGTTGAATAACCACTTTTTAAACCCTCACAGTGACCAAAATTGCCATTTTTACAGAGTTTTGATTACTCAAAAGCTTCAATTTTGACCCGTTTGAGGCACAGAAATGACTTTAAACACACTTATTTTAGTTGACAAAGTCATAATTCACATCCAACAGTCATTTAGAGTCAAAAGATTAAATGTTAAAATTTCATCCATATTGACCATTTTGGGATCGTTCGACATGTCCGGAGTCATCGTTTTTCATCCGAAAATTGATTTTTTGGACTGTACCAAAAATGATTCAAAATGTCAATTGGATCATGCCTCATGTTGAATAACCACTTTTTAAACCCTCAGAGTGACCAAAATTGCCATTTTTACAGAGTTTTGCTTACTCAAAAGCTTCAATTTTGACCCGTTTCAGGCACAGAAATGACTTTAAACACACTTATTTTAGTTGACAAAGTCATAATTCACATCCAACAGTCATTTACAGTCAAAAGATTAAATGTTAAAATTTCATCCATTTTGACCATTTTGGGATCGTTCGACATGTCCGGAGTCATCGTTTTTCATCCGAAAATTGATTTTTTGGACAGTACCAAAAATCATTCAAAATGTCAATTGGATCGTGCCTCATGTTGAATAACCACTTTTTAAACCCTCACAGTGACCAAAATTGCCAATTTTAAAGAGTTTTGCTTACTCAAAAGCTTCAATTTTGACCCATTTCAGGCAAGGAAATGACTTTAAACACACTTATTTTAGTTGACAAAGTCATAATTCACATCCAACAGTCATTTACAGTCAAAAGATTAAATGTTAAAATTTCGTCCATATTGACCATTTTGGGATCATTCGACATGTCAGGAGTCATCGTTTTTCATCCGAAAATTGATTTTTTGGACTGTACCAAAAATGATTCAAAATGTCAATTGGGTCGTGCCTCATGTTGAATAACCACTTTTTAAACCCTCACAGTGACCAAAATTGCCATTTTTACAGAGTTTTGATTACTCAAAAGCTTCAATTTTGACCCCTTTGAGGCACAGAAATGACTTTAAACACACTTATTTTAGTTGACAAAGTCATAATTCACATCCAACAGTCATTTACAGTCAAAAGATTAAATGTTAAAATTTCATCCATATTGACCATTTTGGGATCGTTCGACATGTCGGGAGTCATCGTTTTTCATCCGAAAATTGATTTTTTGGACTGTACCAAAAATGATTCAAAATGGCAATTGGATCGTGCCTCATGTTGAATAACCACTTTTTAAACCCTCACAGTGACCAAAATTGCCATTTTTACAGAGTTTTGATTACTCAAAAGCTTCAATTTTGACCCCTTTGAGGCACAGAAATGACTTTAAACACACTTATTTTAGTTGACAAAGTCATAATTCACATCCAACAGTCATTTACAGTCAAAAGATTAAATGTTAAAATGTCATCCATATTGACCATTTTGGGCTCGTTCGGCATGTCCGGAGTCATCGTTTTTCATCCGAAAATTAATTTTTGGGACTGTACCAGAAATGATTCAAAATGTCAATTGGATCGTGCCTCATGTTGAATAACCACTTTTTAAACCCTCACAGTGACCAAAATTGCCATTTTTACAGAGTTTTGATTACTCAAAAGCTTCAATTTTGACCCCTTTGAGGCACAGAAATGACTTTAAGCACACTTATTTTAGTTGACAAAGTCATAATTCACATCCAACAGTCATTTACAGTCAAAAGATTAAATGTTAAAATTTCATCCATATTGACCATTTTGGGATCGTTTGACATGTCCGGAGTCATCGTTTTTCATCCGAAAATTGATTTTTTGGACTGTACCAAAAATGATTCAAAATGTCAATTGGATCGTGCCTCATGTTGAATGACCACTTTTTAAACCCTCACAGTGACCAAAATTGCCAATTTTACAGAGTTTTGCTTACTCAAAAGCTTCAATTTTGACCCATTTCAGGCACAGAAATGACTTTAAACACACTTATTTTAGTTGACAAAGTCATAATTCACATCCAACAGTCATTTACAGTCAAAAGATTAAATGTTAAAATTTCGTCCATATTGACCATTTTGGGATCATTCGACATGTCAGGAGTCATCGTTTTTCATCCGAAAATTGATTTTTTGGACTGTACCCAAAATGATTCAAAATGTCAATTGGATCGTGCCTCATGTTGAATAACCACTTTTTAAACCCTCACAGTGACCAAAATTGCCATTTTTACAGAGTTTTGATTACTCAAAAGCTTCAATTTTGACCCCTTTGAGGCACAGAAATGACTTTAAACACACTTATTTTAGTTGACAAAGTCATAATTCACATCCAACAGTCATTTAGAGTCAAAAGATTAAATGTTAAAATTTCATCCATATTGACCATTTTGGGATCGTTCGACATGTCCGGAGTCATCGTTTTTCATCCGAAAATTGATTTTTTGGACTGTACCAAAAATGATTCAAAATGTCAATTGGATCATGCCTCATGTTGAATAACCACTTTTTAAACCCTCAGAGTGACCAAAATTGCCATTTTTACAGAGTTTTGCTTACTCAAAAGCTTCAATTTTGACCCGTTTCAGGCACAGAAATGACTTTAAACACACTTATTTTAGTTGACAAAGTCATAATTCACATCCAACAGTCATTTACAGTCAAAAGATTAAATGTTAAAATTTCATCCATATTGACCATTTTGGGATCGTTTGACATGTCAGGAGTCATCGTTTTTCATCCGAAAATTGATTTTTTGGACTGTACCAAAAATGATTCAAAATGTCAATTGGATCGTGCCTCATGTTGAATAACCACTTTTTAAACCCTCACAGTGACCAAAATTGCCAATTTTACAGAGTTTTGCTTACTCAAAAGCTTCAATTTTGACCCATTTCAGGCACAGAAATGACTTTAATCACACTTATTTTAGTTGACAAAGTCATAATTCACATCCAACAGTCATTTACAGTCAAAAGATTAAATGTTAAAATTTCATCTATATTGACCATTTTGGGATCGTTTGACATGTCCGGAGTCATCGTTTTTCATCCGAAAATTGATTTTTTGGACTGTACCAAAAATGATTCAAAATGTCAATTGGATCGTGCCTCATGTTGAATGACCACTTTTTAAACCCTCAGAGTGACCAAAATTGCCATTTTTACAGAGTTTTGCTTACTCAAAAGCTTCAATTTTGACCCGTTTCAGGCACAGAAATGACTTTAAACACACTTATTTTAGTTGACAAAGTCATAATTCACATCCAACAGTCATTTACAGTCAAAAGATTAAATGTTAAAATTTCATCCATTTTGACCATTTTGGGATCGTTCGACATGTCCGGAGTCATCGTTTTTCATCCGAAAATTGATTTTTTGGACAGTACCAAAAATCATTCAAAATGTCAATTGGATCGTGCCTCATGTTGAATAACCACTTTTTAAACCCTCACAGTGACCAAAATTGCCAATTTTAAAGAGTTTTGCTTACTCAAAAGCTTCAATTTTGACCCATTTCAGGCACGGAAATGACTTTAAACACACTTATTTTAGTTGACAAAGTCATAATTCACATCCAACAGTCATTTACAGTCAAAAGATTAAATGTTAAAATTTCGTCCATATTGACCATTTTGGGATCATTCGACATGTCAGGAGTCATCGTTTTTCATCCGAAAATTGATTTTTTGGACTGTACCAAAAATGAATCAAAATGTCAATTGGGTCGTGCCTCATGTTGAATAACCACTTTTTAAACCCTCACAGTGACCAAAATTGCCATTTTTACAGAGTTTTGATTACTCAAAAGCTTCAATTTTGACCCCTTTGAGGCACAGAAATGACTTTAAACACACTTATTTTAGTTGACAAAGTCATAATTCACATCCAACAGTCATTTACAGTCAAAAGATTAAATGTTAAAATTTCATCCATATTGACCATTTTGGGATCGTTCGACATGTCCGGAGTCATCGTTTTTCATCCGAAAATTGATTTTTTAGACTGTACCAAAAATGATTAAAAATGTCAATTGGATCGTGCCTCATGTTGAATGACCACTTTTTAAACCCTCAGAGTGACCAAAATTGCCATTTTTACAGAGTTTTGCTTACTCAAAAGCTTCAATTTTGACCCGTTTCAGTCACAGAAATGACTTTAAACACACTTATTTTAGTTGACAAAGTCATAATTCACATCCAACAGTCATTTACAGTCAAAATATTAAATGTTAAAGTTTCATCCATATTGACCATTTTGGGATCGTTCGACATGTCCGGAGTCATCGTTTTTCATCCGAAAATTGATTTTTTGGACTGTACCAAAAATCATTCAAAATGTCAATTGGATCGTGCCTCATGTTGAATAACCACTTTTTAAACCCTCACAGTGACCAAAATTGCAAATTTTACAGAGTTTTGCTTACTCAAAAGCTTCAATTTTGACCCATTTCAGGCACAGAAATGACTTTAAACACACTTATTTTAGTTGACAAAGTCATAATTCACATTCAACAGTCATTTACAGTCAAAAGATTAAATGTTAAAATTTCATCCAGATTGACCATTTTGGGATCGTTTGACATGTCCGGAGTCATCGTTTTTCATCCGAAAATTGATTTTTTGGACTGTACCAAAAATGATTCAAAATGTCAATTGGATCATGCCTCATGTTGAATAACCACTTTTTAAACCCTCAGAGTGACCAAAATTGCCATTTTTACAGAGTTTTGCTTACTCAAAAGCTTCAATTTTGACCCGTTTCAGGCACAGAAATGACTTTAAACACACTTATTTTAGTTGACAAAGTCATAATTCACATCCAACAGTCATTTACAGTCAAAAGATTAAATGTTAAAATTTCATCTATATTGACCATTTTGGGATCGTTTGACATGTCCGGAGTCATCGTTTTTCATCCGAAAATTGATTTTTTGGACTGTACCAAAAATGATTCAAAATGTCAATTGGATCGTGCCTCATGTTGAATGACCACTTTTTAAACCCTCAGAGTGACCAAAATTGCCATTTTTACAGAGTTTTGCTTACTCAAAAGCTTCAATTTTGACCCGTTTCAGGCACAGAAATGACTTTAAACACACTTATTTTAGTTGACAAAGTCATAATTCACATCCAACAGTCATTTACAGTCAAAAGATTAAATGTTAAAATTTCATCCATTTTGACCATTTTGGGATCGTTCGACATGTCCGGAGTCATCGTTTTTCATCCGAAAATTGATTTTTTGGACAGTACCAAAAATCATTCAAAATGTCAATTGGATCGTGCCTCATGTTGAATAACCACTTTTTAAACCCTCACAGTGACCAAAATTGCCAATTTTAAAGAGTTTTGCTTACTCAAAAGCTTCAATTTTGACCCATTTCAGGCACGGAAATGACTTTAAACACACTTATTTTAGTTGACAAAGTCATAATTCACATCCAACAGTCATTTACAGTCAAAAGATTAAATGTTAAAATTTCGTCCATATTGACCATTTTGGGATCATTCGACATGTCAGGAGTCATCGTTTTTCATCCGAAAATTGATTTTTTGGACTGTACCAAAAATGATTCAAAATGTCAATTGGGTCGTGCCTCATGTTGAATAACCACTTTTTAAACCCTCACAGTGACCAAAATTGCCATTTTTACAGAGTTTTGATTACTCAAAAGCTTCAATTTTGACCCCTTTGAGGCACAGAAATGACTTTAAACACACTTATTTTAGTTGACAAAGTCATAATTCACATCCAACAGTCATTTACAGTCAAAAGATTAAATGTTAAAATTTCATCCATATTGACCATTTTGGGATCGTTCGACATGTCCGGAGTCATCGTTTTTCATCCGAAAATTGATTTTTTGGACTGTACCAAAAATGATTCAAAATGGCAATTGGATCGTGCCTCATGTTGAATAACCACTTTTTAAACCCTCACAGTGACCAAAATTGCCATTTTTACAGAGTTTTGATTACTCAAAAGCTTCAATTTTGACCCCTTTGAGGCACAGAAATGACTTTAAACACACTTATTTTAGTTGACAAAGTCATAATTCACATCCAACAGTCATTTACAGTCAAAAGATTAAATGTTAAAATTTCATCCATATTGACCATTTTGAGATCGTTTGGCATGTCCGGAGTCATCGTTTTTCATCCGAAAATTGATTTTTTGGACTGTACCAAAAATGATTCAAAATGTCAATTGGATCGTGCCTCATGTTGAATAACCACTTTTTAAACCCTCACAGTGACCAACATTGCCATTTTTACAGAGTTTTGATTACTCAAAAGCTTCAATTTTGACCCCTTTGAGGCACAGAAATGACTTTAAACACACTTATTTTAGTTGACAAAGTCATAATTCACATCCAACAGTCATTTACAGTCAAAAGATTAAATGTTAAAATTTCATCCATATTGACCATTTTGGGATCGTTCGACATGTCCGGAGTCATCGTTTTTCATCCGAAAATTGATTTTTTGGACTGTACCAAAAATGATTCAAAATGGCAATTGGATCGTGCCTCATGTTGAATAACCACTTTTTAAACCCTCACAGTGACCAAAATTGCCATTTTTACAGAGTTTTGATTACTCAAAACCTTCAATTTTGACCCCTTTGAGGCACAGAAATGACTTTAAACACACTTATTTTAGTTGACAAAGTCATAATTCACATCCAACAGTCATTTACAGTCAAAAGATTAAATGTTAACATTTCATCCATATTGACCATTTTGGGATCGTTCGACATGTCCGGAGTCATCGTTTTTCATCCGAAAATTGATTTTTTGGACTGTACCAAAAATCATTCAAAATGTCAATTGGATCGTGCCTCATGTTGAATAACCACTTTTTAAACCCTCACAGTGACCAAAATTGCCAATTTTACAGAGTTTTGCTTACTCAAAAGCTTCAATTTTGACCCATTTCAGGCACAGAAATGACTTTAAACACACTTATTTTAGTTGACAAAGTCATAATTCACATCCAACAGTCATTTACAGTCAAAAGATTAAATGTTAAAATTTCATCCATATTGACCATTTTGGGATCGTTTGACATGTCCGGAGTCATCGTTTTTCATCCGAAAATTGATTTTTTGGACTGTACCAAAAATGATTAAAAATGTCAATTGGATCGTGCCTCATGTTGAATGACCACTTTTTAAACCCTCAGAGTGACCAAAATTGCCATTTTTACAGAGTTTTGCTTACTCAAAAGCTTCAATTTTGACCCGTTTCAGTCACAGAAATGACTTTAAACACACTTATTTTAGTTGACAAAGTCATAATTCACATCCAACAGTCATTTACAGTCAAAAGATTAAATGTTAAAATTTCATCCATATTGACCATTTTGGGATCGTTCGACATGTCCGGAGTCATCGTTTTTCATCCGAAAATTGATTTTTTGGACTGTACCAAAAATCATTCAAAATGTCAATTGGATCGTGCCTCATGTTGAATAACCACTTTTTAAACCCTCACAGTGACCAAAATTGCCAATTTTACAGAGTTTTGCTTACTCAAAAGCTTCAATTTTGACCCATTTCAGGCACAGAAATGACTTTAAACACACTTATTTTAGTTGACAAAGTCATAATTCACATCCAACAGTCATTCACAGTCAAAAGATTAAATGTTAAAATTTCATCCATATTGACCATTTTGGGATCGTTTGACATGTCAGGAGTCATCGTTTTTCATCCGAAAATTTATTTTTTGGACTGTACCAAAAATGATTCAAAATGTCAATTGGATCGTGCCTCATGTTGAATAACCACTTTTTAAACCCTCACAGTGACCAAAATTGCCATTTTTACAGAGTTTTGATTACTCAAAAGCTTCAATTTTGACCCCTTTGAGGCACAGAAATGACTTTAAACACACTTATTTTAGTTGACAAAGTCATAATTCACACCCAACAGTCATTTAGAGTCAAAAGATTAAATGTTAAAATTTCATCCATATTGACCATTTTGGGATCGTTCGACATGTCCGGAGTCATCGTTTTTCATCCGAAAATTGATTTTTTGGACTGTACCAAAAATGATTCAAAATGTCAATTGGATCGTGCCTCATGTTGAATAACCACTTTTTAAACCCTCACAGTGACCAAAATTGCCAATTTTACAGAGTTTTGCTTACTCAAAAGCTTCAATTTTGACCCATTTCAGGCACAGAAATGACTTTAATCACACTTATTTTAGTTGACAAAGTCATAATTCACATCCAACAGTCATTTACAGTCAAAAGATTAAATGTTAAAATTTCGTCCATATTGACCATTTTGGGATCATTCGACATGTCAGGAGTCATCGTTTTTCATCCGAAAATTGATTTTTTGGACTGTACCAAAAATGATTCAAAATGTCAATTGGAATGTGCCTCATGTTGAATACCCACTTTTTAAACCCTCACAGTGACCAAAATTGCCAATTTTACAGAGTTTTGCTTACTCAAAAGCTTCAATTTTGACCCATTTCAGGCACAGAAATGACTTTAAACACACTTATTTTAGTTGACAAAGTCATAATTCACATCCAACAGTCATTTACAGTCAAAAGATTAAATGTTAAAATTTCATCCATATTGACCATTTTGGGATCGTTTGGCATGTCCGGAGTCATCGTTTTTCATCCGAAAATTGATTTTTTGGACTGTACCAAAAATGATTCAAAATGGCAATTGGATCGTGCCTCATGTTGAATAACCACTTTCTAAACCCTCAGAGTGACCAAAATTGCCATTTTTACAGAGTTTTGATTACTCAAAAGCTTCAATTTTGACCCCTTTGAGGCACAGAAATGACTTTAAACACACGTATTTTAGTTGACAAAGTCATAATTCACATCCAACAGTCATTTACAGTCAAAAGATTAAATGTTAAAATTTCATCCATATTGACCATTTTGGGATCGTTCGGCATGTCCGGAGTCATCGTTTTTCATCCGAAAATTGATTTTTTGGACTGTACCAAAAATGATTCAAAATGGCAATTGGATCGTGCCTCATGTTGAATAACCACTTTTTAAACCCTCACAGTGACCAAAATTGCCATTTTTACAGAGTTTTGATTACTCAAAAGCTTCAATTTTGACCCCTTTGAGGCACAGAAATGACTTTAAACACACTTATTTTAGTTGACAAAGTCATAATTCACATCCAACAGTCATTTACAGTCAAAAGATTAAATGTTAACATTTCATCCATATTGACCATTTTGGGATCGTTCGACATGTCCGGAGTCATCGTTTTTCATCCGAAAATTGATTTTTTGGACTGTACCAAAAATCATTCAAAATGTCAATTGGATCGTGCCTCATGTTGAATAACCACTTTTTAAACCCTCAGAGTCACCAAAATTGCCATTTTTACAGAGTTTTGCTTACTCAAAAGCTTCAATTTTGACCCGTTTCAGGCACAGAAATGACTTTAAACACACTTATTTTAGTTGACAAAGTCATAATTCACATCCAACAGTCATTTACAGTCAAAAGATTAAATGTTAAAATTTCATCCATATTGACCATTTTGGGATCGTTCGACATGTCCGGAGTCATCGTTTTTCATCCGAAAATTGATTTTTTGGACTGTACCAAAAATCATTCAAAATGTCAATTGGATCGTGACTCACGTTGAATAACCACTTTTTAAACCCTCACAGTGACCAAAATTGCCAATTTTACAGAGTTTTGCTTACTCAAAAGCTTCAATTTTGACCCATTTCAGGCACAGAAATGACTTTAAACACACTTATTTTAGTTGACAAAGTCATAATTCACATCCAACAGTCATTCACAGTCAAAAGATTAAATGTTAAAATTTCATCCATATTGACCATTTTGGGATCGTTTGACATGTCAGGAGTCATCGTTTTTCATCCGAAAATTGATTTTTTGGACTGTACCAAAAATGATTCAAAATGTCAATTGGATCGTGCCTCATGTTGAATAACCACTTTTTAAACCATCACAGTGACCAAAATTGCCATTTTTGCAGAGTTTTGATTACTCAAAAGCTTCAATTTTGACCCCTTTGAGGCACAGAAATGACTTTAAACACACTTATTTTAGTTGACAAAGTCATAATTCACATCCAACAGTCATTTAGAGTCAAAAGATTAAATGTTAAAATTTCATCCATATTGACCATTTTGGGATCGTTCGACATGTCCGGAGTCATCGTTTTTCATCCGAAAATTGATTTTTTGGACTGTACCAAAAATGATTCAAAATGTCAATTGGATCGTGCCTCATGTTGAATAACCACTTTTTAAACCCTCAGAGTGACCAAAATTGCCATTTTTACAGAGTTTTGCTTACTCAAAAGCTTCAATTTTGACCCTTTTCAGGCACAGAAATGACTTTAAACACACTTATTTTAGTTGACAAAGTCATAATTCACATCCAACAGTCATTTACAGTCAAAAGATTAAATGTTAAAATTTCATCCATATTGACCATTTTGGGATCGTTCAACATGTCAGGAGTCATCGTTTTTCATCCGAAAATTGATTTTTTGGACTGTACCAAAAATGATTCAAAATGTCAATTGGATCGTGCCTCATGTTGAATAACCACTTTTTAAACCCTCACAGTGACCAAAATTGCCATTTTTACAGAGTTTTGATTACTCAAAAGCTTCAATTTTGACCCCTTTGAGGCACAGAAATGACTTTAAACACACTTATTTTAGTTGACAAAGTCATAATTCACATCCAACAGTCATTTACAGTCAAAAGATTAAATGTTAAAATTTCATCCATATTGACCATTTTGGGATCGTTCGACATGTCCGGAGTCATCGTTTTTCATCCGAAAATTGATTTTTTGGACTGTACCAAAAATGATTCAAAATGGCAATTGGATCGTGCCTCATGTTGAATAACCACTTTTTAAACCCTCACAGTGACCAAAATTGCCATTTTTACAGAGTTTTGATTACTCAAAAGCTTCAATTTTGACCCCTTTGAGGCACAGAAATGACTTTAAACACACTTATTTTAGTTGACAAAGTCATAATTCACATCCAACAGTCATTTACAGTCAAAAGATTAAATGTTAAAATTTCATCCATATTGACCATTTTGAGATCGTTTGGCATGTCCGGAGTCATCGTTTTTCATCCGAAAATTGATTTTTTGGACTGTACCAAAAATGATTCAAAATGTCAATTGGATCGTGCCTCATGTTGAATAACCACTTTTTAAACCCTCACAGTGACCAAAATTGCCATTTTTACAGAGTTTTGATTACTCAAAAGCTTCAATTTTGACCCCTTTGAGGCACAGAAATGACTTTAAACACACTTATTTTAGTTGACAAAGTCATAATTCACATCCAACAGTCATTTACAGTCAAAAGATTAAATGTTAAAATTTCATCCATATTGACCATTTTGGGATCGTTCGACATGTCCGGAGTCATCGTTTTTCATCCGAAAATTGATTTTTTGGACTGTACCAAAAATGATTCAAAATGGCAATTGGATCGTGCCTCATGTTGAATAACCACTTTTTAAACCCTCACAGTGACCAAAATTGCCATTTTTACAGAGTTTTGATTACTCAAAACCTTCAATTTTGACCCCTTTGAGGCACAGAAATGACTTTAAACACACTTATTTTAGTTGACAAAGTCATAATTCACATCCAACAGTCATTTACAGTCAAAAGATTAAATGTTAACATTTCATCCATATTGACCATTTTGGGATCGTTCGACATGTCCGGAGTCATCGTTTTTCATCCGAAAATTGATTTTTTGGACTGTACCAAAAATCATTCAAAATGTCAATTGGATCGTGCCTCATGTTGAATAACCACTTTTTAAACCCTCACAGTGACCAAAATTGCCAATTTTACAGAGTTTTGCTTACTCAAAAGCTTCAATTTTGACCCATTTCAGGCACAGAAATGACTTTAAACACACTTATTTTAGTTGACAAAGTCATAATTCACACCCAACAGTCATTTACAGTCAAAAGATTAAATGTTAAAATTTCATCCATATTGACCATTTTGGGATCGTTTGACATGTCCGGAGTCATCGTTTTTCATCCGAAAATTGATTTTTTGGACTGTACCAAAAATGATTAAAAATGTCAATTGGATCGTGCCTCATGTTGAATGACCACTTTTTAAACCCTCAGAGTGACCAAAATTGCCATTTTTACAGAGTTTTGCTTACTCAAAAGCTTCAATTTTGACCCGTTTCAGTCACAGAAATGACTTTAAACACACTTATTTTAGTTGACAAAGTCATAATTCACATCCAACAGTCATTTACAGTCAAAAGATTAAATGTTAAAATTTCATCCATATTGACCATTTTGGGATCGTTCGACATGTCCGGAGTCATCGTTTTTCATCCGAAAATTGATTTTTTGGACTGTACCAAAAATCATTCAAAATGTCAATTGGATCGTGCCTCATGTTGAATAACCACTTTTTAAACCCTCACAGTGACCAAAATTGCCAATTTTACAGAGTTTTGCTTACTCAAAAGCTTCAATTTTGACCCATTTCAGGCACAGAAATGACTTTAAACACACTTATTTTAGTTGACAAAGTCATAATTCACATCCAACAGTCATTCACAGTCAAAAGATTAAATGTTAAAATTTCATCCATATTGACCATTTTGGGATCGTTTGACATGTCAGGAGTCATCGTTTTTCATCCGAAAATTGATTTTTTGGACTGTACCAAAAATGATTCAAAATGTCAATTGGATCGTGCCTCATGTTGAATAACCACTTTTTAAACCCTCACAGTGACCAAAATTGCCATTTTTACAGAGTTTTGATTACTCAAAAGCTTCAATTTTGACCCCTTTGAGGCACAGAAATGACTTTAAACACACTTATTTTAGTTGACAAAGTCATAATTCACACCCAACAGTCATTTAGAGTCAAAAGATTAAATGTTAAAATTTCATCCATATTGACCATTTTGGGATCGTTCGACATGTCCGGAGTCATCGTTTTTCATCCGAAAATTGATTTTTTGGACTGTACCAAAAATGATTCAAAATGTCAATTGGATCGTGCCTCATGTTGAATAACCACTTTTTAAACCCTCACAGTGACCAAAATTGCCAATTTTACAGAGTTTTGCTTACTCAAAAGCTTCAATTTTGACCCATTTCAGGCACAGAAATGACTTTAATCACACTTATTTTAGTTGACAAAGTCATAATTCACATCCAACAGTCATTTACAGTCAAAAGATTAAATGTTAAAATTTCGTCCATATTGACCATTTTGGGATCATTCGACATGTCAGGAGTCATCGTTTTTCATCCGAAAATTGATTTTTTGGACTGTACCAAAAATGATTCAAAATGTCAATTGGAATGTGCCTCATGTTGAATAACCACTTTTTAAACCCTCACAGTGACCAAAATTGCCAATTTTACAGAGTTTTGCTTACTCAAAAGCTTCAATTTTGACCCATTTCAGGCACAGAAATGACTTTAAACACACTTATTTTAGTTGACAAAGTCATAATTCACATCCAACAGTCATTTACAGTCAAAAGATTAAATGTTAAAATTTCATCCATATTGACCATTTTGGGATCGTTTGGCATGTCCGGAGTCATCGTTTTTCATCCGAAAATTGATTTTTTGGACTGTACCAAAAATGATTCAAAATGGCAATTGGATCGTGCCTCATGTTGAATAACCACTTTTTAAACCCTCAGAGTGACCAAAATTGCCATTTTTACAGAGTTTTGATTACTCAAAAGCTTCAATTTTGACCCCTTTGAGGCACAGAAATGACTTTAAACACACGTATTTTAGTTGACAAAGTCATAATTCACATCCAACAGTCATTTACAGTCAAAAGATTAAATGTTAAAATTTCATCCATATTGACCATTTTGGGATCGTTCGGCATGTCCGGAGTCATCGTTTTTCATCCGAAAATTGATTTTTTGGACTGTACCAAAAATGATTCAAAATGGCAATTGGATCGTGCCTCATGTTGAATAACCACTTTTTAAACCCTCACAGTGACCAAAATTGCCATTTTTACAGAGTTTTGATTACTCAAAAGCTTCAATTTTGACCCCTTTGAGGCACAGAAATGACTTTAAACACACTTATTTTAGTTGACAAAGTCATAATTCACATCCAACAGTCATTTACAGTCAAAAGATTAAATGTTAACATTTCATCCATATTGACCATTTTGGGATCGTTCGACATGTCCGGAGTCATCGTTTTTCATCCGAAAATTGATTTTTTGGACTGTACCAAAAATCATTCAAAATGTCAATTGGATCGTGCCTCATGTTGAATAACCACTTTTTAAACCCTCACAGTGACCAAAATTGCCAATTTTACAGAGTTTTGCTTACTCAAAAGCTTCAATTTTGACCCGTTTCAGGCACAGAAATGACTTTAAACACACTTATTTTAGTTGACAAAGTCATAATTCACATCCAACAGTCATTTACAGTCAAAAGATTAAATGTTAAAATTTCATCCATATTGACCATTTTGGGATCGTTCGACATGTCCGGAGTCATCGTTTTTCATCCGAATATTGATTTTTTGGACTGTACCAAAAATCATTCAAAATGTCAATTGGATCGTGCCTCACGTTGAATAACCACTTTTTAAACCCTCACAGTGACCAAAATTGCCAATTTTACAGAGTTTTGCTTACTCAAAAGCTTCAATTTTGACCCATTTCAGGCACAGAAATGACTTTAAACACACTTATTTTAGTTGACAAAGTCATAATTCACATCCAACAGTCATTCACAGTCAAAAGATTAAATGTTAAAATTTCATCCATATTGACCATTTTGGGATCGTTTGACATGTCAGGAGTCATCGTTTTTCATCCGAAAATTGATTTTTTGGACTGTACCAAAAATGATTCAAAATGTCAATTGGATCGTGCCTCATGTTGAATAACCACTTTTTAAACCATCACAGTGACCAAAATTGCCATTTTTGCAGAGTTTTGATTACTCAAAAGCTTCAATTTTGACCCCTTTGAGGCACAGAAATGACTTTAAACACACTTATTTTAGTTGACAAAGTCATAATTCACATCCAACAGTCATTTAGAGTCAAAAGATTAAATGTTAAAATTTCATCCATATTGACCATTTTGGGATCGTTCGACATGTCCGGAGTCATCGTTTTTCATCCGAAAATTGATTTTTTGGACTGTACCAAAAATGATTCAAAATGTCAATTGGATCGTGCCTCATGTTGAATAACCACTTTTTAAACCCTCAGAGTGACCAAAATTGCCATTTTTACAGAGTTTTGCTTACTCAAAAGCTTCAATTTTGACCCTTTTCAGGCACAGAAATGACTTTAAACACACTTATTTTAGTTGACAAAGTCATAATTCACATCCAACAGTCATTTACAGTCAAAAGATTAAATGTTAAAATTTCATCCATATTGACCATTTTGGGATCGTTCAACATGTCAGGAGTCATCGTTTTTCATCCGAAAATTGATTTTTTGGACTGTACCAAAAATGATTCAAAATGTCAATTGGATCGTGCCTCATGTTGAATAACCACTTTTTAAACCCTCACAGTGACCAAAATTGCCAATTTTACAGAGT
Organism: Lissotriton vulgaris; assembly: GCF_964263255.1. Lineage (NCBI taxonomy): Eukaryota > Metazoa > Chordata > Amphibia > Caudata > Salamandridae > Lissotriton > Lissotriton vulgaris. Next base: position 1,101,433 of record NW_028246030.1, on the reverse strand, counting down.
TTTGCTTACTCAAAAGCTTCAATTTTGACCCATTTCAGGCACAGAAATGACTTTAATCACACTTATTTTAGTTGACAAAGTCATAATTCACATCCAACAGTCATTTACAGTCAAAAGATTAAATGTTAAAATTTCGTCCATATTGACCATTTTGGGATCATTCGACATGTCAGGAGTCATCGTTTTTCATCCGAAAATTGATTTTTTGGACTGTACCAAAAATGATTCAAAATGTCAATTGGAATGTGCCTCATGTTGAATAACCACTTTTTAAACCCTCACAGTGACCAAAATTGCCAATTTTACAGAGTTTTGCTTACTCAAAAGCTTCAATTTTGACCCATTTCAGGCACAGAAATGACTTTAAACACACTTATTTTAGTTGACAAAGTCATAATTCACATCCAACAGTCATTTACAGTCAAAAGATTAAATGTTAAAATTTCATCCATATTGACCATTTTGGGATCGTTTGGCATGTCCGGAGTCATCGTTTTTCATCCGAAAATTGATTTTTTGGACTGTACCAAAAATGATTCAAAATGTCAATTGGATCGTGCCTCATGGTCAATAACCACTTTTTAAACCCTCACAGTGACCAAAATTGCCATTTTTACAGAGTTTTGATTACTCAAAAGCTTCAATTTTGACCCCTTTGAGGCACAGAAATGACTTTAAACACACTTATTTTAGTTCACAAAGTCATAATTCACATCCAACAGTCATTTACAGTCAAAAGATTAAATGTTAAAATTTCATCCATATTGACCATTCTGGGATCGTTCGACATGTCCGGAGTCAACGTTTTTCATCCGAAAATTGATTTTTTGGACTGTACCAAAAATCATTCAAAATGTCAATTGGATCGTGCCTCATGTTGAATAACCACTTTTTAAACCCTCACAGTGACCAAAATTGCCAATTTTACAGAGTTTTGCTTACTCAAAAGCTTCAATTTTGACCCATTTCAGGCACAGAAATGACTTTAAACACACTAATTTTAGTTGACAAAGTCATAATTCACATCCAACAGTCATTTACAGTCAAAAGATTAAATGTTAAAATTGCATCCATATTGACCATTTTGGGATCGTTTGACATGTCCGGAGTCATCGTTTTTCATCCGAAAATTGATTTTTTGGACTGTACCCAAAATGATTCAAAATGTCAATTGGATCGTGCCTCATGTTGAATGACCACTTTTTAAACCCTCAGAGTCACCAAAATTGCCATTTTTACAGAGTTTTGCTTACTCAAAAGCTTCAATTTTGACCCGTTTCAGGCACAGAAATGACTTTAAACACACTTATTTTAGTTGACAAAGTCATAATTCACATCCAACAGTCATTTACAGTCAAAAGATTAAATGTTAAAATTTCATCCATATTGACCATTTTGGGATCGTTCGACATGTCCGGAGTCATCGTTTTTCATCCGAAAATTGATTTTTTGGACAGTACCAAAAATCATTCAAAATGTCAATTGGATCGTGCCTCATGTTTAATAACCACTTTTTAAACCCTCACAGTGACCAAAATTGCCAATTTTAAAGAGTTTTGCTTACTCAAAAGCTTCAATTTTGACCCATTTCAGGCACGGAAATGACTTTAAACACACTTATTTTAGTTGACAAAGTCATAATTCACATCCAACAGTCATTTACAGTCAAAAGATTAAATGTTAAAATTTCGTCCATATTGACCATTTTGGGATCATTCGACATGTAAGGAGTCATCGTTTTTCATCCGAAAATTGATTTTTTGGACTGTACCAAAAATGATTCAAAATGTCAATTGGATCGTGCCTCATGTTGAATGACCACTTTTTAAACCCTCACAGTGACCAAAATTGCCATTTTTACAGAGTTTTGATTACTCAAAAGCTTCAATTTTGACCCCTTTGAGGCACAGAAATGACTTTGAAACACACTTATTTTAGTTGACAAAGTCATAATTCACATCCAACAGTCATTTACAGTCAAAAGATTAAATGTTAAAATTTCATCCATATTGACCATTTTGGGATCGTTCGACATGTCCGGAGTCATCGTTTTTCATCCGAAAATTGATTTTTTGGACTGTACCAAAAATTATTCAAAATGGCAATTGGATCGTGCCTCATGTTGAATAACCACTTTTTAAACCCTCACAGTGACCAAAATTGCCATTTTTACAGAGTTTTGATTACTCAAAAGCTTCAATTTTGACCCCTTTGAGGCACAGAAATGACTTTAAACACACTTATTTTAGTTGACAAAGTCATAATTCACATCCAACAGTCATTTACAGTCAAAAGATTAAATGTTAAAATTTCATCCATATTGACCATTTTGGGATCGTTCGACATGTCCGGAGTCATCGTTTTTCATCCGAAAATTGATTTTTTGGACTGTACCAGAAATTATTCAAAATGTCAATTGGATCGTGCCTCATGTTGAATAACCACTTTTTAAACCTTCACAGTGACCAAAATTGCCATTTTTACAGAGTTTTGATTACTCAAAAGCTTCAATTTTGACCCCTTTGAGGCACAGAAATGACTTTAAACACACTTATTTTAGTTGACAAAGTCATAATTCACATCCAACAGTCATTTACAGTCAAAAGATTAAATGTTAAAATTTCATCCATATTGACCATTTTGGGATCGTTCGACATGTCCGGAGTCATCGTTTTTCATCCGAAAATTGATTTTTTGGACTGTACCAAAAATCATTCAAAATGTCAATTGGATCGTGCCTCACGTTGAATAACCACTTTTTAAACCCTCACAGTGACCAAAATTGCCGATTTTACAGAGTTTTGCTTACTCAAAAGCTTCAATTTTGACCCATTTCAGGCACAGAAATGACTTTAAACACACTTATTTTACTTGACAAAGTCATAATTCACATCCAACAGTCATTCACAGTCAAAAGATTAAATGTTAAAATTTCATCCATATTGACCATTTTGGGATCGTTTGACATGTCAGGAGTCATCGTTTTTCATCCGAAAATTGATTTTTTGGACTGTACCAAAAATGATTCAAAATGTCAATTGGATCGTGCCTCATGTTGAATAACCACTTTTTAAACCATCACAGTGACCAAAATTGCCATTTTTGCAGAGTTTTGATTACTCAAAAGCTTCAATTTTGACCCCTTTGAGGCACAGAAATGACTTTAAACACACTTATTTTAGTTGACAAAGTCATAATTCACATCCAACAGTCATTTAGAGTCAAAAGATTAAATGTTAAAATTTCATCCATATTGACCATTTTGGGATCGTTCGACATGTCCGGAGTCATCGTTTTTCATCCGAAAATTGATTTTTTGGACTGTACCAAAAATGATTCAAAATGTCAATTGGATCGTGCCTCATATTGAATAACCACTTTTTAAACCCTCAGAGTGACCAAAATTGCCATTTTTACAGAGTTTTGCTTACTCAAAAGCTTCAATTTTGACCCTTTTCAGGCACAGAAATGACTTTAAACACACTTATTTTAGTTGACAAAGTCATAATTCACATCCAACAGTCATTTACAGTCAAAAGATTAAATGTTAAAATTTCATCCATATTGACCATTTTGGGATCGTTCAACATGTCAGGAGTCATCGTTTTTCATCCGAAAATTGATTTTTTGGACTGTACCAAAAATGATTCAAAATGTCAATTGGATCGTGCCTCATGTTGAATAACCACTTTTTAAACCCTCACAGTGACCAAAATTGCCAATTTTACAGAGTTTTGCTTACTCAAAAGCTTCAATTTTGACCCATTTCAGGCACAGAAATGACTTTAATCACACTTATTTTAGTTGACAAAGTCATAATTCACATCCAACAGTCATTTACAGTCAAAAGATTAAATGTTAAAATTTCGTCCATATTGACCATTTTGGGATCATTCGACATGTCAGGAGTCATCGTTTTTCATCCGAAAATTGATTTTTTGGACTGTACCAAAAATGATTCAAAATGTCAATTGGAATGTGCCTCATGTTGAATAACCACTTTTTAAACCCTCACAGTGACCAAAATTGCCAATTTTACAGAGTTTTGCTTACTCAAAAGCTTCAATTTTGACCCATTTCAGGCACAGAAATGACTTTAAACACACTTATTTTAGTTGACAAAGTCATAATTCACATCCAACAGTCATTTACAGTCAAAAGATTAAATGTTAAAATTTCATCCATATTGACCATTTTGGGATCGTTTGGCATGTCCGGAGTCATCGTTTTTCATCCGAAAATTGATTTTTTGGACTGTACCAAAAATGATTCAAAATGTCAATTGGATCGTGCCTCATGGTCAATAACCACTTTTTAAACCCTCACAGTGACCAAAATTGCCATTTTTACAGAGTTTTGATTACTCAAAAGCTTCAATTTTGACCCCTTTGAGGCACAGAAATGACTTTAAACACACTTATTTTAGTTCACAAAGTCATAATTCACATCCAACAGTCATTTACAGTCAAAAGATTAAATGTTAAAATTTCATCCATATTGACCATTCTGGGATCGTTCGACATGTCCGGAGTCATCGTTTTTCATCCGAAAATTGATTTTTTGGACTGTACCAAAAATCATTCAAAATGTCAATTGGATCGTGCCTCATGTTGAATAACCACTTTTTAAACCCTCACAGTGACCAAAATTGCCAATTTTACAGAGTTTTGCTTACTCAAAAGCTTCAATTTTGACCCATTTCAGGCACAGAAATGACTTTAAACACACTAATTTTAGTTGACAAAGTCATAATTCACATCCAACAGTCATTTACAGTCAAAAGATTAAATGTTAAAATTGCATCCATATTGACCATTTTGGGATCGTTTGACATGTCCGGAGTCATCGTTTTTCATCCGAAAATTGATTTTTTGGACTGTACCCAAAATGATTCAAAATGTCAATTGGATCGTGCCTCATGTTGAATGACCACTTTTTAAACCCTCAGAGTCACCAAAATTGCCATTTTTACAGAGTTTTGCTTACTCAAAAGCTTCAATTTTGACCCGTTTCAGGCACAGAAATGACTTTAAACACACTTATTTTAGTTGACAAAGTCATAATTCACATCCAACAGTCATTTACAGTCAAAAGATTAAATGTTAAAATTTCATCCATATTGACCATTTTGGGATCGTTCGACATGTCCGGAGTCATCGTTTTTCATCCGAAAATTGATTTTTTGGACAGTACCAAAAATGATTCAAAATGGCAATTGGATCGTGCCTCATGTTTAATAACCACTTTTTAAACCCTCACAGTGACCAAAATTGCCAATTTTAAAGAGTTTTGCTTACTCAAAAGCTTCAATTTTGACCCATTTCAGGCACGGAAATGACTTTAAACACACTTATTTTAGTTGACAAAGTCATAACCACTTTTTAAACCCTCACAGTGACCAAAATTGCCAATTTTACAGAGTTTTGCTTACTCAAAAGCTTCAATTTTGACCCATTTCAGGCACAGGAATTACTTTAAACACACTTATTTTAGTTGACAAAGTCATAATTCACATCCAACAGTCATTTACAGTCAAAAGATTAAATGTTAAAATTTCATCCATATTGACCATTTTGGGATCGTTCGGCATGTCCGGAGTCATCGTTTTTCATCCGAAAATTGATTTTTTGGACTGTACCAGAAATGATTCAAAATGTCAATTGGATCGTGCCTCATGTTGAATAACCACTTTTTAAACCCTCACAGTGACCAAAATTGCCATTTTTACAGAGTTTTGATTACTCAAAACCTTCAATTTTGACCCCTTTGAGGCACAGAAATGACTTTAAACACACTTATTTTAGTTGACAAAGTCATAATTCACATCCAACAGTCATTTACAGTCAAAAGATTAAATGTTATAATTTCATCCATATTGACCATTTTGGGATTGTTCGACATGTCCGGAGTCATCGTTTTTCATCCGAAAATTGATTTTTTGGACTGTACCAAAAATCATTCAAAATGTCAATTGGATCGTGCCTCATGTTGAATAACCACTTTTTAAACCCTCACGGTGACCAAAATTGCCAATTTTACAGAGTTTTGCTTACTCAAAAGCTTCAATTTTGACCCATTTCAGGCACAGAAATGACTTTAAACACACTTATTTTAGTTGACAAAGTCATAATTCACATCCAACAGTCATTTACAGTCAAAAGATTAAATGTTAAAATTTCATCCATATTGACCATTTTGGGATCGTTTGACATGTCCGGAGTCATCGTTTTTCATCCGAAAATTGATTTTTTGGACTGTACCAAAAATGATTCAAAATGTCAATTGGATCGTGCCTCATGTTGAATGACCACTTTTTAAACCCTCAGAGTCACCAAAATTGCCATTTTTACAGAGTTTTGCTTACTCAAAAGCTTCAATTTTGACCCGTTTCAGGCACAGAAATGACTTTAAACACACTTATTTTAGTTGACAAAGTCATAATTCACATGCAACAGTCATTTACAGTCAAAAGATTAAATGTTAAAATTTCATCCATATTGACCATTTTGGGATCGTTCGACATGTCCGGAGTCATCGTTTTTCATCCGAAAATTGATTTTTTAGACAGTACCAAAAATCATTCAAAATGTCAATTGGATCGTGCCTCATGTTTAATAACCACTTTTTAAACCCTCACAGTGACCAAAATTGCCAATTTTAAAGAGTTTTGCTTACTCAAAAGCTTCAATTTTGACCCATTTCAGGCACGGAAATGACTTTAAACACACTTATTTTAGTTGACAAAGTCATAATTCACATCCAACAGTCATTTACAGTCAAAAGATTAAATGTTAAAATTTCGTCCATATTGACCATTTTGGGATCATTCGACATGTAAGGAGTCATCGTTTTTCATCCGAAAATTGATTTTTTGGACTGTACCAAAAATGATTCAAAATGTCAATTGGATCGTGCCTCATGTTGAATAACCACTTTTTAAACCCTCACAGTGACCAAAATTGCCATTTTTACAGAGTTTTGATTACTCAAAAACTTCAATTTTGACCCCTTTGAGGCACAGAAATGACTTTAAACACACTTATTTTAGTTGACAAAGTCATAATTCACATCCAACAGTCATTTACAGTCAAAAGATTAAATGTTAAAATTTCATCCATATTGACCATTTTGGGATCGTTCGACATGTCCGGAGTCATCGTTTTTCATCCGAAAATTGATTTTTTGGACTGTACCATAAATTATTCAAAATGGCAATTGGATCGTGCCTCATGTTGAATAACCACTTTTTAAACCCTCACAGTGACCAAAATTGCCATTTTTACAGAGTTTTGATTACTCAAAAGCTTCAATTTTGACCCCTTTGAGGCACAGAAATGACTTTAAACACACTTATTTTAGTTAACAAAGTCATAATTCACATCCAACAGTCATTTACAGTCAAAAGATTAAATGTTAAAATTTCATCCATATTGACCATTTTGGGATCGTTTGGCATGTCCGGAGTCATCGTTTTTCATCCGAAAATAGATTTTTTTGGACTGTACCAAAAATGATTCGAAATGTCAATTGGATCGTGCCTCATGTTGAATAACCACTTTTTAAACCCTCACAGTGACCAAAATTGCCATTTTTACAGAGTTTTGATTACTCAAAAGCTTCAATTTTGACCCCTTTGAGGCACAGAAATGACTTTAAACACACTTTTTTAAGTTGACAAAGTCATAATTCACATCCAACAGTCATTTGCAGTCAAAAGATTAAATGTTAAAATTTCATCATTATAGACCATTTTGGGAACGTTCGACAGGTCCGGAGTCATCGTTTTTCATCCGAAAATTGATTTTTTGGATTGTACCAAAAATGATTCAAAATGTCAATTGGATCGTGCCTCATGTTGAATAACCACTTTTTAAACCCTAACAGTGACCAAAATTGCCATTTTTACAGAGTTTTGATTACTCAAAAGCTTCAATTTTGACCCCTTTGAGGCACAGAAATGACTTTAAACACACTTATTTTAGTTGACAAAGTCATAATTCACATCCAACAGTCATTTACAGTCAAAAGATTAAATGTTAAAATTTCATCCATATTGACCATTTTGGGATCGTTCGATATGTCCGGAGTCATCGTTTTTCATCCGAAAATTGATTTTTTGGACTGTACCAGAAATTATTCAAAATGTCAATTGGATCGTGCCTCATGTTGAATAACCACTTTTTAAACCCTCACAGTGACCAAAATTGCCATTTTTACAGAGTTTTGATTACTCAAAAGCTTCAATTTTGACCCCTTTGAGGGACAGAAATGACTTTAAACACACTTATTTTAGTTGACAAAGTCATAATTCACATCCAACAGTCATTTACAGTCAAAAGATTAAATGTTAAAATTTCATCCATATTGACCATTTTGGGATCGTTCGACATGTCCGGAGTCATCGTTTTTCATCCGAAAATTGATTTTTTGGACTGTACCAAAAATCATTCAAAATGTCAATTGGATCGTGCCTCATGTTGAATAACCACTTTTTAAACCCTCACAGTGACCAAAATTGCCAATTTTACAGAGTTTTGCTTACTCAAAAGCTTCAATTTTGACCCATTTCAGGCACAGGAATTACTTTAAACACACTTATTTTAGTTGACAAAGTCATAATTCACATCCAACAGTCATTTACAGTCAAAAGATTAAATGTTAAAATTTCATCCATATTGACCATTTTGGGATCGTTCGACATGTCCGGAGTCATCGTTTTTCATCCGAAAATTGATTTTTTGGACTGTACCATAAATTATTCAAAATGGCAATTGGATCGTGCCTCATGTTGAATAACCACTTTTTAAACCCTCACAGTGACCAAAATTGCCATTTTTACAGAGTTTTGATTACTCAAAAGCTTCAATTTTGACCCCTTTGAGGCACAGAAATGACTTTAAACACACTTATTTTAGTTAACAAAGTCATAATTCACATCCAACAGTCATTTACAGTCAAAAGATTAAATGTTAAAATTTCATCCATATTGACCATTTTGGGATCGTTTGGCATGTCCGGAGTCATCGTTTTTCATCCGAAAATAGATTTTTTTGGACTGTACCAAAAATGATTCGAAATGTCAATTGGATCGTGCCTCATGTTGAATAACCACTTTTTAAACCCTCACAGTGACCAAAATTGCCATTTTTACAGAGTTTTGATTACTCAAAAGCTTCAATTTTGACCCCTTTGAGGCACAGAAATGACTTTAAACACACTTTTTTAAGTTGACAAAGTCATAATTCACATCCAACAGTCATTTGCAGTCAAAAGATTAAATGTTAAAATTTCATCATTATAGACCATTTTGGGAACGTTCGACAGGTCCGGAGTCATCGTTTTTCATCCGAAAATTGATTTTTTGGATTGTACCAAAAATGATTCAAAATGTCAATTGGATCGTGCCTCATGTTGAATAACCACTTTTTAAACCCTAACAGTGACCAAAATTGCCATTTTTACAGAGTTTTGATTACTCAAAAGCTTCAATTTTGACCCCTTTGAGGCACAGAAATGACTTTAAACACACTTATTTTAGTTGACAAAGTCATAATTCACATCCAACAGTCATTTACAGTCAAAAGATTAAATGTTAAAATTTCATCCATATTGACCATTTTGGGATCGTTCGATATGTCCGGAGTCATCGTTTTTCATCCGAAAATTGATTTTTTGGACTGTACCAGAAATTATTCAAAATGTCAATTGGATCGTGCCTCATGTTGAATAACCACTTTTTAAACCCTCACAGTGACCAAAATTGCCATTTTTACAGAGTTTTGATTACTCAAAAGCTTCAATTTTGACCCCTTTGAGGGACAGAAATGACTTTAAACACACTTATTTTAGTTGACAAAGTCATAATTCACATCCAACAGTCATTTACAGTCAAAAGATTAAATGTTAAAATTTCATCCATATTGACCATTTTGGGATCGTTCGACATGTCCGGAGTCATCGTTTTTCATCCGAAAATTGATTTTTTGGACTGTACCAAAAATCATTCAAAATGTCAATTGGATCGTGCCTCATGTTGAATAACCACTTTTTAAACCCTCACAGTGACCAAAATTGCCAATTTTACAGAGTTTTGCTTACTCAAAAGCTTCAATTTTGACCCTTTTCAGGCACAGAAATGACTTTAAACACACTTATTTTAGTTGACAAAGTCATAATTCACATCCAACAGTCATTTACAGTCAAAAGATTAAATGTTAAAATTTCATCCATATTGACCATTTTGGGATCGTTCGACATGTCCGGAGTCATCGTTTTTCATCCGAAAATTGATTTTTTGGACTGTACCAAAAATCATTCAAAATGTCAATTGGATCGTGCCTCATGTTGAATAACTACTTTTTAAACCCTCACAGTGACCAAAATTGCCAATTTTACAGAGTTTTGCTTACTCAAAAGCTTCAATTTTGACCCGTTTCAGGCACAGAAATGACTTTAAACACACTTATTTTAGTTGACAAAGTCATAATTCACATCCAACAGTCATTTACAGTCAAAAGATTAAATGTTAAAATTTCATCCATTTTGACCATTTTGGGATCGTTCGACATGTCCGGAGTCATCGTTTTTCATCCGAAAATTGATTATTTGGACTGTACCACAAATCATTCAAAATGTCAATTGGATCGTGCCTCATGTTGAATAACCACTTTTTGAACCCTCACAGTGACCAAAATTGCCATTTTTACAGAGTTTTGATTACTCAAAAGCTTCAATTTTGACCCCTTTGAGGCACAGAAATGACTTTAAACACACTTATTTTAGTTGACAAAGTCATAATTCACATCCAACAGTCATTTACAGTCTAAAGATTAAATGTTAAAATTTCATCCATATTGACCATTTTGGGATCGTTCGGCATGTCAGGAGTCATCGTTTTTCATCCGAAAATTGATTTTTTGGACTGTACCAAAAATGATTCAAAATGTCAATTGGATCGTGCCTCATGTTGAATAACCACTTTTTAAACCCTCACAGTGACCAAAATTGCCATTTTTACAGAGTTTTGATTACTCAAAACCTTCAATTTTGACCCCTTTGAGGCACAGAAATGACTTTAAACACACTTATTTTAGTTGACAAAGTCATAATTCACATCCAACAGTCATTTACAGTCAAAAGATTAAATGTTATAATTTCATCCATATTGACCATTTTGGGATCGTTCGACATGTCCGGAGTCATCGTTTTTCATCCGAAAATTGATTTTTTGGACTGTACCAAAAATTATTCAAAATGTCAATTGGATCGTGCCTCATGTTGAATGACCACTTTTTAAACCCTCAGAGTCACCAAAATTGCCATTTTTACAGAGTTTTGCTTACTCAAAAGCTTCAATTTTGACCCGTTTCAGGCACAGAAATGACTTTAAACACACTTATTTTAGTTGACAAAGTCATAATTCACATCCAACAGTCATTTACAGTCAAAAGATTAAATGTTAAAATTTCATCCATATTGACCATTTTGGGATCGTTCGACATGTCCGGAGTCATCGTTTTTCATCCGAAAATTGATTATTTGGACTGTACCAAAAATCATTCAAAATGTCAATTGGATCGTGCCTCATGTTGAATAACCACTTTTTGAACCCTCACAGTGACCAAAATTGCCAATTTTTACAGAGTTTTGATTACTCAAAAGCTTCAATTTTGACCCCTTTGAGGCACAGAAATGACTTTAAACACACTTATTTTAGTTGACAAAGTCATAATTCACATCCAACAGTCATTTACAGTCAAAAGATTAAATGTTAAAATTTCATCCATATTGACCATTTTGGGATCGTTCGGCATGTCCGGAGTCATCGTTTTTCATCCGAAAATTGATTTTTTGGACTGTACCAGAAATGATTCAAAATGTCAATTGGATCGTGCCTCATGTTGAATAACCACTTTTTAAACCCTCACAGTGACCAAAATTGCCATTTTTACAGAGTTTTGATTACTCAAAACCTTCAATTTTGACCCCTTTGAGGCACAGAAATGACTTTAAACACACTTATTTTAGTTGACAAAGTCATAATTCACATCCAACAGTCATTTACAGTCAAAAGATTAAATGTTATAATTTCATCCATATTGACCATTTTGGGATCGTTCGACATGTCCGGAGTCATCGTTTTTCATCCGAAAATTGATTTTTTGGACTGTACCAAAAATGATTCAAAATGTCAATTGGATCGTGCCTCATGTTGAATGACCACTTTTTAAACCCTCAGAGTCACCAAAATTGCCATTTTTACAGAGTTTTGCTTACTCAAAAGCTTCAATTTTGACCCGTTTCAGGCACAGAAATGACTTTAAACACACTTATTTTAGTTGACAAAGTCATAATTCACATCCAACAGTCATTTACAGTCAAAAGATTAAATGTTAAAATTTCATCCATATTGACCATTTTGGGATCGTTCGACATGTCCGGAGTCATCGTTTTTCATCCGAAAATTGATTTTTTGGACAGTACCAAAAATCATTCAAAATGTCAATTGGATCGTGCCTCATGTTGAATAACCACTTTTTAAACCCTCACAGTGACCAAAATTGCCAATTTTAAAGAGTTTTGCTTACTCAAAAGCTTCAATTTTGACCCATTTCAGGCACGGAAATGACTTTAAACACACTTATTTTAGTTGACAAAGTCATAATTCACATCCAACAGTCATTTACAGTCAAAAGATTAAATGTTAAAATTTCGTCCATATTGACCATTTTGGGATCATTCGACATGTAAGGAGTCATCGTTTTTCATCCGAAAATTGATTTTTTGGACTGTACCAAAAATGATTCAAAATGTCAATTGGATCGTGCCTCATGTTGAATGACCACTTTTTAAACCCTCACAGTGACCAAAATTGCCATTTTTACAGAGTTTTGATTACTCAAAAGCTTCAATTTTGACCCCTTTGAGGCACAGAAATGACTTTAAACACACTTATTTTAGTTGACAAAGTCATAATTCACATCCAACAGTCATTTACAGTCAAAAGATGAAATGTTAAAATTTCATCCATATTGACCATTTTGGGATCGTTCGACATGTCCGGAGTCATCGTTTTTCATCCGAAAATTGATTTTTTGGACTGTACCAAAAATGATTCAAAATGTCAATTGGATCGTGCCTCATGTTGAATGACCACTTTTTAAACCCTCACAGTGACCAAAATTGCCATTTTTACAGAGTTTTGATTACTCAAAAGCTTCAATTTTGACCCCTTTGAGGCACAGAAATGACTTTAAACACACTTATTTTAGTTGACAAAGTCATAATTCACATCCAACAGTCATTTACAGTCAAAAGATTAAATGTTAAAATTTCATCCATATTGACCATTTTGGGATCGTTCGACATGTCCGGAGTCATCGTTTTTCATCCGAAAATTGATTTTTTGGACTGTACCAGAAATTATTCAAAATGTCAATTGGATCGTGCCTCATGTTGAATAACCACTTTTTAAACCCTCACAGTGACCAAAATTGCCATTTTTACAGAGTTTTGATTACTCAAAAGCTTCAATTTTGACCCCTTTGAGGCACAGAAATGACTTTAAACACACTTATTTTAGTTGACAAAGTCATAATTCACATCCAACAGTCATTTACAGTCAAAAGATTAAATGTTAAAATTTCATCCATATTGACCATTTTGGGATCGTTCGACATGTCCGGAGTCATCGTTTTTCATCCGAAAATTGATTTTTTGGACTGTACCAAAAATCATTCAAAATGTCAATTGGATCGTGCCTCATGTTGAATAACCACTGTTTAAACCCTCACAGTGACCAAAATTGCCAATTTTACAGAGTTTTGCTTACTCAAAAGCTTCAATTTTGACCCGTTTCAGGCACAGAAATGACTTTAAACACACTTATTTTAGTTGACAAAGTCATAATTCACATCCAACAGTCATTTACAGTCAAAAGATTAAATGTTAAAATTTCATCCATTTTGACCATTTTGGATCGTTCGACATGTCCGGAGTCATCGTTTTTCATCCGAAAATTGATTATTTGGACTGTACCAAAAATCATTCAAAATGTCAATTGGATCGTGCCTCATGTTGAATAACCACTTTTTAAACCCTCACAGTGACCAAAATTGCCAATTTTACAGAGTTTTGCTTACTCAAAAGCTTCAATTTTGACCCATTTCAGGCACAGGAATTACTTTAAACACACTTATTTTAGTTGACAAAGTCATAATTCACATCCAACAGTCATTTACAGTCAAAAGATTAAATGTTAAAATTTCATCCATATTGACCATTTTGGGATCGTTCGACATGTCCGGAGTCATCGTTTTTCATCCGAAAATTGATTTTTTGGACTGTACCAGAAATTATTCAAAATGTCAATTGGATCGTGCCTCATGTTGAATAACCACTTTTTAAACCCTCACAGTGACCAAAATTGCCATTTTTACAGAGTTTTGATTACTCAAAAGCTTCAATTTTGACCCCTTTGAGGGACAGAAATGACTTTAAACACACTTATTTTAGTTGACAAAGTCATAATTCACATCCAACAGTCATTTACAGTCAAAAGATTAAATGTTAAAATTTCATCCATATTGACCATTTTGGGATCGTTCGACATGTCCGGAGTCATCGTTTTTCATCCGAAAATTGATTTTTTGGACTGTACCAAAAAACATTCAAAATGTCAATTGGATCGTGCCTCATGTTGAATAACCACTTTTTAAACCCTCACAGTGACCAAAATTGCCAATTTTACAGAGTTTTGCTTACTCAAAAGCTTCAATTTTGACCCATTTCAGGCACAGAAATGACTTTAAACACACTTATTTTAGTTGACAAAGTCATAATTCACATCCAACAGTCATTTACAGTCAAAAGATTAAATGTTAAAATTTCATCCATATTGACCATTTTGGGATCGTTCGACATGTCCGGAGTCATCGTTTTTCATCCGAAAATTGATTTTTTGGACTGTACCAAAAATCATTCAAAATGTCAATTGGATCGTGCCTCATGTTGAATAACCACTTTTTAAACCCTCACAGTGACCAAAATTGCCAATTTTACAGAGTTTTGCTTACTCAAAAGCTTCAATTTTGACCCGTTTCAGGCACAGAAATGACTTTAAACACACTTATTTTAGTTGACAAAGTCATAATTCACATCCAACAGTCATTTACAGTCAAAAGATTAAATGTTAAAATTTCATCCATTTTGACCATTTTGGGATCGTTCGACATGTCCGGAGTCATCGTTTTTCATCCGAAAATTGATTATTTGGACTGTACCAAAAATCATTCAAAATGTCAATTGGATCGTGCCTCATGTTGAATAACCACTTTTTGAACCCTCACAGTGACCAAAATTGCCATTTTTACAGAGTTTTTATTACTCAATAGCTTCAATTTTGACCCCTTTGAGGCACAGAAATGACTTTAAACACACTTATTTTAGTTGACAAAGTCATAATTCACATCCAACAGTCATTTACAGTCAAAAGATTAAATGTTAAAATTTCATCCATATTGACCATTTTGGGATCGTTCGGCATGTCCGGAGTCATCGTTTTTCATCCGAAAATTGATTTTTTGGACTGTACCAGAAATGATTCAAAATGTCAATTGGATCGTGCCTCATGTTGAATAACCACTTTTTAAACCCTCACAGTGACCAAAATTGCCATTTTTACAGAGTTTTGATTACTCAAAACCTTCAATTTTGACCCCTTTGAGGCACAGAAATGACTTTAAACACACTTATTTTAGTTGACAAAGTCATAATTCACATCCAACAGTCATTTACAGTCAAAAGATTAAATGTTATAATTTCATCCATATTGACCATTTTGGGATCGTTCGACATGTCCGGAGTCATCGTTTTTCATCCGAAAGTTGATATTTTGGACTGTACCAAAAATCATTCAAAATGTCAATTGGATCGTGCCTCATGTTGAATAACCACTTTTTAAACCCTCACAGTGACCAAAATTGCCAATTTTACAGAGTTTTGCTTACTCAAAAGCTTCAATTTTGACCCATTTCAGGCACAGAAATGACTTTAAACACACTTATTTTAGTTGACAAAGTCATAATTCACATCCAACAGTCATTTACAGTCAAAAGATTAAATGTTAAAATTTCATCCATATTGACCATTTTGGGATCGTTTGACATGTCCGGAGTCATCGTTTTTCATCCGAAAATTGATTTTTTGGACTGTACCAAAAATGATTCAAAATGTCAATTGGATCGTGCCTCATGTTGAATGACCACTTTTTAAACCCTCAGAGTCACCAAAATTGCCATTTTTACAGAGTTTTGCTTACTCAAAAGCTTCAATTTTGACCCGTTTCAGGCACAGAAATGACTTTAAACACACTTATTTTAGTTGACAAAGTCATAATTCACATCCAACAGTCATTTACAGTCAAAAGATTAAATGTTAAAATTTCGTCCATATTGACCATTTTGGGATCATTCGACATGTAAGGAGTCATCGTTTTTCATCCGAAAATTGATTTTTTGGACTGTACCAAAAATGATTCAAAATGTCAATTGGATCGTGCCTCATGTTGAATGACCACTTTTTAAACCCTCACAGTGACCAAAATTGCCATTTTTACAGAGTTTTGATTACTCAAAAGCTTCAATTTTGACCCCTTTGAGGCACAGAAATGACTTTAAACACACTTATTTTAGTTGACAAAGTCATAATTCACATCCAACAGTCATTTACAGTCAAAAGATTAAATGTTAAAATTTCATCCATATTGACCATTTTGGGATCGTTCGACATGTCCGGAGTCATCGTTTTTCATCCGAAAATTGATTTTTTGGATTGTACCAAAAATGATTCAAAATGTCAATTGGATCGTGCCTCATGTTGAATAACCACTTTTTAAACCCTCACAGTGACCAAAATTGCCATTTTTACAGAGTTTTGATTACTCAAAAGCTTCAATTTTGACCCCTTTGAGGCACAGAAATGACTTTAAACACACTTATTTTAGTTGACAAAGTCATAATTCACATCCAACAGTCATTTACAGTCAAAAGATTAAATGTTAAAATTTCATCCATATTGACCATTTTGGGATCGTTTGGCATGTCCGGAGTCATCGTTTTTCATCCGAAAATTGATTTTTTGGACTGTACCAAAAATGATTCAAAATGTCAATTGGATCGTGCCTCATGTTGAATAACCACTTTTTAAACCCTCACAGTGACCAAAATTGCCATTTTTACAGAGTTTTGATTACTCAAAAGCTTCAATTTTGACCCCTTTGAGGCACAGAAATGACTTTAAACACACTTATTTTAGTTGACAAAGTCATAATTCACATCCAACAGTCATTTACAGTCAAAAGATTAAATGTTAAAATTTCATCCATATTGACCATTTTGGGATCGTTCGACATGTCCGGAGTCATCGTTTTTCATCCGAAAATTGATTTTTTGGACTGTACCAGAAATTATTCAAAATGTCAATTGGATCGTGCCTCATGTTGAATAACCACTTTTTAAACCCTCACAGTGACCAAAATTGCCATTTTTACAGAGTTTTGATTACTCAAAAGCTTCAATTTTGACCCCTTTGAGGCACAGAAATGACTTTAAACACACTTATTTTAGTTGACAAAGTCATAATTCACATCCAACAGTCATTTACAGTCAAAAGATTAAATGTTAAAATTTCATCCATATTGACCATTTTGGGATCGTTCGACATGTCCGGAGTCATCGTTTTTCATCCGAAAATTGATTTTTTGGACTGTACCAAAAATCATTCAAAATGTCAATTGGATCGTGCCTCATGTTGAATAACCACTGTTTAAACCCTCACAGTGACCACAATTGCCAATTTTACAGAGTTTTGCTTACTCAAAAGCTTCAATTTTGACCCGTTTCAGGCACAGAAATGACTTTAAACACACTTATTTTAGTTGACAAAGTCATAATTCACATCCAACAGTCATTTACAGTCAAAAGATTAAATGTTAAAATTTCATCCATTTTGACCATTTTGGATCGTTCGACATGTCCGGAGTCATCGTTTTTCATCCGAAAATTGATTATTTGGACTGTACCAAAAATCATTCAAAATGTCAATTGGATCGTGCCTCATGTTGAATAACCACTTTTTAAACCCTCACAGTGACCAAAATTGCCAATTTTACAGAGTTTTGCTTACTCAAAAGCTTCAATTTTGACCCATTTCAGGCACAGGAATTACTTTAAACACACTTATTTTAGTTGACAAAGTCATAATTCACATCCAACAGTCATTTACAGTCAAAAGATTAAATGTTAAAATTTCATCCATATTGACCATTTTGGGATCGTTCGACATGTCCGGAGTCATCGTTTTTCATCCGAAAATTGATTTTTTGGACTGTACCAGAAATTATTCAAAATGTCAATTGGATCGTGCCTCATGTTGAATAACCACTTTTTAAACCCTCACAGTGACCAAAATTGCCATTTTTACAGAGTTTTGATTACTCAAAAGCTTCAATTTTGACCCCTTTGAGGGACAGAAATGACTTTAAACACACTTATTTTAGTTGACAAAGTCATAATTCACATCCAACAGTCATTTACAGTCAAAAGATTAAATGTTAAAATTTCATCCATATTGACCATTTTGGGATCGTTCGACATGTCCGGAGTCATCGTTTTTCATCCGAAAATTGATTTTTTGGACTGTACCAAAAAACATTCAAAATGTCAATTGGATCGTGCCTCATGTTGAATAACCACTTTTTAAACCCTCACAGTGACCAAAATTGCCAATTTTACAGAGTTTTGCTTACTCAAAAGCTTCAATTTTGACCCATTTCAGGCACAGAAATGACTTTAAACACACTTATTTTAGTTGACAAAGTCATAATTCACATCCAACAGTCATTTACAGTCAAAAGATTAAATGTTAAAATTTCATCCATATTGACCGTTTTGGGATCGTTCGACATGTCCGGAGTCATCGTTTTTCATCCGAAAATTGATTTTTTGGACTGTACCAAAAATCATTCAAAATGTCAATTGGATCGTGCCTCATGTTGAATAACCACTTTTTAAACCCTCACAGTGACCAAAATTGCCAATTTTACAGAGTTTTGCTTACTCAAAAGCTTCAATTTTGACCCGTTTCAGGCACAGAAATGACTTTAAACACACTTATTTTAGTTGACAAAGTCATAATTCACATCCAACAGTCATTTACAGTCAAAAGATTAAATGTTAAAATTTCATCCATTTTGACCATTTTGGGATCGTTCGACATGTCCGGAGTCATCGTTTTTCATCCGAAAATTGATTATTTGGACTGTACCAAAAATCATTCAAAATGTCAATTGGATCGTGCCTCATGTTGAATAACCACTTTTTGAACCCTCACAGTGACCAAAATTGCCATTTTTACAGAGTTTTGATTACTCAAAAGCTTCAATTTTGACCCCTTTGAGGCACAGAAATGACTTTAAACACACTTATTTTAGTTGACAAAGTCATAATTCACATCCAACAGTCATTTACAGTCAAAAGATTAAATGTTAAAATTTCATCCATATTGACCATTTTGGGATCGTTCGGCATGTCCGGAGTCATCGTTTTTCATCCGAAAATTGATTTTTTGGACTGTACCAGAAATGATTCAAAATGTCAATTGGATCGTGCCTCATGTTGAATAACCACTTTTTAAACCCTCACAGTGACCAAAATTGCCATTTTTACAGAGTTTTGATTACTCAAAACCTTCAATTTTGACCCCTTTGAGGCACAGAAATGACTTTAAACACACTTATTTTAGTTGACAAAGTCATAATTCACATCCAACAGTCATTTACAGTCAAAAGATTAAATGTTATAATTTCATCCATATTGACCATTTTGGGATCGTTCGACATGTCCGGAGTCATCGTTTTTCATCCGAAAGTTGATTTTTTGGACTGTACCAAAAATCATTCAAAATGTCAATTGGATCGTGCCTCATGTTGAATAACCACTTTTTAAACCCTCACAGTGACCAAAATTGCCAATTTTACAGAGTTTTGCTTACTCAAAAGCTTCAATTTTGACCCATTTCAGGCACAGAAATGACTTTAAACACACTTATTTTAGTTGACAAAGTCATAATTCACATCCAACAGTCATTTACAGTCAAAAGATTAAATGTTAAAATTTCATCCATATTGACCATTTTGGGATCGTTTGACATGTCCGGAGTCATCGTTTTTCATCCGAAAATTGATTTTTTGGACTGTACCAAAAATGATTCAAAATGTCAATTGGATCGTGCCTCATGTTGAATGACCACTTTTTAAACCCTCAGAGTCACCAAAATTGCCATTTTTACAGAGTTTTGCTTACTCAAAAGCTTCAATTTTGACCCGTTTCAGGCACAGAAATGACTTTAAACACACTTATTTTAGTTGACAAAGTCATAATTCACATCCAACAGTCATTTACAGTCAAAAGATTAAATGTTAAAATTTCATCCATATTGACCATTTTGGGATCGTTCGACATGTCCGGAGTCATCGTTTTTCATCCGAAAATTGATTTTTTGGACAGTACCAAAAATCATTCAAAATGTCAATTGGATCGTGCCTCATGTTGTATAACCACTTTTTAAACCCTCACAGTGACCAAAATTGCCAATTTTAAAGAGTTTTGCTTACTCAAAAGCTTCAATTTTGACCCATTTCAGGCACGGAAATGACTTTAAACACACTTATTTTAGTTGACAAAGTCATAATTCACATCCAACAGTCATTTACAGTCAAAAGATTAAATGTTAAAATTTCGTCCATATTGACCATTTTGGGATCATTCGACATGTAAGGAGTCATCGTTTTTCATCCGAAAATTGATTTTTTGGACTGTACCAAAAATGATTCAAAATGTCAATTGGATCGTGCCTCATGTTGAATGACCACTTTTTAAACCCACACAGTGACCAAAATTGCCATTTTTACAGAGTTTTGATTACTCAAAAGCTTCAATTTTGACCCCTTTGAGGCACAGAAATGACTTTAAACACACTTATTTTAGTTGACAAAGTCATAATTCACATCCAACAGTCATTTACAGTCAAAAGATTAAATGTTAAAATTTCATCCATATTGACCATTTTGGGATCGTTCGACATGTCCGGAGTCATCGTTTTTCATCCGAAAATTGATTTTTTGGACTGTACCAAAAATGATTCAAAATGGCAATTGGATCGTGCCTCATGTTGAATAACCACTTTTTAAACCCTCACAGTGACCAAAATTGCCATTTTTACAGAGTTTTGATTACTCAAAAGCTTCAATTTTGACCCCTTTGAGGCACAGAAATGACTTTAAACACACTTATTTTAGTTGACAAAGTCATAATTCACATCCAACAGTCATTTACAGTCAAAAGATTAAATGTTAAAATTTCATCCATATTGACCATTTTGGGATCGTTTGGCATGTCCGGAGTCATCGTTTTTCATCCGAAAATTGATTTTTTGGACTGTACCAAAAATGATTCAAAATGTCAATTGGATCGTGCCTCATGTTGAATAACCACTTTTTAAACCCTCACAGTGACCAAAATTGCCATTTTTACAGAGTTTTGATTACTCAAAAGCTTCAATTTTGACCCCTTTGAGGCACAGAAATGACTTTAAACACACTTATTTTAGTTGACAAAGTCATAATTCACATCCAACAGTCATTTACAGTCAAAAGATTAAATGTTAAAATTTCATCATTATAGACCATTTTGGGAACGTTCGACAGGTCCGGAGTCATCGTTTTTCATCCGAAAATTGATTTTTTGGATTGTACCAAAAATGATTCAAAATGTCAATTGGATCGTGCCTCATGTTGAATAACCACTTTTTAAACCCTCACAGTGACCAAAATTGCCATTTTTACAGAGTTTTGATTACTCAAAAGCTTCAATTTTGACCCCTTTGAGGCACAGAAATGACTTTAAACACACTTATTTTAGTTGACAAAGTCATAATTCACATCCAACAGTCATTTACAGTCAAAAGATTAAATGTTAAAATTTCATCCATATTGACCATTTTGGGATCGTTCGACATGTCCGGAGTCATCGTTTTTCATCCGAAAATTGATTTTTTGGACTGTACCAGAAATTATTCAAAATGTCAATTGGATCGTGCCTCATGTTGAATAACCACTTTTTAAACCCTCACAGTGACCAAAATTGCCATTTTTACAGAGTTTTGATTACTCAAAAGCTTCAATTTTGACCCCTTTGAGGCACAGAAATGACTTTAAACACACTTATTTTAGTTGACAAAGTCATAATTCACATCCAACAGTCATTTACAGTCAAAAGATTAAATGTTAAAATTTCATCCATATTGACCATTTTGGGATAGTTCGACATGTCCGGAGTCATCGTTTTTCATCCGAAAATTGATTTTTTGGACTGTACAAAAAATCATTCAAAATGTCAATTGGATCGTGCCTCATGTTGAATAACCACTGTTTAAACCCTCACAGTGACCAAAATTGCCAATTTTACAGAGTTTTGCTTACTCAAAAGCTTCAATTTTGACCCGTTTCAGGCACAGAAATGACTTTAAACACACTTATTTTAGTTGACAAAGTCATAATTCACATCCAACAGTCATTTACAGTCAAAAGATTAAATGTTAAAATTTCATCCATTTTGACCATTTTGGATCGTTCGACATGTCCGGAGTCATCGTTTTTCATCCGAAAATTGATTATTTGGACTGTACCAAAAATCATTCAAAATGTCAATTGGATCGTGCCTCATGTTGAATAACCACTTTTTAAACCCTCACAGTGACCAAAATTGCCATTTTTACAGAGTTTTGATTACTCAAAAGCTTCAATTTTGACCCCTTTGAGGCACAGAAATGACTTTAAACACACTTATTTTAGTTGACAAAGTCATAATTCACATCCAACAGTCATTTACAGTCAAAAGATTAAATGTTAAAATTTCATCCATATTGACCATTTTGGGATCGTTCGGCATGTCCGGAGTCATCGTTTTTCATCCGAAAATTGATTTTTTGGACTGTACCAGAAATGATTCAAAATGTCAATTGGATCGTGCCTCATGTTGAATAACCACTTTTTAAACCCTCACAGTGACCAAAATTGCCATTTTTACAGAGTTTTGATTACTCAAAACCTTCAATTTTGACCCCTTTGAGGCACAGAAATGACTTTAAACACACTTATTTTAGTTGACAAAGTCATAATTCACATCCAACAGTCATTTACAGTCAAAAGATTAAATGTTATAATTTCATCCATATTGACCATTTTGGGATCGTTCGACATGTCCGGAGTCATCGTTTTTCATCCGAAAGTTGATTTTTTGGACTGTACCAAAAATCATTCAAAATGTCAATTGGATCGTGCCTCATGTTGAATAACCACTTTTTAAACCCTCACAGTGACCAAAATTGCCAATTTTACAGAGTTTTGCTTACTCAAAAGCTTCAATTTTGACCCATTTCAGGCACAGAAATGACTTTAAACACACTTATTTTAGTTGACAAAGTCATAATTCACATCCAACAGTCATTTACAGTCAAAAGATTAAATGTTAAAATTTCATCCATATTGACCATTTTGGGATCGTTTGACATGTCCGGAGTCATCGTTTTTCATCCGAAAATTGATTTTTTGGACTGTACCAAAAATGATTCAAAATGTCAATTGGATCGTGCCTCATGTTGAATGACCACTTTTTAAACCCTCAGAGTCACCAAAATTGCCATTTTTACAGAGTTTTGCTTACTCAAAAGCTTCAATTTTGACCCGTTTCAGGCACAGAAATGACTTTAAACACACTTATTTTAGTTGACAAAGTCATAATTCACATCCAACAGTCATTTACAGTCAAAAGATTAAATGTTAAAATTTCATCCATATTGACCATTTTGGGATCGTTCGACATGTCCGGAGTCATCGTTTTTCATCCGAAAATTGATTTTTTGGACAGTACCAAAAATCATTCAAAATGTCAATTGGATCGTGCCTCATGTTGAATAACCACTTTTTAAACCCTCACAGTGACCAAAATTGCCAATTTTAAAGAGTTTTGCTTACTCAAAAGCTTCAATTTTGACCCATTTCAGGCACGGAAATGACTTTAAACACACTTATTTTAGTTGACAAAGTCATAATTCACATCCAACAGTCATTTACAGTCAAAAGATTAAATGTTAAAATTTCGTCCATATTGACCATTTTGGGATCATTCGACATGTAAGGAGTCATCGTTTTTCATCCGAAAATTGATTTTTTGGACTGTACCAAAAATGATTCAAAATGTCAATTGGATCGTGCCTCATGTTGAATGACCACTTTTTAAACCCACACAGTGACCAAAATTGCCATTTTTACAGAGTTTTGATTACTCAAAAGCTTCAATTTTGACCCCTTTGAGGCACAGAAATGACTTTAAACACACTTATTTTAGTTGACAAAGTCATAATTCACATCCAACAGTCATTTACAGTCAAAAGATTAAATGTTAAAATTTCATCCATATTGACCATTTTGGGATCGTTCGACATGTCCGGAGTCATCGTTTTTCATCCGAAAATTGATTTTTTGGACTGTACCAAAAATGATTCAAAATGGCAATTGGATCGTGCCTCATGTTGAATAACCACTTTTTAAACCCTCACAGTGACCAAAATTGCCATTTTTACAGAGTTTTGATTACTCAAAAGCTTCAATTTTGACCCCTTTGAGGCACAGAAATGACTTTAAACACACTTATTTTAGTTGACAAAGTCATAATTCACATCCAACAGTCATTTACAGTCAAAAGATTAAATGTTAAAATTTCATCCATATTGACCATTTTGGGATCGTTTGGCATGTCCGGAGTCATCGTTTTTCATCCGAAAATTGATTTTTTGGACTGTACCAAAAATGATTCAAAATGTCAATTGGATCGTGCCTCATGTTGAATAACCACTTTTTAAACCCTCACAGTGACCAAAATTGCCATTTTTACAGAGTTTTGATTACTCAAAAGCTTCAATTTTGACCCCTTTGAGGCACAGAAATGACTTTAAACACACTTATTTTAGTTGACAAAGTCATAATTCACATCCAACAGTCATTTACAGTCAAAAGATTAAATGTTAAAATTTCATCATTATAGACCATTTTGGGAACGTTCGACAGGTCCGGAGTCATCGTTTTTCATCCGAAAATTGATTTTTTGGATTGTACCAAAAATGATTCAAAATGTCAATTGGATCGTGCCTCATGTTGAATAACCACTTTTTAAACCCTCACAGTGACCAAAATTGCCATTTTTACAGAGTTTTGATTACTCAAAAGCTTCAATTTTGACCCCTTTGAGGCACAGAAATGACTTTAAACACACTTATTTTAGTTGACAAAGTCATAATTCACATCCAACAGTCATTTACAGTCAAAAGATTAAATGTTAAAATTTCATCCATATTGACCATTTTGGGATCGTTCGACATGTCCGGAGTCATCGTTTTTCATCCGAAAATTGATTTTTTGGACTGTACCAGAAATTATTCAAAATGTCAATTGGATCGTGCCTCATGTTGAATAACCACTTTTTAAACCCTCACAGTGACCAAAATTGCCATTTTTACAGAGTTTTGATTACTCAAAAGCTTCAATTTTGACCCCTTTGAGGCACAGAAATGA
The DNA here is from genome assembly GCF_964263255.1 of Lissotriton vulgaris. Classification (NCBI taxonomy): domain Eukaryota; kingdom Metazoa; phylum Chordata; class Amphibia; order Caudata; family Salamandridae; genus Lissotriton; species Lissotriton vulgaris. Next base: position 1,075,746 of record NW_028246030.1, on the reverse strand, counting down.
CTTTAAACACACTTATTTTAGTTGACAAAGTCATAATTCACATCCAACAGTCATTTACAGTCAAAAGATTAAATGTTAAAATTTCATCCATATTGACCATTTTGGGATAGTTCGACATGTCCGGAGTCATCGTTTTTCATCCGAAAATTGATTTTTTGGACTGTACAAAAAATCATTCAAAATGTCAATTGGATCGTGCCTCATGTTGAATAACCACTGTTTAAACCCTCACAGTGACCAAAATTGCCAATTTTACAGAGTTTTGCTTACTCAAAAGCTTCAATTTTGACCCGTTTCAGGCACAGAAATGACTTTAAACACACTTATTCTAGTTGACAAAGTCATAATTCACATCCAACAGTCATTTACAGTCAAAAGATTAAATGTTAAAATTTCATCCATTTTGACCATTTTGGATCGTTCGACATGTCCGGAGTCATCGTTTTTCATCCGAAAATTGATTATTTGGACTGTACCAAAAATCATTCAAAATGTCAATTGGATCGTGCCTCATGTTGAATAACCACTTTTTAAACCCTCACAGTGACCAAAATTGCCAATTTTACAGAGTTTTGCTTACTCAAAAGCTTCAATTTTGACCCATTTCAGGCACAGGAATTACTTTAAACACACTTATTTTAGTTGACAAAGTCATAATTCACATCCAACAGTCATTTACAGTCAAAAGATTAAATGTTAAAATTTCGTCCATATTGACCATTTTGGGATCATTCGACATGTCAGGAGTCATCGTTTTTCATCCGAAAATTGATTTTTTGGACTGTACCAAAAATGATCCAAAATGTCAATTGGATCGTGCCTCATGTTGAATAACCACTTTTTGAACCCTCACAGTGACCAAAATTGCCATTTTTACAGAGTTTTGATTACTCAAAAGCTTCAATTTTGACCCCTTTGAGGCACAGAAATGACTTTAAACACACTTATTTTAGTTGACAAAGTCATAATTCACATCCAACAGTCATTTACAGTCAAAAGATTAAATGTTAAAATTTCATCCATATTGACCATTTTGGGATCGTTCGGCATGTCCGGAGTCATCGTTTTTCATCCGAAAATTGATTTTTTGGACTGTACCAGAAATGATTCAAAATGTCAATTGGATCGTGCCTCATGTTGAATAACCACTTTTTAAACCCTCACAGTGACCAAAATTGCCAATTTTACAGAGTTTTGCTTACTCAAAAGCTTCAATTTTGACCCATTTCAGGCACAGAAATGACTTTAAACACACTTATTTTAGTTGACAAAGTCATAATTCACATCCAACAGTCATTTACAGTCAAAAGATTAAATGTTAAAATTTCATCCATATTGACCATTTTGGGATCGTTTGACATGTCCGGAGTCATCGTTTTTCATCCGAAAATTGATTTTTTGGACTGTACCAAGAATGATTCAAAATGTCAATTGGATCGTGCCTCATGTTGAATGACCACTTTTTAAACCCTCAGAGTCACCAAAATTGCCATTTTTACAGAGTTTTGCTTACTCAAAAGCTTCAATTTTGACCCGTTTCAGGCACAGAAATGACTTTAAACACACTTATTTTAGTTGACAAAGTCATAATTCACATCCAACAGTCATTTACAGTCAAAAGATTAAATGTTAAAATTTCATCCATATTGACCATTTTGGGATCGTTCGACATGTCCGGAGTCATCGTTTTTCATCCGAAAATTGATTTTTTGGACAGTACCAAAAATCATTCAAAATGTCAATTGGATCGTGCCTCATGTTGAATAACCACTTTTTAAACCCTCACAGTGACCAAAATTGCCAATTTTAAAGAGTTTTGCTTACTCAAAAGCTTCAATTTTGACCCATTTCAGGCACGGAAATGACTTTAAACACACTTATTTTAGTTGACAAAGTCATAATTCACATCCAACAGTCATTTACAGTCAAAAGATTAAATGTTAAAATTTCATCCATATTGACCATTTTGGGATCGTTTGGCATGTCCGGAGTCATCGTTTTTCATCCGAAAATTGATTTTTTGGACTGTACCAAAAATGATTCAAAATGTCAATTGGATCGTGCCTCATGTTGAATAACCACTTTTTAAACCCTCACAGTGACCAAAATTGCCATTTTTACAGAGTTTTGAGTACTCAAAAGCTTCAATTTTGACCCCTTTGAGGCACAGAAATGACTTTAAACACACTTATTTTAGTTGACAAAGTCATAATTCACATCCAACAGTCATTTACAGTCAAAAGATTAAATGTTAAAATTTCATCATTATAGACCATTTTGGGAACGTTCGACAGGTCCGGAGTCATCGTTTTTCATCCGAAAATTGATTTTTTGGATTGTACCAAAAATGATTCAAAATGTCAATTGGATCGTGCCTCATGTTGAATAACCACTTTTTAAACCCTCACAGTGACCAAAATTGCCATTTTTACAGAGTTTTGATTACTCAAAAGCTTCAATTTTGACCCCTTTGAGGCACAGAAATGACTTTAAACACACTTATTTTAGTTGACAAAGTCATAATTCACATCCAACAGTCATTTACAGTCAAAAGATTAAATGTTAAAATTTCATCCATATTGACCATTTTGGGATCGTTCGACATGTCCGGAGTCATCGTTTTTCATCCGAAAATTGATTTTTTGGACTGTACCAGAAATTATTCAAAATGTCAATTGGATCGTGCCTCATGTTGAATAACCACTTTTTAAACCCTCACAGTGACCAAAATTGCCATTTTTACAGAGTTTTGATTACTCAAAAGCTTCAATTTTGACCCCTTTGAGGCACAGAAATGACTTTAAACACACTTATTTTAGTTGACAAAGTCATAATTCACATCCAACAGTCATTTACAGTCAAAAGATTAAATGTTAAAATTTCATCCATATTGACCATTTTGGGATCGTTCGACATGTCCGGAGTCATCGTTTTTCATCCGAAAATTGATTTTTTGGACTGTACCAAAAATCATTCAAAATGTCAATTGGATCGTGCCTCATGTTGAATAACCACTGTTTAAACCCTCACAGTGACCAAAATTGCCAATTTTACAGAGTTTTGCTTACTCAAAAGGTTCAATTTTGACCCGTTTCAGGCACAGAAATGACTTTAAACACACTTATTTTAGTTGACAAAGTCATAATTCACATCCAACAGTCATTTACAGTCAAAAGATTAAATGTTAAAATTTCATCCATATTGACCATTTTGGGATCGTTCGGCATGTCCGGAGTCATCGTTTTTCATCCGAAAATTGATTTTTTGGACTGTACCAGAAATGATTCAAAATGTCAATTGGATCGTGCCTCATGTTGAATAACCACTTTTTAAACCCTCACAGTGACCAAAATTGCCATTTTTACAGAGTTTTGATTACTCAAAACCTTCAATTTTGACCCCTTTGAGGCACAGAAATGACTTTAAACACACTTATTTTAGTTGACAAAGTCATAATTCACATCCAACAGTCATTTACAGTCAAAAGATGAAATGTTATAATTTCATCCATATTGACCATTTTGGGATCGTTCGACATGTCCGGAGTCATCGTTTTTCATCCGAAAATTGATTTTTTGGACTGTACCAAAAATCATTCAAAATGTCAATTGGATCGTGCCTCATGTTGAATAACCACTTTTTAAACCCTCACAGTGACCAAAATTGCCAATTTTACAGAGTTTTGCTTACTCAAAAGCTTCAATTTTGACCCATTTCAGGCACAGAAATGACTTTAAACACACTTATTTTAGTTGACAAAGTCATAATTCACATCCAACAGTCATTTACAGTCAAAAGATTAAATGTTAAAATTTCATCCATATTGACCATTTTGGGATCGTTTGACATGTCCGGAGTCATCGTTTTTCATCCGAAAATTGATTTTTTGGACTGTACCAAGAATGATTCAAAATGTCAATTGGATCGTGCCTCATGTTGAATGACCACTTTTTAAACCCTCAGAGTCACCAAAATTGCCATTTTTACAGAGTTTTGCTTACTCAAAATCTTCAATTTTGACCCGTTTCAGGCACAGAAATGACTTTAAACACACTTATTTTAGTTGACAAAGTCATAATTCACATCCAACAGTCATTTACAGTCAAAAGATTAAATGTTAAAATTTCATCCATATTGACCATTTTGGGATCGTTCGACATGTCCGGAGTCATCGTTTTTCATCCGAAAATTGATTTTTTGGACAGTACCAAAAATCATTCAAAATGTCAATTGGATCGTGCCTCATGTTGAATAACCACTTTTTAAACCCTCACAGTGACCAAAATTGCCAATTTTAAAGAGTTTTGCTTACTCAAAAGCTTCAATTTTGACCCATTTCAGGCACGGAAATGACTTTAAACACACTTATTTTAGTTGACAAAGTCATAATTCACATCCAACAGTCATTTACAGTCAAAAGATTGAATGTTAAAATTTCGTCCAGATTGACCATTTTGGGATCATTCGACATGTAAGGAGTCATCGTTTATCATCCGAAAATTGATTTTTTGGACTGTACCAAAAATGATTCAAAATGTCAATTGGATCGTGCCTCATGTTGAATGACCACTTTTTAAACCCTCACAGTGACCAAAATTGCCATTTTTACAGAGTTTTGATTACTCAAAAGCTTCAATTTTGACCCCTTTGAGGCACAGAAATGACTTTAAACACACTTATTTTAGTTGACAAAGTCATAATTCACATCCAACAGTCATTTACAGTCAAAAGATTAAATGTTAAAATTTCATCCATATTGACCATTTTGGGATCGTTCGACATGTCCGGAGTCATCGTTTTTCATCCGAAAATTGATTTTTTGGACTGTACCAAAAATGATTCAAAATGGCAATTGGATCGTGCCTCATGTTGAATAACCACTTTTTAAACCCTCACAGTGACCAAAATTGCCATTTTTACAGAGTTTTGATTACTCAAAAGCTTCAATTTTGACCCCTTTGAGGCACAGAAATGACTTTAAACACACTTATTTTAGTTGACAAAGTCATAATTCACATCCAACAGTCATTTACAGTCAAAAGATTAAATGTTAAAATTTCATCCATATTGACCATTTTGGGATCGTTTGGCATGTCCGGAGTCATCGTTTTTCATCCGAAAATTGATTTTTTGGACTGTACCAAAAATGATTCAAAATGTCAATTGGATCGTACCTCATGTTGAATAACCACTTTTTAAACCCTCACAGTGACCAAAATTGCCATTTTTACAGAGTTTTGATTACTCAAAAGCTTCAATTTTGACCCCTTTGAAGCACAGAAATGACTTTAAACACACTTATTTTAGTTGACAAAGTCATAATTCACATCCAACAGTCATTTACAGTCAAAAGATTAAATGTTAAAATTTCATCATTATAGACCATTTTAGGAACGTTCGACAGGTCCGGAGTCATCGTTTTTCATCCGAAAATTGATTTTTTGGATTGTACCAAAAATGATTCAAAATGTCAATTGGATCGTGCCTCATGTTGAATAACCACTTTTTAAACCCTTTGTCAACTTTTAGTTGACAAAGTCATAATTCACATCCAACAGTCATTTACAGTCAAAAGATTAAATGTTAAAATTTCATCCATATTGACCATTTTGGGATCGTTCGACATGTCCGGAGTCATCGTTTTTCATCCGAAAATTGATTTTTTGGACTGTTCCAGAAATTATTCAAAATGTCAATTGGATCGTGCCTCATGTTGAATAACCACTTTTTAAACCCTCACAGTGACCAAAATTGCCATTTTTACAGAGTTTTGATTACTCAAAAGCTTCAATTTTGACCCCTTTGAGGCACAGAAATGACTTTAAACACACTTATTTTAGTTGACAAAGTCATAATTCACATCCAACAGTCATTTACAGTCAAAAGATTAAATGTTAAAATTTCATCCATATTGACCATTTTGGGATCGTTCGACATGTCCGGAGTCATCGTTTTTCATCCGAAAATTGATTTTTTGGACTGTACCAAAAATCATTCAAAATGTCAATTGGATCGTGCCTCATGTTGAATAACCACTTTTTAAACCCTCACAGTGACCAAAATTGCCAATTTTACAGAGTTTTGCTTACTCAAAAGCTTCAATTTTGACCCATTTCAGGCACAGGAATTACTTTAAACACACTTATTTTAGTTGACAAAGTCATAATTCACATCCAACAGTCATTTACAGTCAAAAGATTAAATGTTAAAATTTCGTCCATATTGACCATTTTGGGATCATTCGACATGTCAGGAGTCATCGTTTTTCATCCGAAAATTGATTTTTTGGACTGTACCAAAAATGATCCAAAATGTCAATTGGATCGTGCCTCATGTTGAATAACCACTTTTTGAACCCTCACAGTGACCAAAATTGCCATTTTTACAGAGTTTTGATTACTCAAAAGCTTCAATTTTGACCCCTTTGAGGCACAGAAATGACTTTAAACACACTTATTTTAGTTGACAAAGTCATAATTCACATCCAACAGTCATTTACAGTCAAAAGATTAAATGTTAAAATTTCATCCATATTGACCATTTTGGGATCGTTCGGCATGTCCGGAGTCATCGTTTTTCATCCGAAAATTGATTTTTTGGACTGTACCAGAAATGATTCAAAATGTCAATTGGATCGTGCCTCATGTTGAATAACCACTTTTTAAACCCTCACAGTGACCAAAATTGCCATTTTTACAGAGTTTTGATTACTCAAAACCTTCAATTTTGACCCCTTTGAGGCACAGAAATGATTTTAAACACACTTATTTTAGTTGACAAAGTCATAATTCACACCCAACAGTCATTTACAGTCAAAAGATTAAATGTTATAATTTCATCCATATTGACCATTTTGGGATCATTCGACATGTCCGGAGTCATCGTTTTTCATCCGAAAATTGATTTTTTGGACTGTACCAAAAATGATTCAAAATGTCAATTGGATCGTGCCTCATGTTGAATGACCACTTTTTAAACCCTCAGAGTGACCAAAATTGCCATTTTTACAGAGTTTTGCTTACTCAAGAGCTTCAATTTTGACCCATTTCAGGCACAGGAATTACTTTAAACACACTTATTTTAGTTGACAAAGTCATAATTCATATCCAACAGTCATTTACAGTCAAAAGATTAAATGTTAAAATTTCGTCCATATTGACCATTTTGGGATCATTCGACATGTCAGGAGTCATCGTTTTTCATCCGAAAATTGATTTTTTGGACTGTACCAATAATGATCCAAAATGTCAATTGGATCGTGCCTCATGTTGAATAACCACTTTTTGAACCCTCACAGTGACCAAAATTGCCATTTTTACAGAGTTTTGATTACTCAAAAGCTTCAATTTTGACCCCTTTGAGGCACAGAAATGACTTTAAACACACTTATTTTAGTTGACAAAGTCATAATTCACATCCAACAGTCATTTACAGTCAAAAGATTAAATGTTAAAATTTCATCCATATTGACCATTTTGGGATCGTTCGGCATGTCCGGAGTCATCGTTTTTCATCCGAAAATTGATTTTTTGGACTGTACCAGAAATGATTCAAAATGTCAATTGGATCGTGCCTCATGTTGAATAACCACTTTTTAAACCCTCACAGTGACCAAAATTGCCATTTTTACAGAGTTTTGATTACTCAAAACCTTCAATTTTGACCCCTTTGAGGCACAGAAATGACTTTAAACACACTTATTTTAGTTGACAAAGTCATAATTCACATCCAACAGTCATTTACAGTCAAAAGATTAAATGTTATAATTTCATCCATATTGACCATTTTGGGATCGTTCGACATGTCCGGAGTCATCGTTTTTCATCCGAAAATTGATTTTTTGGACTGTACCAAAAATCATTCAAAATGTCAATTGGATCGTGCCTCATGTTGAATAACCACTTTTTAAACCCTCACAGTGACCAAAATTGCCAATTTTACAGAGTTTTGCTTACTCAAAAGCTTCAATTTTGACCCATTTCAGGCACAGAAATGACTTTAAACACACTTATTTTAGTTGACAAAGTCATAATTCACATCCAACAGTCATTTACAGTCAAAAGATTAAATGTTAAAATTTCATCCATATTGACCATTTTGGGATCGTTTGACATGTCAGGAGTCATCGTTTTTCATCCGAAAATTGATTTTTTGGACTGTACCAAAAATGATTCAAAATGTCAATTGGATCGTGCCTCATGTTGAATGACCACTTTTTAAACCCTCAGAGTCACCAAAATTGCCATTTTTACAGAGTTTTGCTTACTCAAAAGCTTCAATTTTGACCCGTTTCAGGCACAGAAATGACTTTAAACACACTTATTTTAGTTGACAAAGTCATAATTCACATCCAACAGTCATTTACAGTCAAAAGATTAAATGTTAAAATTTCATCCATATTGACCATTTTGGGATCGTTCGACATGTCCGGAGTCATCGTTTTTCATCCGAAAATTGATTTTTTGGACAGTACCAAAAATCATTCAAAATGTCAATTGGATCGTGCCTCATGTTGAATAACCACTTTTTAAACCCTCACAGTGACCAAAATTGCCAATTTTAAAGAGTTTTGCTTACTCAAAAGCTTCAATTTTGACCCATTTCAGGCACGGAAATGACTTTTAAACACACTTATTTTAGTTGACAAAGTCATAATTCACATCCAACAGTCATTTACAGTCAAAAGATTAAATGTTAAAATTTCATCCATATTGACCATTTTGGGATCGTTCGACATGTCCGGAGTCATCGTTTTTCATCCGAAAATTGATTTTTTGGACTGTACCAAAAATGATTCAAAATGTCAATTGGATCGTGCCTCATGTTGAATGACCACTTTTTAAACCCTCACAGTGACCAAAATTGCCATTTTTACAGAGTTTTGATTACTCAAAAGCTTCAATTTTGACCCCTTTGAGGCACAGAAATGACTTTAAACACACTTATTTTAGTTGACAAAGTCATAATTCACATCCAACAGTCATTTACAGTCAAAAGATTAAATGTTAAAATTTCGTCCATATTGACCATTTTGGGATCATTCGACATGTCAGGAGTCATCGTTTTTCATCCGAAAATTGATTTTTTGGACTGTACCAAAAATGATCCAAAATGTCAATTGGATCGTGCCTCATGTTGAATAACCACTTTTTGAACCCTCACAGTGACCAAAATTGCCATTTTTACAGAGTTTTGATTACTCAAAAGCTTCAATTTTGACCCCTTTGAGGCACAGAAATGACTTTAAACACACTTATTTTAGTTGACAAAGTCATAATTCACATCCAACAGTCATTTACAGTCAAAAGATTAAATGTTAAAATTTCATCAATATTGACCATTTTGGGATCGTTCGACATGTCCGGAGTCATCGTTTTTCATCCGAAAATTGATTTTTTGGACTGTACCAAAAATCATTCAAAATGTCAATTGGATCGTGCCTCATGTTGAATAACCACTTTTTAAACCCTCACAGTGACCAAAATTGCCAATTTTACAGAGTTTTGCTTACTCAAAAGCTTCAATTTTGACCCATTTCAGGCACAGGAATTACTTTAAACACACTTATTTTAGTTGACAAAGTCATAATTCACATCCAACAGTCATTTACAGTCAAAAGATTAAATGTTATAATTTCATCCATATTGACCATTTTGGGATCGTTCGACATGTCCGGAGTCATCGTTTTTCATCCGAAAATTGATTTTTTGGACTGTACCAAAAATGATTCAAAATGTCAATTGGATCGTGCCTCATGTTGAATGACCACTTTTTAAACCCTCAGAGTCACCAAAATTGCCATTTTTACAGAGTTTTGCTTACTCAAAAGCTTCAATTTTGACCCATTTCAGGCACAGAAATGACTTTAAACACACTTATTTTAGTTGACAAAGTCATAATTCACATCCAACAGTCATTTACAGTCAAAAGATTAAATGTTAAAATTTCATCCATATTGACCATTTTGGGATCGTTTGACATGTCAGGAGTCATCGTTTTTCATCCGAAAATTGATTTTTTGGACTGTACCAAAAATGATTCAAAATGTCAATTGGATCGTGCCTCATGTTGAATGACCACTTTTTAAACCCTCAGAGTCACCAAAATTGCCATTTTTACAGAGTTTTGCTTACTCAAAAGCTTCAATTTTGACCCGTTTCAGGCACAGAAATGACTTTAAACACACTTATTTTAGTTGACAAAGTCATAATTCACATCCAACAGTCATTTACAGTCAAAAGATTAAATGTTAAAATTTCATCCATATTGACCATTTTGGGATCGTTCGACATGTCCGGAGTCATCGTTTTTCATCCGAAAATTGATTTTTTGGACAGTACCAAAAATCATTCAAAATGTCAATTGGATCGTGCCTCATGTTGAATAACCACTTTTTAAACCCTCACAGTGACCAAAATTGCCAATTTTAAAGAGTTTTGCTTACTCAAAAGCTTCAATTTTGACCCATTTCAGGCACGGAAATGACTTTTAAACACACTTATTTTAGTTGACAAAGTCATAATTCACATCCAACAGTCATTTACAGTCAAAAGATTAAATGTTAAAATTTCATCCATATTGACCATTTTGGGATCGTTCGACATGTCCGGAGTCATCGTTTTTCATCCGAAAATTGATTTTTTGGACTGTACCAAAAATGATTCAAAATGTCAATTGGATCGTGCCTCATGTTGAATGACCACTTTTTAAACCCTCACAGTGACCAAAATTGCCATTTTTACAGAGTTTTGATTACTCAAAAGCTTCAATTTTGACCCCTTTGAGGCACAGAAATGACTTTAAACACACTTATTTTAGTTGACAAAGTCATAATTCACATCCAACAGTCATTTACAGTCAAAAGATTAAATGTTAAAATTTCGTCCATATTGACCATTTTGGGATCATCCGAAAATTGATTTTTTGGACTGTACCAAAAATGATCCAAAATGTCAATTGGATCGTGCCTCATGTTGAATAACCACTTTTTGAACCCTCACAGTGACCAAAATTGCCATTTTTACAGAGTTTTGATTACTCAAAAGCTTCAATTTTGACCCCTTTGAGGCACAGAAATGACTTTAAACACACTTATTTTAGTTGACAAAGTCATAATTCACATCCAACAGTCATTTACAGTCAAAAGATTAAATGTTAAAATTTCATCAATATTGACCATTTTGGGATCGTTCGACATGTCCGGAGTCATCGTTTTTCATCCGAAAATTGATTTTTTGGACTGTACCAAAAATCATTCAAAATGTCAATTGGATCGTGCCTCATGTTGAATAACCACTTTTTAAACCCTCACAGTGACCAAAATTGCCAATTTTACAGAGTTTTGCTTACTCAAAAGCTTCAATTTTGACCCATTTCAGGCACAGGAATTACTTTAAACACACTTATTTTAGTTGACAAAGTCATAATTCACATCCAACAGTCATTTACAGTCAAAAGATTAAATGTTATAATTTCATCCATATTGACCATTTTGGGATCGTTCGACATGTCCGGAGTCATCGTTTTTCATCCGAAAATTGATTTTTTGGACTGTACCAAAAATGATTCAAAATGTCAATTGGATCGTGCCTCATGTTGAATGACCACTTTTTAAACCCTCAGAGTCACCAAAATTGCCATTTTTACAGAGTTTTGCTTACTCAAAAGCTTCAATTTTGACCCATTTCAGGCACAGAAATGACTTTAAACACACTTATTTTAGTTGACAAAGTCATAATTCACATCCAACAGTCATATACAGTCAAAAGATTAAATGTTAAAATTTCATCCATTTTGACCATTTTGGGATCGTTCGACATGTCCGGAGTCATCGTTTTTCATCCGAAAATTGATTTTTTGGACTGTACCAAAAATCATTCAAAATGTCAATTGGATCGTGCCTCATGTTGAATAACCACTGTTTAAACCCTCACAGTGACCAAAATTGCCATTTTTACAGACTTTTGATTACTCAAAACCTTCAATTTTGACCCCTTTGAGGCACAGAAATGACTTTAAACACACTTATTTTAGTTGACAAAGTCATAACTCACATCCAACAGTCATTTACAGTCAAAAGATTAAATGTTATAATTTCATCCATATTGACCATTTTGGGATCGTTCGACATGTCCGGAGTCATCGTTTTTCATCCGAAAATTGATTTTTCGGACTGTACCAAAAATCATTCAAAATGTCAATTGGATCGTGCCTCATGTTGAATAACCACTGTTTAAACCCTCACAGTGACCAAAATTGCCAATTTTACAGAGTTTTGCTTACTCAAAAGCTTCAATTTTGACCCGTTTCAGGCACAGAAATGACTTTAAACACACTTATTTTAGTTGACAAAGTCATAATTCACATCCAACAGTCATTTACAGTCAAAAGATTAAATGTTAAAATTTCATCCATTTTGACCATTTTGGATCGTTCGACATGTCCGGAGTCATCGTTTTTCATCCGAAAATTGATTATTTGGACTGTACCAAAAATCATTCAAAATGTCAATTGGATCGTGCCTCATGTTGAATAACCACTTTTTAAACCCTCACAGTGACCAAAATTGCCAATTTTACAGAGTTTTGCTTACTCAAAAGCTTCAATTTTGACCGATTTCAGGCACAGGAATTACTTTAAACACACTTATTTTAGTTGACAAAGTCATAATTCACATCCAACAGTCATTTACAGTCAAAAGATTAAATGTTAAAATTTCATCCATATTGACCATTTTGGGATCGTTCGGCATGTCCGGAGTCATCGTTTTTCATCCGAAAATTGATTTTTTGGACTGTACCAGAAATGATTCAAAATGTCAATTGGATCGTGCCTCATGTTGAATAACCACTTTTTAAACCCTCACAGTGACCAAAATTGCCATTTTTACAGAGTTTTGATTACTCAAAACCTTCAATTTTGACCCCTTTGAGGCACAGAAATGACTTTAAACACACTTATTTTAGTTGACAAAGTCATAATTCACATCCAACAGTCATTTACAGTCAAAAGATTAAATGTTATAATTTCATCCATATTGACCATTTTGGGATCGTTCGACATGTCCGGAGTCATCGTTTTTCATCCGAAAATTGATTTTTTGGACTGTACCAAAAATCATTCAAAATGTCAATTGGATCGTGCCTCATGTTGAATAACCACTTTTTAAACCCTCACAGTGACCAAAATTGCCAATTTTACAGAGTTTTGCTTACTCAAAAGCTTCAATTTTGACCCATTTCAGGCACAGAAATGACTTTAAACACACTTATTTTAGTTGACAAAGTCATAATTCACATCCAACAGTCATTTACAGTCAAAAGATTAAATGTTAAAATTTCATCCATATTGACCATTTTGGGATCGTTTGACATGTCCGGAGTCATCGTTTTTCATCCGAAAATTGATTTTTTGGACTGTACCAAAAATGATTCAAAATGTCAATTGGATCGTGCCTCATGTTGAATGACCACTTTTTAAACCCTCAGAGTCACCAAAATTGCCATTTTTACAGAGTTTTGCTTACTCAAAAGCTTCAATTTTGACCCGTTTCAGGCACAGAAATGACTTTAAACACACTTATTTTAGTTGACAAAGTCATAATTCACATCCAACAGTAATTTACAGTCAAAAGATTAAATGTTAAAATTTCATCCATATTGACCATTTTGGGATCGTTCGACATGTCCGGAGTCATCGTTTTTCATCCGAAAATTGATTTTTTGGACAGTACCAAAAATCATTCAAAATGTCAATTGGATCGTGCCTCATGTTGAATAACCACTTTTTAAACCCTCACAGTGACCAAAATTGCCAATTTTAAAGAGTTTTGCTTACTCAAAAGCTTCAATTTTGACCCATTTCAGGCACGGAAATGACTTTTAAACACACTTATTTTAGTTGACAAAGTCATAATTCACATCCAACAGTCATTTACAGTCAAAAGATTAAATGTTAAAATTTCGTCCATATTGACCATTTTGGGATCATTCGACATGTAAGGAGTCATCGTTTATCATCCGAAAATTGATTTTTTGGACTGTACCAAAAATGATTCAAAATGTCAATTGGATCGTGCCTCATGTTGAATGACCACTTTTTAAACCCTCACAGTGACCAAAATTGCCATTTTTACAGAGTTTTGATTACTCAAAAGCTTCAATTTTGACCCCTTTGAGGCACAGAAATGACTTTAAACACACTTATTTTAGTTGACAAAGTCATAATTCACATCCAACAGTCATTTACAGTCAAAAGATTAAATGTTAAAATTTCATCCATATTGACCATTTTGGGATCGTTCGACATGTCCGGAGTCATCGTTTTTCATCCGAAAATTGATTTTTTGGACTGTACCAAAAATGATTCAAAATGTCAATTGGATCGTGCCTCATGTTGAATGACCACTTTTTAAACCCTCACAGTGACCAAAATTGCCATTTTTACAGAGTTTTGATTACTCAAAAGCTTCAATTTTGACCCCTTTGAGGCACAGAAATGACTTTAAACACACTTATTTTAGTTGACAAAGTCATAATTCACATCCAACAGTCATTTACAGTCAAAAGATTAAATGTTAAAATTTCGTCCATATTGACCATTTTGGGATCATTCGACATGTCAGGAGTCATCGTTTTTCATCCGAAAATTGATTTTTTGGACTGTACCAAAAATGATCCAAAATGTCAATTGGATCGTGCCTCATGTTGAATAACCACTTTTTGAACCCTCACAGTGACCAAAATTGCCATTTTTACAGAGTTTTGATTACTCAAAAGCTTCAATTTTGACCCCTTTGAGGCACAGAAATGACTTTAAACACACTTATTTTAGTTGACAAAGTCATAATTCACATCCAACAGTCATTTACAGTCAAAAGATTAAATGTTAAAATTTTATCCATATTGACCATTTTGGGATCGTTCGGCATGTCCGGAGTCATCGTTTTTCATCCGAAAATTGATTTTTTGGACTGTACCAGAAATGATTCAAAATGTCAATTGGATCGTGCCTCATGTTGAATAACCACTTTTTAAACCCTCACAGTGACCAAAATTGCCATTTTTACAGAGTTTTGATTACTCTAAACCTTCAATTTTGACCCCTTTGAGGCACAGAAATGACTTTAAACACACTTATTTTAGTTGACAAAGTCATAATTCACACCCAACAGTCATTTACAGTCAAAAGATTAAATGTTATAATTTCATCCATATTGACCATTTTGGGATCGTTCGACATGTCCGGAGTCATCGTTTTTCATCCGAAAATTGATTTTTTGGACTGTACCAAAAATCATTCAAAATGTCAATTGGATCGTGCCTCATGTTGAATAACCACTTTTTAAACCCTCACAGTGACCAAAATTGCCAATTTTACAGAGTTTTGCTTACTGAAAAGCTTCAATTTTGACCCATTTCAGGCACAGAAATGACTTTAAACACACTTATTTTAGTTGACAAAGTCATAATTCACATCCAACAGTCATTTACAGTCAAAAGATTAAATGTTAAAATTTCATCCATATTGACCATTTTGGGATCGTTTGACATGTCCGGAGTCATCGTTTTTCATCCGAAAATTGATTTTTTGGACTGTACCAAAAATGATTCAAAATGTCAATTGGATCGTGCCTCATGTTGAATGACCACTTTTTAAACCCTCAGAGTCACCAAAATTGCCATTTTTACAGAGTTTTGCTTACTCAAAAGCTTCAATTTTGACCCGTTTCAGGCACAGAAATGACTTTAAACACACTTATTTTAGTTGACAAAGTCATAATTCACATCCAACAGTCATTTACAGTCAAAAGATTAAATGTTAAAATTTCATCCATTTTGACCATTTTGGATCGTTCGACATGTCCGGAGTCATCGTTTTTCATCCGAAAATTGATTATTTGGACTGTACCAAAAATCATTCAAAATGTCAATTGGATCGTGCCTCATGTTGAATAACCACTTTTTAAACCCTCACAGTGACCAAAATTGCCAATTTTACAGAGTTTTGCTTACTCAAAAGCTTCAATTTTGACCCATTTCAGGCACAGGAATTACTTTAAACACACTTATTTTAGTTGACAAAGTCATAATTCACATCCAACAGTCATTTACAGTCAAAAGATTAAATGTTAAAATTTCGTCCATATTGACCATTTTGGGATCATTCGACATGTCAGGAGTCATCGTTTTTCATCCGAAAATTGATTTTTTGGACTGTACCAATAATGATCCAAAATGTCAATTGGATCGTGCCTCATGTTGAATAACCACTTTTTGAACCCTCACAGTGACCAAAATTGCCATTTTTACAGAGTTTTGATTACTCAAAAGCTTCAATTTTGACCCCTTTGAGGCACAGAAATGACTTTAAACACACTTATTTTAGTTGACAAAGTCATAATTCACATCCAACAGTCATTTACAGTCAAAAGATTAAATGTTAAAATTTCATCCATATTGACCATTTTGGGATCGTTCGGCATGTCCGGAGTCATCGTTTTTCATCCGAAAATTGATTTTTTGGACTGTACCAGAAATGATTCAAAATGTCAAATGGATCGTGCCTCATGTTGAATAACCACTTTTTAAACCCTCACAGTGACCAAAATTGCCATTTTTACAGAGTTTTGATTACTCAAAACCTTCAATTTTGACCCCTTTGAGGCACAGAAATGACTTTAAACACACTTATTTTAGTTGACAAAGTCATAATTCACATCCAACAGTCATTTACAGTCAAAAGATTAAATGTTATAATTTCATCCATATTGACCATTTTGGGATCGTTCGACATGTCCGGAGTCATCGTTTTTCATCCGAAAATTGATTTTTTGGACTGTACCAAAAATCATTCAAAATGTCAATTGGATCGTGCCTCATGTTGAATAACCACTTTTTAAACCCTCACAGTGACCAAAATTGCCAATTTTACAGAGTTTTGCTTACTCAAAAGCTTCAATTTTGACCCATTTCAGGCACAGAAATGACTTTAAACACACTTATTTTAGTTGACAAAGTCATAATTCACATCCAACAGTCATTTACAGTCAAAAGATTAAATGTTAAAATTTCATCCATATTGACCATTTTGGGATCGTTTGACATGTCCGGAGTCATCGTTTTTCATCCGAAAATTGATTTTTTGGACTGTACCAAAAATGATTCAAAATGTCAATTGGATCGTGCCTCATGTTGAATGACCACTTTTTAAACCCTCAGAGTCACCAAAATTGCCATTTTTACAGAGTTTTGCTTACTCAAAAGCTTCAATTTTGACCCGTTTCAGGCACAGAAATGACTTTAAACACACTTATTTTAGTTGACAAAGTCATAATTCACATCCAACAGTCATTTACAGTCAAAAGATTAAATGTTAAAATTTCATCCATATTGACCATTTTGGGATCGTTCGACATGTCCGGAGTCATCGTTTTTCATCCGAAAATTGATTTTTTGGACAGTACCAAAAATCATTCAAAATGTCAATTGGATCGTGCCTCATGTTGAATAACCACTTTTTAAACCCTCACAGTGACCAAAATTGCCAATTTTAAAGAGTTTTGCTTACTCAAAAGCTTCAATTTTGACCCATTTCAGGCACGGAAATGACTTTAAACACACTTATTTTAGTTGACAAAGTCATAATTCACATCCAACAGTCATTTACAGTCAAAAGATTAAATGTTAAAATTTCGTCCATATTGACCATTTTGGGATCATTCGACATGTAAGGAGTCATCGTTTATCATCCGAAAATTGATTTTTTGGACTGTACCAAAAATGATTCAAAATGTCAATTGGATCGTGCCTCATGTTGAATGACCACTTTTTAAACCCTCACAGTGACCAAAATTGCCATTTTTACAGAGTTTTGATTACTCAAAAGCTTCAATTTTGACCCCTTTGAGGCATAGAAATGACTTTAAACACACTTATTTTAGTTGACAAAGTCATAATTCACATCCAACAGTCATTTACAGTCAAAAGATTAAATGTTAAAATTTCATCCATATTGACCATTTTGGGATCGTTTGGCATGTCCGGAGTCATCGTTTTTCATCCGAAAATTGATTTTTTGGACTGTACCAAAAATGATTCAAAATGTCAATTGGATCGTACCTCATGTTGAATAACCACTTTTTAAACCCTCACAGTGACCAAAATTGCCATTTTTACAGAGTTTTGATTACTCAAAAGATTCAATTTTGACCCCTTTGAAGCACAGAAATGACTTTAAACACACTTATTTTAGTTGACAAAGTCATAATTCACATCCAACAGTCATTTACAGTCAAAAGATTAAATGTTAAAATTTCATCATTATAGACTATTTTAGGAACGTTCGACAGGTCCGGAGTCATCGTTTTTCATCCGAAAATTGATTTTTTGGACTGTACCAGAAATTATTCAAAATGTCAATTGGATCGTGCCTCATGTTGAATAACCACTTTTTAAACCCTCACAGTGACCAAAATTGCCATTTTTACAGAGTTTTGATTACTCAAAACCTTCAATTTTGACCCCTTTGAGGCACAGAAATGACTTTAAACACACTTATTTTCGTTGACAAAGTCATAATTCACATCCAACAGTCATTTACAGTCAAAAGATTAAATGTTATAATTTCATCCATATTGACCATTTTGGGATCGTTCGACATGTCCGGAGTCATCGTTTTTCATCCGAAAATTGATTTTTTGGACTGTACCAAAAATCATTCAAAATGTCAATTGGATCGTGCCTCATGTTGAATAACCACTTTTTAAACCCTCACAGTGACCAAAATTGCCAATTTTACAGAGTTTTGCTTACTCAAAAGCTTCAATTTTGACCCATTTCAGGCACAGAAATGACTTTAAACACACTTATTTTAGTTGACAAAGTCATAATTCACATCCAACAGTCATTTACAGTCAAAAGATTAAATGTTAAAATTTCATCCATATTGACCATTTTGGGATCGTTTGACATGTCCGGAGTCATCGTTTTTCATCCGAAAATTGATTTTTTGGACTGTACCAAAAATGATTCAAAATGTCAATTGGATCGTGCCTCATGTTGAATGACCACTTTTTAAACCCTCAGAGTCACCAAAATTGCCATTTTTACAGAGTTTTGCTTACTCAAAAGCTTCAATTTTGACCCGTTTCAGGCACAGAAATGACTTTAAACACACTTATTTTAGTTGACAAAGTCATAATTCACATCCAACAGTCATTTACAGTCAAAAGATTAAATGTTAAAATTTCATCCATATTGACCATTTTGGGATCGTTCGACATGTCCGGAGTCATCGTTTTTCATCCGAAAATTGATTTTTTGGACTGTACCAGAAATTATTCAAAATGTCAATTGGATCGTGCCTCATGTTGAATAACCACTTTTTAAACCCTCACAGTGACCAAAATTGCCATTTTTACAGAGTTTTGATTACTCAAAAGCTTCAATTTTGACCCCTTTGAGGCACAGAAATGACTTTAAACACACTTATTTTAGTTGACAAAGTCATAATTCACATCCAACAGTCATTTACAGTCAAAAGATTAAATGTTAAAATTTCATCCATATTGACCATTTTGGGATCGTTCGACATGTCCGGAGTCACCGTTTTTCATCCGAAAATTTATTTTTTGGACTGTACCAAAAATCATTCAAAATGTCAATTGGATCGTGCCTCATGTTGAATAACCACTTTTTAAACCCTTACAGTGACCAAAATTGCTAATTTTACAGAGTTTTGCTTACTCAAAAGCTTCAATTTTGACCCATTTCAGGCACAGGAATTACTTTAAACACACTTATTTTAGTTGACAAAGTCATAATTCACATCCAACAGTCATTTACAGTCAAAAGATTAAATGTTAAAATTTCGTCCATATTGACCATTTTGGGATCATTCGACATGTCAGGAGTCATCGTTTTTCATCCGAAAATTGATTTTTTGGACTGTACCAAAAATGATCCAAAATGTCAATTGGATCGTGCCTCATGTTGAATAACCACTTTTTGAACCCTCACAGTGACCAAAATTGCCATTTTTACAGAGTTTTGATTACTCAAAAGATTCAATTTTGACCCCTTTGAGGCACAGAAATGACTTTAAACACACTTATTTTAGTTGACAAAGTCATAATTCACATCCAACAGTCATTTACAGTCAAAAGATTAAATGTTAAAATTTCATCCATATTGACCATTTTGGGATCGTTCGGCATGTCCGGAGTCATCGTTTTTCATCCGAAAATTGATTTTTTGGACTGTACCAGAAATGATTCAAAATGTCAATTGGATCGTGCCTCATGTTGAATAACCACTTTTTAAACCCTCACAGTGACCAAAATTGCCATTTTTACAGAGTTTTGATTACTCAAAACCTTCAATTTTGACCCCTTTGAGGCACAGAAATGACTTTAAACACACTTATTTTAGTTGACAAAGTCATAATTCACACCCAACAGTCATTTACAGTCAAAAGATTAAATGTTATAATTTCATCCATATTGACCATTTTGGGATCGTTCGACATGTCCGGAGTCATCGTTTTTCATCCGAAAATTGATTTTTTGGACTGTACCAAAAATCATTCAAAATGTCAATTGGATCGTGCCTCATGTTGAATAACCACTTTTTAAACCCTCACAGTGACCAAAATTGCCAATTTTACAGAGTTTTGCTTACTGAAAAGCTTCAATTTTGACCCATTTCAGGCACAGAAATGACTTTAAACACACTTATTTTAGTTGACAAAGTCATAATTCACATCCAACAGTCATTTACAGTCAAAAGATTAAATGTTAAAATTTCATCCATATTGACCATTTTGGGATCGTTTGACATGTCCGGAGTCATCGTTTTTCATCCGAAAATTGATTTTTTGGACTGTACCAAAAATGATTCAAAATGTCAATTGGATTGTGCCTCATGTTGAATGACCACTTTTTAAACCCTCAGAGTGCCCAAAATTGCCATTTTTACAGAGTTTTGCTTACTCAAAAGCTTCAATTTTGACCCATTTCAGGCACAGGAATTACTTTAAACACACTTATTTTAGTTGACAAAGTCATAATTCACATCCAACAGTCATTTACAGTCAAAAGATTAAATGTTAAAATTTCGTCCATATTGACCATTTTGGGATCATTCGACATGTCAGGAGTCATCGTTTTTCATCCGAAAATTGATTTTTTGGACTGTACCAAAAATGATCCAAAATGTCAATTGGATCGTGCCTCATGTTGAATAACCACTTTTTTAACCCTCACAGTGACCAAAATTGCCATTTTTACAGAGTTTTGATCACTCAAAAGCTTCAATTTTGACCCCTTTGAGGCACAGAAATGACTTTAAACACACTTATTTTAGTTGACAAAGTCATAATTCACATCCAACAGTCATTTACAGTTAAAAGATTAAATGTTAAAATTTCATCCATATTGACCATTTTGGGATCGTTCGGCATGTCCGGAGTCATCGTTTTTCATCCGAAAATTGATTTTTTGGACTGTACCAGAAATGATTCAAAATGTCAATTGGATCGTGCCTCATGTTGAATAACCACTTTTTAAACCCTCACAGTGACCAAAATTGCCATTTTTACAGACTTTTGATTACTCAAAACCTTCAATTTTGACCCCTTTGAGGCACAGAAATGACTTTAAACACACTTATTTTAGTTGACAAAGTCATAACTCACATCCAACAGTCATTTACAGTCAAAAGATTAAATGTTATAATTTCATCCATATTGACCATTTTGGGATCGTTCGACATGTCCGGAGTCATCGTTTTTCATCCGAAAATTGATTTTTCGGACTGTACCAAAAATCATTCAAAATGTCAATTGGATCGTGCCTCATGTTGAATAACCACTGTTTAAACCCTCACAGTGACCAAAATTGCCAATTTTACAGAGTTTTGCTTACTCAAAAGCTTCAATTTTGACCCGTTTCAGGCACAGAAATGACTTTAAACACACTTATTTTAGTTGACAAAGTCATAATTCACATCCAACAGTCATTTACAGTCAAAAGATTAAATGTTAAAATTTCATCCATTTTGACCATTTTGGATCGTTCGACATGTCCGGAGTCATCGTTTTTCATCCGAAAATTGATTATTTGGACTGTACCAAAAATCATTCAAAATGTCAATTGGATCGTGCCTCATGTTGAATAACCACTTTTTAAACCCTCACAGTGACCAAAATTGCCAATTTTACAGAGTTTTGCTTACTCAAAAGCTTCAATTTTGACCCATTTCAGGCACAGGAATTACTTTAAACACACTTATTTTAGTTGACAAAGTCATAATTCACATCCAACAGTCATTTACAGTCAAAAGATTAAATGTTAAAATTTCGTCCATATTGACCATTTTGGGATCATTCGACATGTCAGGGGTCATCGTTTTTCATCCGAAAATTGATTTTTTGGACTGTACCAAAAATGATCCAAAATGTCAATTGGATCGTGCCTCATGTTGAATAACCACTTTTTTAACCCTCACAGTGACCAAAATTGCCATTTTTACAGAGTTTTGATTACTCAAAAGCTTCAATTTTGACCCCTTTGAGGCACAGAAATGACTTTAAACACACTTATTTTAGTTGACAAAGTCATAATTCACATCCAACAGTCATTTACAGTCAAAAGATTAAATGTTAAAATTTCATCCATATTGACCATTTTGGGATCGTTCGGCATGTCCGGAGTCATCGTTTTTCATCCGAAAATTGATTTTTTGGACTGTACCAGAAATGATTCAAAATGTCAATTGGATCGTGCCTCATGTTGAATAACCACTTTTTAAACCCTCACAGTGACCAAAATTGCCATTTTTACAGAGTTTTGATTACTCAAAACCTTCAATTTTGACCCCTTTGAGGCACAGAAATGACTTTAAACACACTTATTTTCGTTGACAAAGTCATAATTCACATCCAACAGTCATTTACAGTCAAAAGATTAAATGTTATAATTTCATCCATATTGACCATTTTGGGATCGTTCGACATGTCCGGAGTCATCGTTTTTCATCCGAAAATTGATTTTTCGGACTGTACCAAAAATCATTCAAAATGTCAATTGGATCGTGCCTCATGTTGAATAACCACTGTTTAAACCCTCACAGTGACCAAAATTGCCAATTTTACAGAGTTTTGCTTACTCAAAAGCTTCAATTTTGACCCGTTTCAGGCACAGAAATGACTTTAAACACACTTATTTTAGTTGACAAAGTCATAATTCACATCCAACAGTCATTTACAGTAACCCTGGGCGAAGCACTACGCTCCGTTTGCGGAGTTTGCGGAGTTTTGGCAACTCCGCGTTCCGCGGAGTTCGCGTAGCTGCCGATAACTCCGCTATCCGGTGCGGAGCGTAGTTGTCGCGCGCTAAATAACATTGTCGCGCGCTAAATAACATTATCGCGTGCGCGGCAATGGCTTACCTTGGTTCTGCGTTCGCTTTTTCCCGGTCGCGTCGGCCACCATGTTTGTAAACCCTTCCGTGCAGCTGTGCGAACGCGATAACGTCATTGGAAGCGCGATAAAGCCATAAGGACGCGCGAGTATGTTTGTTGGTAAGATCGAGTTGCCGAACACGCAGAACCTGCAATCTTGCACAGAATAACTCGCGAGCATGTTAAAAGTTAAACCATAATAATAAATTACCATTTTGGTTAGCAAACAAGTGAGAAACCCCTCAAAGTTGTACCTTTGGATGTATTTTTTGGGGGGAAGGAGTCCTCTTTCTGTTTCTACTGTATTTTTGAATATTAAGGAGGAAGGGCTCTGGAGTTTACAACTTCCTGTTCCTGTCCACCAGGCTCCTCCCAGTGCTTTGTCCATGAGGTGGTCACTTTCATTTGGATTTTGAGCTGGCAGGATCACTTTCTGTGTGTGTTGGCTGCATTACTGCTTTTTTTGAATCTTACTGAGGACTTTTGGATTTTGAATTCTCTTTTTCAAGTAAGTTCAGTAATGTATGAGTGAGTATGATGTTGTAGACTTGTGTTTGTTTGATTTAAAATGTTTTAACTACATTATTCATTCCTTGATTTAAATTATTGATGGGTGCCTACTTTTATGAGGTCCCAACTTGTATTTCTTTTTAAATTTCATCCAGGCTACATAGAGAGGTACCCATGGGTAAAATCATAATTCTGTGTTTAAATTTTTATTCAAGTTTGTAAACAAACATCATGGCTGGCATTGGATTATGGTCATCATTATGCAATAGCAATGTCTGCTGTGGAATTTCTGTTTGTGTAATGAAAAAGTTTTTTTATTTTTTTAAACCAATAGCTGACCCTAGTACTCCATGTAGTTAGTGTGTAGGCATGTTTGAGTTCATTGTAATAACTTTCTGTGGTTGGCCTGGCCATGTGTTGTTGGCGGCCATTTTATGTTTCCCAGCCACTTTGGTCTTGCCATAGGCCTCCAAACTTGTGGCCTACTCTTCCAGTAGGCCAGAGGTACTAGTCATAGGGTCATGAAAGGTAATCAACTGTTTTTCTGGTGTACCTCTAATTAGGAAATCATGGATGGACTGGATTGATTTAGAAAATCTTATGTTTATGTGTGGGGTATGTCAGGTTTCGGGTGTCTGTCAATTTCTGCCATTAGGTAACCCTAGGAATACA
Organism: Lissotriton vulgaris; assembly: GCF_964263255.1. Lineage (NCBI taxonomy): Eukaryota > Metazoa > Chordata > Amphibia > Caudata > Salamandridae > Lissotriton > Lissotriton vulgaris. The sequence continues at coordinate 1,051,105 of NW_028246030.1, read as the reverse complement.
GCTCGGGTAGTTTTGGTAACGTCGCGCCGTGTGGGAACGCGACCTTACCTTTTTTGTCTTTTTCGCGCGCTCAATGTACTGGCTCGGGAACGCGATAACGACTTTTTACTCGATTCGCGTTGCCGAACACGCCGATTTTGCATTCTCGCGAACAATATGTCCCGAGTTGCATAAAAGTTCCTCGAAAATGTTTAATGTGTCCCCTGTGCTACCAAAAAGTCCTCATTTTTTGTGTTATTTACTTCTTTGGTTGTAGCTTTGTCTTCCTGGAGCATGGCCCACTCCCAGTTCCTTTCTGTCCTCTATGTAATGATTTCTTGTTTATGGTTGGGGTGACCAATTTGGGGGGTGGTGTCTGGTGTGTTCATTTTGTGAAGCAAAGCATTGTCCCTTTGGCATAGGCATTTATTGTCTGTCCTCTCTTTCTTTTCATGTAGTGGTGAGGGCCATTTTGTGTGTACTTCCTTTGTGATGATTCTGCTATGTTGTTGTTGGTGGGCAGGCCTTGTGGTGGCGGCCATTTTGTGTATGCTTCCTTTGTGACTGATTTTGCCATGTGGTGGAGGCCATTTTGGGTGCATCCCCTTTCCATGTTGTCTTTGGGTGTCCCTGTCCTCCTGGCCCTATGGAGGCGGCCATTTTCTGTGTCCTTCCCTGGTCCTCTTCTTTTGCCATAGCCATCCAAGGCTTTTGTAGGTACTACCACTCAAAGCCATAGGTGCATTCAAGTTAATCAACTATTTTTGTGGTGTAACTTTAATTACACCGTGTATGGCTTTGGATTGCTTCACATTTTTTTGTAATGGTGGTACTTTTAGTTTTTTGGTTGCTTGTGTGTAGCTATTAATGGCACTCCCTGCCATTAGGTAACCCTAGGAATACAGCTCGGGTAGTTTTGGTAACGTCGCGCCGTGTGGGAACGCGACCTTACCTTTTTTGTCTTTTTCGCGCGCTCAATGTACTGGCTCGGGAACGCGATAACGACTTTTTACTCGATTCGCGTTGCCGAACACGCCGATTTTGCATTCTCGCGAACAATATGTCCCGAGTTGCATAAAAGTTCCTCGAAAATGTTTAATGTGTCCCCTGTGCTACCAAAAAGTCCTCATTTTTTGTGTTATTTACTTCTTTGGTTGTAGCTTTGTCTTCCTGGAGCATGGCCCACTCCCAGTTCCTTTCTGTCCTCTATGTAATGATTTCTGGTTTATGGTTGGGGTGACCAATTTGGGGGGTGGTGTCTGGTGTGTTCATTTTGTGAAGCAAAGCATTGTCCCTTTGGCATAGGCATTTATTGTCTGTCCTCTCTTTCTTTTCATGTAGTGGTGAGGGCCATTTTGTGTGTACTTCCTTTGTGATGATTCTGCTATGTTGTTGTTGGTGGGCAGGCCTTGTGGTGGCGGCCATTTTGTGTATGCTTCCTTTGTGACTGATTTTGCCATGTGGTGGAGGCCATTTTGGGTGCATCCCCTTTCCATGTTGTCTTTGGGTGTCCCTGTCCTCCTGGCCCTATGGAGGCGGCCATTTTCTGTGTCCTTCCCTGGTCCTCTTCTTTTGCCATAGCCATCCAAGGCTTTTGTAGGTACTACCACTCAAAGCCATAGGTGCATTCAAGTTAATCAACTATTTTTGTGGTGTAACTTTAATTACACCGTGTATGGCTTTGGATTGCTTCACATTTTTTTGTAATGGTGGTACTTTTAGTTTTTTGGTTGCTTGTGTGTAGCTATTAATGGCACTCCCTGCCATTAGGTAACCCTAGGAATACAGCTCGGGTAGTTTTGGTAACGTCGCGCCGTGTGGGAACGCGACCTTACCTTTTTTGTCTTTTTCGCGCGCTCAATGTACTGGCTCGGGAACGCGATAACGACTTTTTACTCGATTCGCGTTGCCGAACACGCCGATTTTGCATTCTCGCGAACAATATGTCCCGAGTTGCATAAAAGTTCCTCGAAAATGTTTAATGTGTCCCCTGTGCTACCAAAAAGTCCTCATTTTTTGTGTTATTTACTTCTTTGGTTGTAGCTTTGTCTTCCTGGAGCATGGCCCACTCCCAGTTCCTTTCTGTCCTCTATGTAATGATTTCTGGTTTATGGTTGGGGTGACCAATTTGGGGGGTGGTGTCTGGTGTGTTCATTTTGTGAAGCAAAGCATTGTCCATTTGGCATAGGCATTTATTGTCTGTCCTCTCTTTCTTTTCATGTAGTGGTGAGGGCCATTTTGTGTGTACTTCCTTTGTGATGATTCTGCTATGTTGTTGTTGGTGGGCAGGCCTTGTGGTGGCGGCCATTTTGTGTATGCTTCCTTTGTGACTGATTTTGCCATGTGGTGGAGGCCATTTTGGGTGCATCCCCTTTCCATGTTGTCTTTGGGTGTCCCTGTCCTCCTGGCCCTATGGAGGCGGCCATTTTCTGTGTCCTTCCCTGGTCCTCTTCTTTTGCCATAGCCATCCAAGGCTTTTGTAGGTACTACCACTCAAAGCCATAGGTGCATTCAAGTTAATCAACTATTTTTGTGGTGTAACTTTAATTACACCGTGTATGGCTTTGGATTGCTTCACATTTTTTTGTAATGGTGGTACTTTTAGTTTTTTGGTTGCTTGTGTGTAGCTATTATGGCACTCCCTGCCATTAGGTAACCCTAGGAATACAGCTCGGGTAGTTTTGGTAACGTCGCGCCGTGTGGGAACGCGACCTTACCTTTTTTGTCTTTTTCGCGCGCTCAATGTACTGGCTCGGGAACGCGATAACGACTTTTTACTCGATTCGCGTTGCCGAACACGCCGATTTTGCATTCTCGCGAACAATATGTCCCGAGTTGCATAAAAGTTCCTCGAAAATGTTTAATGTGTCCCCTGTGCTACCAAAAAGTCCTCATTTTTTGTGTTATTTACTTCTTTGGTTGTAGCTTTGTCTTCCTGGAGCATGGCCCACTCCCAGTTCCTTTCTGTCCTCTATGTAATGATTTCTGGTTTATGGTTGGGGTGACCAATTTGGGGGGTGGTGTCTGGTGTGTTCATTTTGTGAAGCAAAGCATTGTCCCTTTGGCATAGGCATTTATTGTCTGTCCTCTCTTTCTTTTCATGTAGTGGTGAGGGCCATTTTGTGTGTACTTCCTTTGTGATGATTCTGCTATGTTGTTGTTGGTGGGCAGGCCTTGTGGTGGCGGCCATTTTGTGTATGCTTCCTTTGTGACTGATTTTGCCATGTGGTGGAGGCCATTTTGGGTGCATCCCCTTTCCATGTTGTCTTTGGGTGTCCCTGTCCTCCTGGCCCTATGGAGGCGGCCATTTTCTGTGTCCTTCCCTGGTCCTCTTCTTTTGCCATAGCCATCCAAGGCTTTTGTAGGTACTACCACTCAAAGCCATAGGTGCATTCAAGTTAATCAACTATTTTTGTGGTGTAACTTTAATTACACCGTGTATGGCTTTGGATTGCTTCACATTTTTTTGTAATGGTGGTACTTTTAGTTTTTTGGTTGCTTGTGTGTAGCTATTAATGGCACTCCCTGCCATTAGGTAACCCTAGGAATACAGCTCGGGTAGTTTTGGTAACGTCGCGCCGTGTGGGAACGCGACCTTACCTTTTTTGTCTTTTTCGCGCGCTCAATGTACTGGCTCGGGAACGCGATAACGACTTTTTACTCGATTCGCGTTGCCGAACACGCCGATTTTGCATTCTCGCGAACAATATGTCCCGAGTTGCATAAAAGTTCCTCGAAAATGTTTAATGTGTCCCCTGTGCTACCAAAAAGTCCTCATTTTTTGTGTTATTTACTTCTTTGGTTGTAGCTTTGTCTTCCTGAACAGGCCATGTGGTGGCGGCCATTTTGTAGGTACTTCCTTTGTGCATTTATCATTGGCCTCCCTGCTTTTGGTCTGATCTGATAGTAGGACAGACTCCCAGAGGTGGTAGTTACTAGTGAGCGGGGCTGCTTTATGTAGCTGTTTCTATTTGGTCTATTTAATTACCATCATTACGGCATGTGTGTATGCCATTGCATTTCCAAGTTGGTTGTCTGGGCAGGGGGGTAGGTAACTTTTTTGTGTGTGGAATAATTTTATGACTTGTATGTGTTTTTGCCGTGAAGTTTTACAAACTCTTAGCCATGGTGTATTTTGATTTTCCTTGCATTAACCTGTCATGACTCATGTGTAGCAGGCAACCTCCTTTTTCTGTCCATGTTGGTATATGATAGGCCTGCTTGACTTTATTATTGGTTATTTCTAGCTGGGAGCTGTGGTGCTCGTACTATTAGTCTTCTTTTTTGTGTTTTATACATTGCCCTGTGTGTCTTTCAATTGTTCATGTGTTGTTGGCTTACTGCTTGTTTGACTGACGTTTTCTGTCTTCTTTGCTTGTAGGTGCACAGAAAAAGACTGAGGAGGTGCTGGCTGTTTTCATCCATCGCCCGTTCAACTGCCAGACGGACGTCCTTCAATTGTACGCCACGTGTGGGGTGTGACTCATCTGACCACACATCTCTGCAATTTGTGCTACTGAGTGCTGCTGTGTGCTGCTGACATCAGAAGAAGATGGGTCCTAAGAGAGCAGTTACCAGGTCCTCCACCACCAAGAAAGTTGCTGAGAAGAAGGTACAGAAAAAGGAAGTGTCACTTAAGGCTGGTATGGACCCCCAAACCTTTTTTGGGCCCCCAAAACGTACGCCTGCAGCAGCGGTGTCCATGGTGCAAGCTGGAGCCAGCACATCGGCATTAGCGGGGGCAAGCCACCAACCCAGGGCCAAGCACATGAGGGTCGAAGAGGTAGCCGACATAGTGTTACAAAGCAGTGATACTGAACCTGAACTTAACTTATCGCTGTCTCAAAGTAGCACACAATCTATGCAAGCTGAAAGTGCTGACCAACCGCCGCCAGCAGTAGATGTTCAACAACCACAACCACCGCCCGCAATAGTTGTTCAACAACAACAACCAAATCCCACAGTAGTAGTTGTTGAAGAACCACAGCACGCTATAGTACTTCCTCAAGAACAACAACCACCGTCTCCACACGCAATAGTGGAAGTTGTTCCTCCCGATGTCGGGGCAGTTCAGGAAGTAGAGCCTCATTCCGAGCAAGAAGAAGAGGAAGCCACTTCTGGAGGTGATCTACTGTCTTTAAATTTACGAAAGGAAAGGAGGGTTAGTGGCAGTGCATCGAGTTCTTCGCATAGCATCCCTTCAGATGACCTTGATGAGGAGTATCATCCACGACGAAGAACTGAGCATTCAAAGAAGAGGCATCAAAAGACCAGGCTGGGAAAAAGGAAGGATCCGTCAAGGCTTGAACTTCCGGAGTTCGATGTAGGTGAACAGGATGCTGATGGTGATAAAGACGGGTCTGACACTGACAATGTCATCATCACAAGCGTTATTCCTGGTGCAGAGGATGTAGAGACCAGCATTTTCACCCTATCTAGAAGGGCTGCGATTAGTGATGAGCAGGTAGCACGTGTAACTCCTACACACTCAGCGCCCAAAGTAACACCAGCTCCCATTTTTGCATCAGCGAAGGCCCGGCAGCGTGCGACATCCAGCGCAAGCGCCACCTCAACAGAAGGAGGTAGTGGCAGTACTAGTACTGAACTGTCACATAGGGAAATGCAACCAAAAGGCTCCAGTTCATCCGGGATTGGAAGTGGGTCCTCCTCTTCCTATGGCAGGAGACAAAAGTTTAGCTCCCCAGTCTGGGATTTTTTTACGGTTCACCCACATCAGGAGAACATTGCTATATGCTCCATTTGTCGCACCAATGTTAGTCGTGGTAAGATTGGTACAAACTATGGTACTGGAGGCCCAACGACCCATATGAAAAAAACACACACAATTGTATGGGAGAACCACCTTGCAAGCTTACAAAAAGATGTAAGCACTGGTGTTGGTGGGGAGGATACAGTACTACAAGGTCCACTCATGGAAGAAGAGGGAGACGATGACCTTCTATCTGGGAGTGGTACACCAATGAGCCCTGTCGCCAGCACTGGAGTGGTGCAGTCCAAATCCTCAGCATCAGCAACTTCTCAGTGGCACCAGAGTCAGCCGGAGACACCAAGGGCAAGGAGTGAAAAGTCTGCGTTGAAAGGTGGTCCGTCTAGCAGAACAGACAGAATTACCAAGCAGCTTACCATTACTGGCATGTTTAGGCAGGAGGGAAAGTACGAGCGGAACCACCCAACAGCACGTTTGTACAATGCGAAACTTGCAAAAATGTTGGCACTGGACCTTCTCCCATTTTCATTTGTTGAGGGAGTGGGATTTCGGCAATTAGTGGCAACACTCGCCCCAAAATGGGACGTTCCCAGTCGCTACTATTTTGCAAGAGTTGCTATTCCAGCACTACACCACGACGTGCTGGGATTGATTGGGAAAGCCTTACAACAGAGTGTTGTCCATTGTATCCACCTGACAACCGACATGTGGAGCAGTCGCGAAGCCACAGCAGATTACATGTGCATCACCGCACACTGGATCTCTTTTGCAGGTGTGAAAGACAAGTTAACATCAGGCCTTCTTGATGTTGCTGGGATTTTCAATGACACTCGCAAACATGCAACTGTAGCCATGTTTGGTATGGAGAAAACTCATACTGCTGGCAACATTTTGTCTGACTTTAACAGCAAGGTCTTTGAATGGCTGAAACCAAGAGGCCTTAAGATTGGTTTTGTTGCCACCGACAATGGCAGTAATGTAGTGAGGGCAATGAAAGATGGACAGTATTTCAGGGTACCCTGTTTGGCACACTGCATTAACTTAGTCGTGCAAGACTTTCTGAAACATGAACAACAAGTCAGCAACATACTGACCATCTGCAGAAGAATATGCACGCATTTTAACCATTCTTTCAAAGCGCGGAAGCTGCTACGCGTCATTCAGCGGGAGCATAATTTGCCAGTCAAAGCACTGATCCAGGAGGTCCCAACACGTTGGAACTCGACTTATTTCATGCTTGAGCGTCTCTTTGAGCAGTACATACCACTGAATGCTTATGTAATGTCAAGAAGATTAGTGGATCCTACTGTTAATCTTAAAAGCCTGACCGTTGAGATGTGGCAGTGGGACATCATTAAATGCTTGACAGAGATGCTACAACCTTTTGAGGTGTTCACACGTGCAGTTAGCAGGGAGGACTGTACTATGGGCCAAGCCATCCCATTGTTGTACATGCTCGAGCAACAGCTGAAGGAGGTCTGTGAAGCATACGAAGGTGACGAAGAAAAAGTTGATGCATGTACCTTGGCCAAGGCCTTACGCAACCGCTTATCTGTAAATGCAAGGCTTAAAATGATTGTGTCAGATCCAAATTACATAACTGCAACAATCTTGGATCCACGGTACAAATTGTTTGTCAGCAGTAGCGCAGTCATTCCTTTTTCAGATGGGGATGTTGCCAATTACAAAAGTTCCATAGCTGTGGAAGCTAATGATTTCGAAACTGAACGGCTGTTACTTAAAGGCCTGACAGTGCCAGCCCAGGACAGTCAAAGTACTCCAGGCCATCCTCCTGAGGCAACTCTGGCAAGTTCATCACAGCATGAGAGCGGTGCGTCCGCTTCCCAGCAGGCACCAACAGTACCAAAAGCAGCACCTGCACGATCTGATTCAGCAGACACAACCAAAAGCATAACTGCTTTTTTTCTACAGAAGGGAATGGGTAAGTCCGTTGCTGTTGCAAAGGGGAAAGAGGAGCAGCAAAGCCGAGCACCATTGAACACTGAGCGGATGGTTCAGGCCTATCTGGATGACACAACAGAGGTGTTCATGGAGCAAAGCCCATTGGTCTATTGGTATGAAAGAAGGAGACAGTGGCCAGTGCTGAGCAGGCTGGCGATAAAGTATTTGGCTTGTCCTGTAGCCAGTGTCGCCTCTGAGCGGGTTTTCAGTGCTGCTGGTGCCATTGTGACATCGAAAAGGACCAGTCTCTCCCCCAAAAGCGTCGAGAGGCTGACAATGATAAAAATGAATCAACACTTCATACCACCAGACTATACTGTACGTGAATCAGAGCAGGATGAAGAAAGCGAGCCCGAAGAATTTATCACTGCTGGGTTACATGACCTACTGCTGTCCGGACCCGCAGAGTTTGAGGACGAGCACCTCTTCCCTGACCAATAGGCTGTTAAATTGTGACTTTTTCCCTTCTTTTATTTGTGTTATTTATTTTCTTATTAAAAATGACTTTCTGGTGCATAACTGCTAATCTTAAAATAAAAAGCTCAACCAAATCCATCCCCACCACTCATTCTTTTAATGTACCTACTGGAGTTGCACACCTGTGCATTTTATTTTCGCTGTATCTTTTTTAGTTACCTCCTGGAGTTGCACGCCTGTGCATTTATGTTCCATGTTGACTGCACTCCTCAGAGTCTTGCTGCATCTTCTTGACTCCCACTCAAGTCAATACAATTCCATCTTGGCAGCCATACATTTGATGTTGTAGATGGAGTATAGTACAATAACAATAATGTAGCCTCTAACAGTCCCTCCATAATAAGTGAACCGTACATGACTACAGCCATCCTCTATTTCATTTGAAATCTGCAACTCATAATAACTGCCTTGCTGAGTCTTACTGTTAAGGCTACCACCTCTGTCTGCAGGCATTCAGAGACGACTCTTCTGTGTCAAAAGAAACTTGAGCAGGCATCCACAACTGAAGTCAACTTGTTGTGATGTTGACTCGCATTACAAAGGCTCGGCAGCATCTGTGATCAATCTTCTGACAGTGAAAGAGAAGAAGAGCAAAACAGGTATAAAAATGAATGCCATGCATTGCATGGGATGTATTTTTTGGCTGACTCTGAGCTAATGTGCATGGAGTTGAAGTATATTAGTAACTTCAGTTCAGACTCACGTGATAGCCAATTCTTCCATGTTATTTACTAATAATAGAAATTATTTACGCACTTGTGTTCCTACTACTACAGATGCAGTCAGGACTTAATTTATCTTTGCTGTCCGGCGGTTGGATCTGAGCTGATTGATGCACGATGTTTCTTGGAGTGGAATACAAGGTAATAAATAAAATACAAATAAGAGTCACAGCACAGTAGACCCAGGCTACTACATGTTTGTGCACAGTGCTGTGGTAGAGTACAATAGTGGTATGATTGATGACTGAGAATGACGCATTGATTTTGTTGATTAATTTTGTAAATGCTAGGTTGCTTTTTCAATTTCATTCACCTTTCTGTGGGTCTGAAATTTTTAGGGAAATGCAGTTTGTATAACGGCCAAACCTGTGTCGTCGTGGGCCTGTTGTTGTGTGCTTGCTCCTGTCTTTTTTTGTACTTCTACATTAAAAATGATATGCAACTAGTAGACTTATACAAATTGTATCCAAGCCGCCTCAGTCTGAAAGTCCTCTCATACGACTACTCCTCTTGTTTTGTATTGTTTTTTTATCTTCACTGTATTACAATTTGTTTAGGTCATTCACATTCTTTTGTATTTGCCTTTTCTTTTTCAGGCTGGACATCTTTCACGGTTCACCCACTGCTTTATAGTATGAGCATCAACTCTCATCCTTACCACAGATCCTCATCATCAAGCAATTGGATTGCGGGAAACCAAGAATCATATTCAGCGTGTCCTTTTCTTACGTCCATTGCTTACAATCATTAGCTAGCTGATCAACATCATAAATCATCGTCTTCATTGTTTTGCTTTTGTTGTCTCCAATCTCCATGCGTACTGTTTTTCTTTCTCAAACCTTTCCCAAAACCCCCGTACCCATCCATTAAACAATCCCTAACCCTCTTCCCCCGGGCTGCGTGGTTACATTGAGGTGTGATGTTTCTTACATTAAATATACACCAACAATTTGATCACGCGCTTGCTGGGGCAGATGTGGTCAAAGCAACAATAGTGAAATGTCAACAAGGCATGGCCAGGATCTTCTGCGGCTTCCCAAATCAAGCTCTGTGTATAACGCCAAATAATTTACCATTTAACATCAAACAACGAATGCATCTAATGAATTGGCGTAATTTATTTTTTGGGTTTAAAGTGTAAAGCATTTATGATTTAGAAAAGTTTGACGTTGCCGTGAGTACTACAAGTAACGTTGAACTTCTTATCTTCTCTTGCACTTTGTTTCCAGTCCCCAAAACCATTGTTTTGTTTCAGTTTAGCAGTTGCAATATTGGGTCACCCATGCAATGTACTGTACTTACTTATACTACCCCCACATTGTCTGTCACGCGAATGACTGTCTCTTTCTTTTTGTCGCTACTGGCAGGGTCTGTCTACTATCACAGAAGTTCTGATTCTGAACCACAGATTCTTCGCCATTGTCTTGGAAATCAAATGCAGCCCTTGCAGTGCCACACTTCATGATAAATCATCATCATCTCATCAGCAATCACAGGTAAGATAAGTTTGCAGTGAGGTATAACGCAAGACAGACTGGTCGTTCTTCTAATACTACCAATATAACTCGGTGAGGGTTTACTGCATCTATCTGTTTGCATGTTAAAGATGTGGGCAATATATTTTATTATTAAAAAGCACTGTCCGCCGACCTGCATGGCCAAATTAAACCTTGCGAGGTTGCACAACGTACATTCTTTGGTGAAACACTCCCCCCTCCAACCCCACAAGAAACGCAAATGAACTTCAAATGTTTTCTTTTTACAATAACTTTGTCTCGTTTATTTTAACATAATGTAATATATATATAACTAAAGATGATACAAAAATAAAATATATATAAATCCTACACCAAGCTGTCCCCCTACCCGCCTCCCCTAACCCCAACCAAATTCCCACGCTCAATGTCATGTAAAAAAAAAGTAAAAACCCAACACCCAATTCCCACCCACCAACAAAAGGATTGAAAAAGGGGCAAACAGGGTCCATCTTATAGCCGGCGGGCTTTTAAGTGTTGATCCACCAGGATCTTGACACGCTCCTCTATCTGTTTTTTAGTCTGACTGCTTTGAGCCTCCAGCCTGGCTACCCGGAGGAGAATTTTTCGCTGGAACTGGCGGCACCTACATTGGCAGCCATGTTGTTGTGGGGGGGTGGACGATGCAGGGAAAATCTGGCGGCGGGCGGCTGCCTGAGCACGCCGACGTACTCCTGCAGGCTTGGGGGCCGGGGCATTGGAAGAGGCAGCAGCTGCTGCCGCCGCCTCCTCCTCCTCCTCCTCGGCCTGAGCCACCAGCCGGCGGTAGGCCTCAACGATGGCCTGCAGTTTCCGCTGACGGGCCCGGACTGCCAGCTCCTTCCTGGTTGGTTTAGAAGGAGTAACTATAAAGAAAGAGACAGAATTGTTGTAATCAAAAATCCCAGCAAATAAAGAACGCAAAATGGATCCAACACATAGTGGGCGGCACAGTACAGTAGCAATAGCAAGCAAGTTGAGTACCTAAAATGTTGTTTTATCTATCTTGAACATTCTATTCTACGCCTTATATACTTCATTTGTCTGCCTTTTTGGCACGGCATTATGCCTGCCCTAGTAACATAGTATGGGTGTACTTGAACGGTCACATACGAACACCTGTCTTTTTCATATCTCGTTCTTTTATATCATATACTCTGTGCTTCCGGGAAAAGTGACAGTCTCAAACTAACATTAAATTAACAGTGGCCAGCTAGTACTAATAAATGTCTACTCTAGAGACTATCATTCTTTATATCGCCAACAAACGTTAGGTGGTTTGTGTTTCGCCAGCAACGACCCAGAATGCATCCAGTGGTCCCCTCCTTCCCTTGCCTTTGTGTTTAACCAAAACACCGCTGCCAACACTAGTATCCACTATCCACTAACCACCAATATTGGATGTGTCTCCCACCCACGCAGGCAGCTGTGTTTTCCACTTTCTATGCTTCCACAACAACCCACGCATCCAACTGCTCTCAAACACCTGCATTGCTGATTCCAAAGTATCCTTCTATATTATATGATTAGAGCTTTTTCCTTGCAACTTTCATCATACTTTAGTTAAAATCAATCTCATGTTAATCCATCGCGGTCATGTAATGTTGTGGATAAGACTTTTTTAGTCTGCCACCAACCTTTCACAGCTGAGTTGTAGTCACATAGAAGAGGCATGTATAACTAATTTTATCAATTCTGGCCGGTGGTAATGCTTTTGCTAAGCTTGGTAATGAGAACAGTGGCGTCATATATTGTCCAGTAGAACTTCAAGTTCACTATAAATATCAGAGTACAGTGAGGAAGTTTTCCCCACCCACCAAGTAATGCGGATCACTATTGAATGTAACTTACCATCGCCCACCGTTGTTGTCTCCTCCCCCGCTGCTGCCGGTGCTGCTGTAGGTGCCTGTGGTGGTCCTCCATTCCCCTCCGGGATCGCCTCTGCTGACGGCGTTGCAGCGCCGCTGCCCCCGTCGGCACTGGTGGATGGTACCGGTTCTGCAAAAATAAAAATAAGTAATTAAGTACACCTTTTTAGATGGATGCACAGCCCCCATTGTACTTGTTCACCAAGAACGGAGTTCTGCAAAACAGTTAAGTACAACGTAATCACTAGTAGTCCACATTGCCTAGTACAGCAGAGTAAGTAACACACTACACATATCAGCATTTATTTGGTATGGTATGGTACCCAAGCTCATCTCATCTATTCTATACTGGTACTCTAGTCCTTGGAAAGTTAGACTGAACCATGTAACCTAACCAGTTTACTTTGTACATCAATGACATGTCTACAGTTTTGCGCATGCTACCTCACAGCTTGTTGCGCAGTACGAGGAGACGCCTTTGAGGCCACATGATAGTTCAAAGCATACACCTGAAGAGTTTGGAAAATAGAGGCCCGTATTTACTTTTTGAATGTGGATTGTGGAGTCCAGTTTCCTTACAGCCTCAGGTTACACCTTCTTTTTTGCATGACAGCTAAAAAGTTGAATAAATGTATGTAATGTTTTCATACTGTCTAACGTGCACCACTTTTGTCATTATCTTTCGGCAGATGAGAAGATTTACTTCTACGAAGCAAAGATTTGCAGAGCTTACCAACAAGAGGCATATGCAACCAGTATACGTTCAATGGTGAGGGGTCTCGGACATTTCCCACATTTCCCTATCGTGCACTGGTAGCTGTACAAATGTAGGATACTTTTTATTGAGCCTTTTTTAACTCTGGATTTCTTCTGGTGGCCCTGCCCTTGACGTATTTGACAGAACAACTTAAAAACATTGATGTTAATTACTTAGTTACTTCTAACAAAATAAAGGTTTTGAAGTACCACATTGACTCGGGAGTATATTTTCAGTGTCTGTTGTCTTGTAGACTTACACGAGAGAGTGAGAAAAAGGGGGTTACTTAGGTTATGGATTGTGTAATAAAAAAATCATTTGGCATCTTCATATTGGGGTTCAGGAAAGGGGTAATTGAATAATTGACCAATGACTGAGCCCATATAGGTTGTCGTTCATTGAATTGTGGGTTCCTCTGAGTTCTGTGACTGAGGTGTAAGACTGTAAGTAAGTAAGGTCCAACCTGCCTATCAACAACAACATCCAATTTTGGGGTGCATACATAGTTATGTATGTCACTGCATAGAAGAATACCCGCAAGAGTAGTAGTGGTATTCTTACTAACGCTTACAAAATAGTAGACCATTATCTGCATGCATACTTGGTTGGTGTCAATTGCCAAAGAAGAGACATTATAGAGGAAAAAGCATAAGACAGGAGTGGACCCTGTGCCTTCCGCTATTCGATCACAGATTTTTTGAAAAGATTGATACCTTAACTAAACAGTTAGGTGAAATGTCATTAATCGGTTGGAAAAAAAGCTCCGTTAGAAAGTTAGGGAAATATCATTGTTCCAAAAGAAAACACTGTTGGACTTACTAGGGACAGCAGCAGGATCCTCAGTAGAGGAGCTCTGTGCCTGTGGTTCACAATCACGTTCACCCGCCGACTCGGTCCCAGCCTTCTGCTTGCCCCTGGGTTCTGTGGTTCATGTAAGAAATAATAAAGAAAGAGAAAACATTGAGTGCTGTGAAACATAGACAGCAAGCATTTCAAAAACCACTGCTACAACATTAAAAGAAACAAACATTGGTCTACCAAATGACTACTGCCTTGCATGATTCACTGACTAGTGTACTTGGTGAAAACAAATCAAATGTTCCATAAACATTCTGATTGCAGATTACTAAGTAACACAGAGGCAGTAAGACCTGAACAACACCACAGATTCAAGAATGTAAGTAGCCATTTCTTTTTCATTTTTTGCCAGCAAAATACATAGATCGCAAGGAGGAGACAAGCTTAACTTTGTGCATACTAACTAACACGAAATTGTACGTTCATGGCATCATATTTTGTTTTGCTACTGACTGAATGCTACTGCTGCCCTACCCACTCAATAAACAAACTACATCAGTTCTATGGAGGGCTGAGGCAGGGGCAGCTATAGGCTCATGGTGGTCCTGGACTCCTGGCCAGGGAGCGTAGGTGGGGGGCCCGGAAGAGGAGGTCGGGGCGGAGCACGGAGGCCAGTGAAGAGGGGGGAGTCAGGGTGTTTGGAAGTGGAACAGAGCCGGAGGCACCAAATCCCTGCCAGGGGCCGCCACGCAAATATGTATCCATCCTCTGAGGATTATTAAATTAAGGATATATATTGGTGGGGTGGCCCCTGGCGTTTGGTGGCCCTGTGCAGTTGCACAGCTTGAACATGCCTAAATCCGGCCCTGGCTGAGGTAAGAAGAACAAAGTAACTTTTGCATTCATTGCCAGAGGAGTATTATTCATGCAGAAGAGAAGGCCGTGAAAAAAAGATACAATATGCATTGCAAACACGTACAATTATCCATCAACGGCTATTTCACTGACGGACAAAGGAAGGACAAGACTCTATTAATAGCATTAACTAACTTCAGTTCTCTACAATAAAGAAAATCTCACACCAATAAACAGCAAAAGCTAGCGCCAAATTGAACACGCAAGAGTCAGTGAAGATGAAGAAGCGCAGCATAGACCAGTGTCATACAATTACAGTAGATATAATAACGGAATACATCGGAAATGTAACTAGGAGCACCAGTCATTGCGTTACTTATTCAGCCAAGATTTACAAAGATACAACAACAATACTTATACTACTATAGAGATATAGTACACACACTTTTTCTTATTGGGTAGCCACTCACCAAGACCCACGACCTCGACGCCAAGCAGGTCCAACAGGTCCTGCTCCCGGTCCAAAATGTCTGCCCAACGGTGGGTCAGCTGGTGGTGGGTACGCCGGATACCGGAGCAGCGGAAGACTGCCCGGCGCACCTTCACCCACCGCCGGAGACGCTCCTCAATATGCTGGTAGCCGGAGCCGGGCCTGCCACCTGCTGCCAACATCAAGGGGAGGTGGCGCTGGATAAAAAAAACAAGGGCAGCCACCTCCTCCTCCCCAAAAAGTTGGCGGGGCCTCACCCCTTGGGGGCGCATTCTGCCGCAAGGCAGCCTAGTTTTTTGGGGCACTGGCGCCTTGCCCTTTGAGCCGCCGCTGCTGCTGGCGCCCTTGACCATGGTTCTGGGTGGAGGGTAGAAGAAAACTAAAAGTTCAAGACAAAAAGGTAGGGGAAAGAAGAAGCAAGGTAAAAGAACAAGAAGGAAGTAAAAAGCAATAGAAAAGTTGTAAAAGTAGAAATACAATGAAAAATATAAACCTAGGCACAGAGAGAAATAGGTAATAACTAAAGAAAGTTAGAAAAAGTGGGTAAAAAGACAAGGATTAAAGAGATTTTAACAGGATGCAAAAGTAGGCCCAAAACCATAGCCAGAGTGTGTGATCCACAAGATGGCTGCGCCCATCGCGACCGCATGGGTAGGTTCGCGCGATATTTAGCGCGATCACGCACTTTTGTAGTGCGAACGAGAAGATGAGTTCCCGAACATGTCTTGCACAACGCGACCACGTTAATTGTGACCCGGAACAGGAAATAAGGGAACGCAAGCAGGCGGGACAAACCTCTGTGGTAATTTAGCGCGCTAGCCATCCCGAGCATGCAGGCAACGCCCCGAACACGCGCACCGCGCTCCCGAAGACGAAAAACGGCGCGCGAACGGGCCCAGCAAGCAACTCCGCATGCTTGCGGAGCTACGCGTAGTTCGCGGAGTGCAACTACGTCTTCGCGGAGCTCCGCGGAGTCCGACTCCGCGAACTACGCCCAGGGTTAATTTACAGTCAAAAGATTAAATGTTAAAATTTCATCCATTTTGACCATTTTGGATCGTTCGACATGTCCGGAGTCATCGTTTTTCATCCGAAAATTGATTATTTGGACTGTACCCAAAATCATTCAAAATGTCAATTGGATCGTGCCTCATGTTGAATAACCACTTTTTAAACCCTCACAGTGACCAAAATTGCCAATTTTACAGAGTTTTGCTTACTCAAAAGCTTCAATTTTGACCCATTTCAGGCACAGGAATTACTTTAAACACACTTATTTTAGTTGACAAAGTCATAATTCACATCCAACAGTCATTTACAGTCAAAAGATTAAATGTTAAAATTTCGTCCATATTGACCATTTTGGGATCATTCGACATGTCAGGGGTCATCGTTTTTCATCCGAAAATTGATTTTTTGGACTGTACCAAAAATGATCCAAAATGTCAATTGGATCGTGCCTCATGTTGAATAACCACTTTTTTAACCCTCACAGTGACCAAAATTGCCATTTTTACAGAGTTTTGATTACTCAAAAGCTTCAATTTTGACCCCTTTGAGGCACAGAAATGACTTTAAACACACTTATTTTAGTTGACAAAGTCATAATTCACATCCAACAGTCATTTACAGTCAAAAGATTAAATGTTAAAATTTCATCCATATTGACCATTTTGGGATCGTTCGGCATGTCCGGAGTCATCGTTTTTCATCCGAAAATTGATTTTTTGGACTGTACCAGAAATGATTCAAAATGTCAATTGGATCGTGCCTCATGTTGAATAACCACTTTTTAAACCCTCACAGTGACCAAAATTGCCATTTTTACAGAGTTTTGATTACTCAAAACCTTCAATTTTGACCCCTTTGAGGCACAGAAATGACTTTAAACACACTTATTTTCGTTGACAAAGTCATAATTCACATCCAACAGTCATTTACAGTCAAAAGATTAAATGTTATAATTTCATCCATATTGACCATTTTGGGATCGTTCGACATGTCCGGAGTCATCGTTTTTCATCCGAAAATTGATTTTTTGGACTGTACCAAAAATCATTCAAAATGTCAATTGGATCGTGCCTCATGTTGAATAACCACTTTTTAAACCCTCACAGTGACCAAAATTGCCAATTTTACAGAGTTTTGCTTACTCAAAAGCTTCAATTTTGACCCATTTCAGGCACAGAAATGACTTTAAACACACTTATTTTAGTTGACAAAGTCATAATTCACATCCAACAGTCATTTACAGTCAAAAGATTAAATGTTAAAATTTCATCCATATTGACCATTTTGGGATCGTTCGGCATGTCCGGAGTCATCGTTTTTCATCCGAAAATTGATTTTTTGGACTGTACCAGAAATGATTCAAAATGTCAATTGGATCGTGCCTCATGTTGAATAACCACTTTTTAAACCCTCACAGTGACCAAAATTGCCATTTTTACAGAGTTTTGATTACTCAAAACCTTCAATTTTGACCCCTTTGAGGCACAGAAATGACTTTAAACACACTTATTTTCGTTGACAAAGTCATAATTCACATCCAACAGTCATTTACAGTCAAAAGATTAAATGTTATAATTTCATCCATATTGACCATTTTGGGATCGTTTGACATGTCCGGAGTCATCGTTTTTCATCCGAAAATTGATTTTTTGGACTGTACCAAAAATGATTCAAAATGTCAATTGGATCGTGCCTCATGTTGAATGACCACTTTTTAAACCCTCAGAGTCACCAAAATTGCCATTTTTACAGAGTTTTACTTACTCAAAAGCTTCAATTTTGACCCGTTTCAGGCACAGAAATGACTTTAAACACACTTATTTTAGTTGACAAAGTCATAATTCACATCCAACAGTCATTTACAGTCAAAAGATTAAATGTTAAAATTTCATCCATATTGACCATTTTGGGATCGTTCGACATGTCCGGAGTCATCGTTTTTCATCCGAAAATTGATTTTTTGGACTGTACCAGAAATTATTCAAAATGTCAATTGGATCGTGCCTCATGTTGAATAACCACTTTTTAAATCCTCACAGTGACCAAAATTGCCATTTTTACAGAGTTTTGATTACTCAAAAGCTTCAATTTTGACCCCTTTGAGGCACAGAAATGACTTTAAACACACTTATTTTAGTTGACAAAGTCATAATTCACATCCAACAGTCATTTACAGTCAAAAGATTAAATGTTAAAATTTCATCCATATTGACCATTTTGGGATCGTTCGACATGTCCGGAGTCACCGTTTTTCATCCGAAAATTTATTTTTTGGACTGTACCAAAAATCATTCAAAATGTCAATTGGATCGTGCCTCATGTTGAATAACCACTTTTTAAACCCTCACAGTGACCAAAATTGCTAATTTTACAGAGTTTTGCTTACTCAAAAGCTTCAATTTTGACCCATTTCAGGCACAGGAATTACTTTAAACACACTTATTTTAGTTGACAAAGTCATAATTCACATCCAACAGTCATTTACAGTCAAAAGATTAAATGTTAAAATTTCGTCCATATTGACCATTTTGGGATCATTCGACATGTCAGGAGTCATCGTTTTTCATCCGAAAATTGATTTTTTGGACTGTACCAAAAATGATCCAAAATGTCAATTGGATCGTGCCTCATGTTGAATAACCACTTTTTGAACCCTCACAGTGACCAAAATTGCCATTTTTACAGAGTTTTGATTACTCAAAAGATTCAATTTTGACCCCTTTGAGGCACAGAAATGACTTTAAACACACTTATTTTAGTTGACAAAGTCATAATTCACACCCAACAGTCATTTACAGTCAAAAGATTAAATGTTATAATTTCATCCATATTGACCATTTTGGGATCGTTCGACATGTCCGGAGTCATCGTTTTTCATCCGAAAATTGATTTTTTGGACTGTACCAAAAATCATTCAAAATGTCAATTGGATCGTGCCTCATGTTGAATAACCACTTTTTAAACCCTCACAGTGACCAAAATTGCCAATTTTACAGAGTTTTGCTTACTGAAAAGCTTCAATTTTGACCCATTTCAGGCACAGAAATGACTTTAAACACACTTATTTTAGTTGACAAAGTCATAATTCACATCCAACAGTCATTTACAGTCAAAAGATTAAATGTTAAAATTTCATCCATATTGACCATTTTGGGATCGTTTGACATGTCCGGAGTCATCGTTTTTCATCCGAAAATTGATTTTTTGGACTGTACCAAAAATGATTCAAAATGTCAATTGGATTGTGCCTCATGTTGAATGACCACTTTTTAAACCCTCAGAGTGCCCAAAATTGCCATTTTTACAGAGTTTTGCTTACTCAAAAGCTTCAATTTTGACCCATTTCAGGCACAGGAATTACTTTAAACACACTTATTTTAGTTGACAAAGTCATAATTCACATCCAACAGTCATTTACAGTCAAAAGATTAAATGTTAAAATTTCGTCCATATTGACCATTTTGGGATCATTCGACATGTCAGGAGTCATCGTTTTTCATCCGAAAATTGATTTTTTGGACTGTACCAAAAATGATCCAAAATGTCAATTGGATCGTGCCTCATGTTGAATAACCACTTTTTTAACCCTCACAGTGACCAAAATTGCCATTTTTACAGAGTTTTGATCACTCAAAAGCTTCAATTTTGACCCCTTTGAGGCACAGAAATGACTTTAAACACACTTGTTTTAGTTGACAAAGTCATAATTCACATCCAACAGTCATTTACAGTTAAAAGATTAAACGTTAAAATTTCATCCATATTGACCATTTTGGGATCGTTCGGCATGTCCGGAGTCATCGTTTTTCATCCGAAAATTGATTTTTTGGACTGTACCAGAAATGATTCAAAATGTCAATTGGATCGTGCCTCATGTTGAATAACCACTTTTTAAACCCTCACAGTGACCAAAATTGCCATTTTTACAGACTTTTGATTACTCAAAACCTTCAATTTTGACCCCTTTGAGGCACAGAAATGACTTTAAACACACTTATTTTAGTTGACAAAGTCATAACTCACATCCAACAGTCATTTACAGTCAAAAGATTAAATGTTATAATTTCATCCATATTGACCATTTTGGGATCGTTCGACATGTCCGGAGTCATCGTTTTTCATCCGAAAATTGATTTTTCGGACTGTACCAAAAATCATTCAAAATGTCAATTGGATCGTGCCTCATGTTGAATAACCACTGTTTAAACCCTCACAGTGACCAAAATTGCCAATTTTACAGAGTTTTGCTTACTCAAAAGCTTCAATTTTGACCCGTTTCAGGCACAGAAATGACTTTAAACACACTTATTTGAGTTGACAAAGTCATAATTCACATCCAACAGTCATTTACAGTCAAAAGATTAAATGTTAAAATTTCATCCATTTTGACCATTTTGGATCGTTCGACATGTCCGGAGTCATCGTTTTTCATCCGAAAATTGATTATTTGGACTGTACCAAAAATCATTCAAAATGTCAATTGGATCGTGCCTCATGTTGAATAACCACTTTTTAAACCCTCACAGTGACCAAAATTGCCAATTTTACAGAGTTTTGCTTACTCAAAAGCTTCAATTTTGACCCATTTCAGGCACAGGAATTACTTTAAACACACTTATTTTAGTTGACAAAGTCATAATTCACATCCAACAGTCATTTACAGTCAAAAGATTAAATGTTAAAATTTCGTCCATATTGACCATTTTGGGATCATTCGACATGTCAGGGGTCATCGTTTTTCATCCGAAAATTGATTTTTTGGACTGTACCAAAAATGATCCAAAATGTCAATTGGATCGTGCCTCATGTTGAATAACCACTTTTTTAACCCTCACAGTGACCAAAATTGCCATTTTTACAGAGTTTTGATTACTCAAAAGCTTCAATTTTGACCCCTTTGAGGCACAGAAATGACTTTAAACACACTTATTTTAGTTGACAAAGTCATAATTCACATCCAACAGTCATTTACAGTCAAAAGATTAAATGTTAAAATTTCATCCATATTGACCATTTTGGGATCGTTCGGCATGTCCGGAGTCATCGTTTTTCATCCGAAAATTGATTTTTTGGACTGTACCAGAAATGATTCAAAATGTCAATTGGATCGTGCCTCATGTTGAATAACCACTTTTTAAACCCTCACAGTGACCAAAATTGCCATTTTTACAGAGTTTTGATTACTCAAAACCTTCAATTTTGACCCCTTTGAGGCACAGAAATGACTTTAAACACACTTATTTTCGTTGACAAAGTCATAATTCACATCCAACAGTCATTTACAGTCAAAAGATTAAATGTTATAATTTCATCCATATTGACCATTTTGGGATCGTTCGACATGTCCGGAGTCATCGTTTTTCATCCGAAAATTGATTTTTCGGACTGTACCAAAAATCATTCAAAATGTCAATTGGATCGTGCCTCATGTTGAATA
Organism: Lissotriton vulgaris; assembly: GCF_964263255.1. Classification (NCBI taxonomy): domain Eukaryota; kingdom Metazoa; phylum Chordata; class Amphibia; order Caudata; family Salamandridae; genus Lissotriton; species Lissotriton vulgaris. Next base: position 1,029,507 of record NW_028246030.1, on the reverse strand, counting down.
ACCACTGTTTAAACCCTCACAGTGACCAAAATTGCCAATTTTACAGAGTTTTGCTTACTCAAAAGCTTCAATTTTGACCCGTTTCAGGCACAGAAATGACTTTAAACACACTTATTTTAGTTGACAAAGTCATAATTCACATCCAACAGTCATTTACAGTCAAAAGATTAAATGTTAAAATTTCATCCATTTTGACCATTTTGGATCGTTCGACATGTCCGGAGTCATCGTTTTTCATCCGAAAATTGATTATTTGGACTGTACCAAAAATCATTCAAAATGTCAATTGGATCGTGCCTCATGTTGAATAACCACTTTTTAAACCCTCACAGTGACCAAAATTGCCAATTTTACAGAGTTTTGCTTACTCAAAAGCTTCAATTTTGACCCATTTCAGGCACAGGAATTACTTTAAACACACTTATTTTAGTTGACAAAGTCATAATTCACATCCAACAGTCATTTACAGTCAAAAGATTAAATGTTAAAATTTCGTCCATATTGACCATTTTGGGATCATTCGACATGTCAGGGGTCATCGTTTTTCATCCGAAAATTGATTTTTTGGACTGTACCAAAAATGATCCAAAATGTCAATTGGATCGTGCCTCATGTTGAATAACCACTTTTTTAACCCTCACAGTGACCAAAATTGCCATTTTTACAGAGTTTTGATTACTCAAAAGCTTCAATTTTGACCCCTTTGAGGCACAGAAATGACTTTAAACACACTTATTTTAGTTGACAAAGTCATAATTCACATCCAACAGTCATTTACAGTCAAAAGATTAAATGTTAAAATTTCATCCATATTGACCATTTTGGGATCGTTCGGCATGTCCGGAGTCATCGTTTTTCATCCGAAAATTGATTTTTTGGACTGTACCAGAAATGATTCAAAATGTCAATTGGATCGTGCCTCATGTTGAATAACCACTTTTTAAACCCTCCCAGTGACCAAAATTGCCATTTTTACAGAGTTTTGATTACTCAAAACCTTCAATTTTGACCCCTTTGAGGCACAGAAATGACTTTAAACACACTTATTTTCGTTGACAAAGTCATAATTCACATCCAACAGTCATTTACAGTCAAAAGATTAAATGTTATAATTTCATCCATATTGACCATTTTGGGATCGTTCGACATGTCCGGAGTCATCGTTTTTCATCCGAAAATTGATTTTTTGGACTGTACCAAAAATCATTCAAAATGTCAATTGGATCGTGCCTCATGTTGAATAACCACTTTTTAAACCCTCACAGTGACCAAAATTGCCAATTTTACAGAGTTTTGCTTACTCAAAAGCTTCAATTTTGACCCATTTCAGGCACAGAAATGACTTTAAACACACTTATTTTAGTTGACAAAGTCATAATTCACATCCAACAGTCATTTACAGTCAAAAGATTAAATGTTAAAATTTCATCCATATTGACCATTTTGGGATCGTTTGACATGTCCGGAGTCATCGTTTTTCATCCGAAAATTGATTTTTTGGACTGTACCAAAAATGATTCAAAATGTCAATTGGATCGTGCCTCATGTTGAATGACCACTTTTTAAACCCTCAGAGTCACCAAAATTGCCATTTTTACAGAGTTTTGCTTACTCAAAAGCTTCAATTTTGACCCGTTTCAGGCACAGAAATGACTTTAAACACACTTATTTTAGTTGACAAAGTCATAATTCACATCCAACAGTCATTTACAGTCAAAAGATTAAATGTTAAAATTTCATCCATATTGACCATTTTGGGATCGTTCGACATGTCCGGAGTCATCGTTTTTCATCCGAAAATTGATTTTTTGGACTGTACCAGAAATTATTCAAAATGTCAATTGGATCGTGCCTCATGTTGAATAACCACTTTTTAAACCCTCACAGTGACCAAAATTGCCATTTTTACAGAGTTTTGATTACTCAAAAGCTTCAATTTTGACCCCTTTGAGGCACAGAAATGACTTTAAACACACTTATTTTAGTTGACAAAGTCATAATTCACATCCAACAGTCATTTACAGTCAAAAGATTAAATGTTAAAATTTCATCCATATTGACCATTTTGGGATCGTTCGACATGTCCGGAGTCACCGTTTTTCATCCGAAAATTTATTTTTTGGACTGTACCAAAAATCATTCAAAATGTCAATTGGATCGTGCCTCATGTTGAATAACCACTTTTTAAACCCTCACAGTGACCAAAATTGCTAATTTTACAGAGTTTTGCTTACTCAAAAGCTTCAATTTTGACCCATTTCAGGCACAGGAATTACTTTAAACACACTTATTTTAGTTGACAAAGTCATAATTCACATCCAACAGTCATTTACAGTCAAAAGATTAAATGTTAAAATTTCGTCCATATTGACCATTTTGGGATCATTCGACATGTCAGGAGTCATCGTTTTTCATCCGAAAATTGATTTTTTGGACTGTACCAAAAATGATCCAAAATGTCAATTGGATCGTGCCTCATGTTGAATAACCACTTTTTGAACCCTCACAGTGACCAAAATTGCCATTTTTACAGAGTTTTGATTACTCAAAAGATTCAATTTTGACCCCTTTGAGGCACAGAAATGACTTTAAACACACTTATTTTAGTTGACAAAGTCATAATTCACATCCAACAGTCATTTACAGTCAAAAGATTAAATGTTAAAATTTCATCCATATTGACCATTTTGGGATCGTTTGACATGTCCGGAGTCATCGTTTTTCATCCGAAAATTGATTTTTTGGACTGTACCAAAAATGATTCAAAATGTCAATTGGATTGTGCCTCATGTTGAATGACCACTTTTTAAACCCTCAGAGTGCCCAAAATTGCCATTTTTACAGAGTTTTGCTTACTCAAAAGCTTCAATTTTGACCCATTTCAGGCACAGGAATTACTTTAAACACACTTATTTTAGTTGACAAAGTCATAATTCACATCCAACAGTCATTTACAGTCAAAAGATTAAATGTTAAAATTTCGTCCATATTGACCATTTTGGGATCATTCGACATGTCAGGAGTCATCGTTTTTCATCCGAAAATTGATTTTTTGGACTGTACCAAAAATGATCCAAAATGTCAATTGGATCGTGCCTCATGTTGAATAACCACTTTTTTAACCCTCACAGTGACCAAAATTGCCATTTTTACAGAGTTTTGATCACTCAAAAGCTTCAATTTTGACCCCTTTGAGGCACAGAAATGACTTTAAACACACTTATTTTAGTTGACAAAGTCATAATTCACATCCAACAGTCATTTACAGTTAAAAGATTAAATGTTAAAATTTCATCCATATTGACCATTTTGGGATCGTTCGGCATGTCCGGAGTCATCGTTTTTCATCCGAAAATTGATTTTTTGGACTGTACCAGAAATGATTCAAAATGTCAATTGGATCGTGCCTCATGTTGAATAACCACTTTTTAAACCCTCACAGTGACCAAAATTGCCATTTTTACAGACTTTTGATTACTCAAAACCTTCAATTTTGACCCCTTTGAGGCACAGAAATGACTTTAAACACACTTATTTTAGTTGACAAAGTCATAACTCACATCCAACAGTCATTTACAGTCAAAAGATTAAATGTTATAATTTCATCCATATTGACCATTTTGGGATCGTTCGACATGTCCGGAGTCATCGTTTTTCATCCGAAAATTGATTTTTCGGACTGTACCAAAAATCATTCAAAATGTCAATTGGATCGTGCCTCATGTTGAATAACCACTGTTTAAACCCTCACAGTGACCAAAATTGCCAATTTTACAGAGTTTTGCTTACTCAAAAGCTTCAATTTTGACCCGTTTCAGGCACAGAAATGACTTTAAACACACTTATTTTAGTTGACAAAGTCATAATTCACATCCAACAGTCATTTACAGTCAAAAGATTAAATGTTAAAATTTCATCCATTTTGACCATTTTGGATCGTTCGACATGTCCGGAGTCATCGTTTTTCATCCGAAAATTGATTATTTGGACTGTACCAAAAATCATTCAAAATGTCAATTGGATCGTGCCTCATGTTGAATAACCACTTTTTAAACCCTCACAGTGACCAAAATTGCCAATTTTACAGAGTTTTGCTTACTCAAAAGCTTCAATTTTGACCCATTTCAGGCACAGGAATTACTTTAAACACACTTATTTTAGTTGACAAAGTCATAATTCACATCCAACAGTCATTTACAGTCAAAAGATTAAATGTTAAAATTTCGTCCATATTGACCATTTTGGGATCATTCGACATGTCAGGGGTCATCGTTTTTCATCCGAAAATTGATTTTTTGGACTGTACCAAAAATGATCCAAAATGTCAATTGGATCGTGCCTCATGTTGAATAACCACTTTTTTAACCCTCACAGTGACCACCAAAATTGCCATTTTTACAGAGTTTTGATTACTCAAAAGCTTCAATTTTGACCCCTTTGAGGCACAGAAATGACTTTAAACACACTTATTTTAGTTGACAAAGTCATAATTCACATCCAACAGTCATTTACAGTCAAAAGATTAAATGTTAAAATTTCATCCATATTGACCATTTTGGGATCGTTCGGCATGTCCGGAGTCATCGTTTTTCATCCGAAAATTGATTTTTTGGACTGTACCAGAAATGATTCAAAATGTCAATTGGATCGTGCCTCATGTTGAATAACCACTTTTTAAACCCTCACAGTGACCAAAATTGCCATTTTTACAGAGTTTTGATTACTCAAAACCTTCAATTTTGACCCCTTTGAGGCACAGAAATGACTTTAAACACACTTATTTTCGTTGACAAAGTCATAATTCACATCCAACAGTCATTTACAGTCAAAAGATTAAATGTTATAATTTCATCCATATTGACCATTTTGGGATCGTTCGACATGTCCGGAGTCATCGTTTTTCATCCGAAAATTGATTTTTTGGACTGTACCAAAAATCATTCAAAATGTCAATTGGATCGTGCCTCATGTTGAATAACCACTTTTTAAACCCTCACAGTGACCAAAATTGCCAATTTTACAGAGTTTTGCTTACTCAAAAGCTTCAATTTTGACCCATTTCAGGCACAGAAATGACTTTAAACACACTTATTTTAGTTGACAAAGTCATAATTCACATCCAACAGTCATTTACAGTCAAAAGATTAAATGTTAAAATTTCATCCATATTGACCATTTTGGGATCGTTTGACATGTCCGGAGTCATCGTTTTTCATCCGAAAATTGATTTTTTGGACTGTACCAAAAATGATTCAAAATGTCAATTGGATCGTGCCTCATGTTGAATGACCACTTTTTAAACCCTCAGAGTCACCAAAATTGCCATTTTTACAGAGTTTTGCTTACTCAAAAGCTTCAATTTTGACCCGTTTCAGGCACAGAAATGACTTTAAACACACTTATTTTAGTTGACAAAGTCATAATTCACATCCAACAGTCATTTACAGTCAAAAGATTAAATGTTAAAATTTCATCCATATTGACCATTTTGGGATCGTTCGACATGTCCGGAGTCATCGTTTTTCATCCGAAAATTGATTTTTTGGACTGTACCAGAAATTATTCAAAATGTCAATTGGATCGTGCCTCATGTTGAATAACCACTTTTTAAACCCTCACAGTGACCAAAATTGCCATTTTTACAGAGTTTTGATTACTCAAAAGCTTCAATTTTGACCCCTTTGAGGCACAGAAATGACTTTAAACACACTTATTTTAGTTGACAAAGTCATAATTCACATCCAACAGTCATTTACAGTCAAAAGATTAAATGTTAAAATTTCATCCATATTGACCATTTTGGGATCGTTCGACATGTCCGGAGTCACCGTTTTTCATCCGAAAATTTATTTTTTGGACTGTACCAAAAATCATTCAAAATGTCAATTGGATCGTGCCTCATGTTGAATAACCACTTTTTAAACCCTCACAGTGACCAAAATTGCTAATTTTACAGAGTTTTGCTTACTCAAAAGCTTCAATTTTGACCCATTTCAGGCACAGGAATTACTTTAAACACACTTATTTTAGTTGACAAAGTCATAATTCACATCCAACAGTCATTTACAGTCAAAAGATTAAATGTTAAAATTTCGTCCATATTGACCATTTTGGGATCATTCGACATGTCAGGAGTCATCGTTTTTCATCCGAAAATTGATTTTTTGGACTGTACCAAAAATGATCCAAAATGTCAATTGGATCGTGCCTCATGTTGAATAACCACTTTTTGAACCCTCACAGTGACCAAAATTGCCATTTTTACAGAGTTTTGATTACTCAAAAGATTCAATTTTGACCCCTTTGAGGCACAGAAATGACTTTAAACACACTTATTTTAGTTGACAAAGTCATAATTCACATCCAACAGTCATTTACAGTCAAAAGATTAAATGTTAAAATTTCATCCATATTGACCATTTTGGGATCGTTCGGCATGTCCGGAGTCATCGTTTTTCATCCGAAAATTGATTTTTTGGACTGTACCAGAAATGATTCAAAATGTCAATTGGATCGTGCCTCATGTTGAATAACCACTTTTTAAACCCTCACAGTGACCAAAATTGCCATTTTTACAGAGTTTTGATTACTCAAAACCTTCAATTTTGACCCCTTTGAGGCACAGAAATGACTTTAAACACACTTATTTTAGTTGACAAAGTCATAATTCACACCCAACAGTCATTTACAGTCAAAAGATTAAATGTTATAATTTCATCCATATTGACCATTTTGGGATCGTTCGACATGTCCGGAGTCATCGTTTTTCATCCGAAAATTGATTTTTTGGACTGTACCAAAAATCATTCAAAATGTCAATTGGATCGTGCCTCATGTTGAATAACCACTTTTTAAACCCTCACAGTGACCAAAATTGCCAATTTTACAGAGTTTTGCTTACTGAAAAGCTTCAATTTTGACCCATTTCAGGCACAGAAATGACTTTAAACACACTTATTTTAGTTGACAAAGTCATAATTCACATCCAACAGTCATTTACAGTCAAAAGATTAAATGTTAAAATTTCATCCATATTGACCATTTTGGGATCGTTTGACATGTCCGGAGTCATCGTTTTTCATCCGAAAATTGATTTTTTGGACTGTACCAAAAATGATTCAAAATGTCAATTGGATTGTGCCTCATGTTGAATGACCACTTTTTAAACCCTCAGAGTGCCCAAAATTGCCATTTTTACAGAGTTTTGCTTACTCAAAAGCTTCAATTTTGACCCATTTCAGGCACAGGAATTACTTTAAACACACTTATTTTAGTTGACAAAGTCATAATTCACATCCAACAGTCATTTACAGTCAAAAGATTAAATGTTAAAATTTCGTCCATATTGACCATTTTGGGATCATTCGACATGTCAGGAGTCATCGTTTTTCATCCGAAAATTGATTTTTTGGACTGTACCAAAAATGATCCAAAATGTCAATTGGATCGTGCCTCATGTTGAATAACCACTTTTTTAACCCTCACAGTGACCAAAATTGCCATTTTTACAGAGTTTTGATCACTCAAAAGCTTCAATTTTGACCCCTTTGAGGCACAGAAATGACTTTAAACACACTTATTTTAGTTGACAAAGTCATAATTCACATCCAACAGTCATTTACAGTTAAAAGATTAAATGTTAAAATTTCATCCATATTGACCATTTTGGGATCGTTCGGCATGTCCGGAGTCATCGTTTTTCATCCGAAAATTGATTTTTTGGACTGTACCAGAAATGATTCAAAATGTCAATTGGATCGTGCCTCATGTTGAATAACCACTTTTTAAACCCTCACAGTGACCAAAATTGCCATTTTTACAGACTTTTGATTACTCAAAACCTTCAATTTTGACCCCTTTGAGGCACAGAAATGACTTTAAACACACTTATTTTAGTTGACAAAGTCATAACTCACATCCAACAGTCATTTACAGTCAAAAGATTAAATGTTATAATTTCATCCATATTGACCATTTTGGGATCGTTCGACATGTCCGGAGTCATCGTTTTTCATCCGAAAATTGATTTTTCGGACTGTACCAAAATTCATTCAAAATGTCAATTGGATCGTGCCTCATGTTGAATAACCACTGTTTAAACCCTCACAGTGACCAAAATTGCCAATTTTACAGAGTTTTGCTTACTCAAAAGCTTCAATTTTGACCCGTTTCAGGCACAGAAATGACTTTAAACACACTTATTTTAGTTGACAAAGTCATAATTCACATCCAACAGTCATTTACAGTCAAAAGATTAAATGTTAAAATTTCATCCATTTTGACCATTTTGGATCGTTCGACATGTCCGGAGTCATCGTTTTTCATCCGAAAATTGATTATTTGGACTGTACCAAAAATCATTCAAAATGTCAATTGGATCGTGCCTCATGTTGAATAACCACTTTTTAAACCCTCACAGTGACCAAAATTGCCAATTTTACAGAGTTTTGCTTACTCAAAAGCTTCAATTTTGACCCATTTCAGGCACAGGAATTACTTTAAACACACTTATTTTAGTTGACAAAGTCATAATTCACATCCAACAGTCATTTACAGTCAAAAGATTAAATGTTAAAATTTCGTCCATATTGACCATTTTGGGATCATTCGACATGTCAGGGGTCATCGTTTTTCATCCGAAAATGGATTTTTTGGACTGTACCAAAAATGATCCAAAATGTCAATTGGATCGTGCCTCATGTTGAATAACCACTTTTTTAACCCTCACAGTGACCAAAATTGCCATTTTTACAGAGTTTTGATTACTCAAAAGCTTCAATTTTGACCCCTTTGAGGCACAGAAATGACTTTAAACACACTTATTTTAGTTGACAAAGTCATAATTCACATCCAACAGTCATTTACAGTCAAAAGATTAAATGTTAAAATTTCATCCATATTGACCATTTTGGGATCGTTCGGCATGTCCGGAGTCATCGTTTTTCATCCGAAAATTGATTTTTTGGACTGTACCAGAAATGATTCAAAATGTCAATTGGATCGTGCCTCATGTTGAATAACCACTTTTTAAACCCTCACAGTGACCAAAATTGCCATTTTTACAGAGTTTTGATTACTCAAAACCTTCAATTTTGACCCCTTTGAGGCACAGAAATGACTTTAAACACACTTATTTTCGTTGACAAAGTCATAATTCACATCCAACAGTCATTTACAGTCAAAAGATTAAATGTTATAATTTCATCCATATTGACCATTTTGGGATCGTTCGACATGTCCGGAGTCATCGTTTTTCATCCGAAAATTGATTTTTCGGACTGTACCAAAAATCATTCAAAATGTCAATTGGATCGTGCCTCATGTTGAATAACCACTGTTTAAACCCTCACAGTGACCAAAATTGCCAATTTTACAGAGTTTTGCTTACTCAAAAGCTTCAATTTTGACCCGTTTCAGGCACAGAAATGACTTTAAACACACTTATTTTAGTTGACAAAGTCATAATTCACACATCCAACAGTCATTTACAGTCAAAAGATTAAATGTTAAAATTTCATCCATTTTGACCATTTTGGATCGTTCGACATGTCCGGAGTCATCGTTTTTCATCCGAAAATTGATTATTTGGACTGTACCAAAAATCATTCAAAATGTCAATTGGATCGTGCCTCATGTTGAATAACCACTTTTTAAACCCTCACAGTGACCAAAATTGCCAATTTTACAGAGTTTTGCTTACTCAAAAGCTTCAATTTTGACCCATTTCAGGCACAGGAATTACTTTAAACACACTTATTTTAGTTGACAAAGTCATAATTCACATCCAACAGTCATTTACAGTCAAAAGATTAAATGTTAAAATTTCGTCCATATTGACCATTTTGGGATCATTCGACATGTCAGGGGTCATCGTTTTTCATCCGAAAATTGATTTTTTGGACTGTACCAAAAATGATCCAAAATGTCAATTGGATCGTGCCTCATGTTGAATAACCACTTTTTTAACCCTCACAGTGACCAAAATTGCCATTTTTACAGAGTTTTGATTACTCAAAAGCTTCAATTTTGACCCCTTTGAGGCACAGAAATGACTTTAAACACACTTATTTTAGTTGACAAAGTCATAATTCACATCCAACAGTCATTTACAGTCAAAAGATTAAATGTTAAAATTTCATCCATATTGACCATTTTGGGATCGTTCGGCATGTCCGGAGTCATCGTTTTTCATCCGAAAATTGATTTTTTGGACTGTACCAGAAATGATTCAAAATGTCAATTGGATCGTGCCTCATGTTGAATAACCACTTTTTAAACCCTCACAGTGACCAAAATTGCCATTTTTACAGAGTTTTGATTACTCAAAACCTTCAATTTTGACCCCTTTGAGGCACAGAAATGACTTTAAACACACTTATTTTCGTTGACAAAGTCATAATTCACATCCAACAGTCATTTACAGTCAAAAGATTAAATGTTATAATTTCATCCATATTGACCATTTTGGGATCGTTCGACATGTCCGGAGTCATCGTTTTTCATCCGAAAATTGATTTTTTGGACTGTACCAAAAATCATTCAAAATGTCAATTGGATCGTGCCTCATGTTGAATAACCACTTTTTAAACCCTCACAGTGACCAAAATTGCCAATTTTACAGAGTTTTGCTTACTCAAAAGCTTCAATTTTGACCCATTTCAGGCACAGAAATGACTTTAAACACACTTATTTTAGTTGACAAAGTCATAATTCACATCCAAAAGTCATTTACAGTCAAAAGATTAAATGTTAAAATTTCATCCATATTGACCATTTTGGGATCGTTTGACATGTCCGGAGTCATCGTTTTTCATCCGAAAATTGATTTTTTGGACTGTACCAAAAATGATTCAAAATGTCAATTGGATCGTGCCTCATGTTGAATGACCACTTTTTAAACCCTCAGAGTCACCAAAATTGCCATTTTTACAGAGTTTTGCTTACTCAAAAGCTTCAATTTTGACCCGTTTCAGGCACAGAAATGACTTTAAACACACTTATTTTAGTTGACAAAGTCATAATTCACATCCAACAGTCATTTACAGTCAAAAGATTAAATGTTAAAATTTCATCCATATTGACCATTTTGGGATCGTTCGACATGTCCGGAGTCATCGTTTTTCATCCGAAAATTGATTTTTTGGACTGTACCAGAAATTATTCAAAATGTCAATTGGATCGTGCCTCATGTTGAATAACCACTTTTTAAACCCTCACAGTGACCAAAATTGCCATTTTTACAGAGTTTTGATTACTCAAAAGCTTCAATTTTGACCCCTTTGAGGCACAGAAATGACTTTAAACACACTTATTTTAGTTGACAAAGTCATAATTCACATCCAACAGTCATTTACAGTCAAAAGATTAAATGTTAAAATTTCATCCATATTGACCATTTTGGGATCGTTCGACATGTCCGGAGTCACCGTTTTTCATCCGAAAATTTATTTTTTGGACTGTACCAAAAATGATTCAAAATGTCAATTGGATCGTGCCTCATGTTGAATAACCACTTTTTAAACCCTCACAGTGACCAAAATTGCTAATTTTACAGAGTTTTGCTTACTCAAAAGCTTCAATTTTGACCCATTTCAGGCACAGGAATTACTTTAAACACACTTATTTTAGTTGACAAAGTCATAATTCACATCCAACAGTCATTTACAGTCAAAAGATTAAATGTTAAAATTTCGTCCATATTGACCATTTTGGGATCATTCGACATGTCAGGAGTCATCGTTTTTCATCCGAAAATTGATTTTTTGGACTGTACCAAAAATGATCCAAAATGTCAATTGGATCGTGCCTCATGTTGAATAACCACTTTTTGAACCCTCACAGTGACCAAAATTGCCATTTTTACAGAGTTTTGATTACTCAAAAGATTCAATTTTGACCCCTTTGAGGCACAGAAATGACTTTAAACACACTTATTTTAGTTGACAAAGTCATAATTCACATCCAACAGTCATTTACAGTCAAAAGATTAAATGTTAAAATTTCATCCATATTGACCATTTTGGGATCGTTCGGCATGTCCGGAGTCATCGTTTTTCATCCGAAAATTGATTTTTTGGACTGTACCAGAAATGATTCAAAATGTCAATTGGATCGTGCCTCATGTTGAATAACCACTTTTTAAACCCTCACAGTGACCAAAATTGCCATTTTTACAGAGTTTTGATCACTCAAAAGCTTCAATTTTGACCCCTTTGAGGCACAGAAATGACTTTAAACACACTTATTTTAGTTGACAAAGTCATAATTCACATCCAACAGTCATTTACAGTTAAAAGATTAAATGTTAAAATTTCATCCATATTGACCATTTTGGGATCGTTCGGCATGTCCGGAGTCATCGTTTTTCATCCGAAAATTGATTTTTTGGACTGTACCAGAAATGATTCAAAATGTCAATTGGATCGTGCCTCATGTTGAATAACCACTTTTTAAACCCTCACAGTGACCAAAATTGCCATTTTTACAGACTTTTGATTACTCAAAACCTTCAATTTTGACCCCTTTGAGGCACAGAAATGACTTTAAACACACTTATTTTAGTTGACAAAGTCATAACTCACATCCAACAGTCATTTACAGTCAAAAGATTAAATGTTATAATTTCATCCATATTGACCATTTTGGGATCGTTCGACATGTCCGGAGTCATCGTTTTTCATCCGAAAATTGATTTTTCGGACTGTACCAAAAATCATTCAAAATGTCAATTGGATCGTGCCTCATGTTGAATAACCACTGTTTAAACCCTCACAGTGACCAAAATTGCCAATTTTACAGAGTTTTGCTTACTCAAAAGCTTCAATTTTGACCCGTTTCAGGCACAGAAATGACTTTAAACACACTTATTTTAGTTGACAAAGTCATAATTCACATCCAACAGTCATTTACAGTCAAAAGATTAAATGTTAAAATTTCATCCATTTTGACCATTTTGGATCGTTCGACATGTCCGGAGTCATCGTTTTTCATCCGAAAATTGATTATTTGGACTGTACCAAAAATCATTCAAAATGTCAATTGGATCGTGCCTCATGTTGAATAACCACTTTTTAAACCCTCACAGTGACCAAAATTGCCAATTTTACAGAGTTTTGCTTACTCAAAAGCTTCAATTTTGACCCATTTCAGGCACAGGAATTACTTTAAACACACTTATTTTAGTTGACAAAGTCATAATTCACATCCAACAGTCATTTACAGTCAAAAGATTAAATGTTAAAATTTCGTCCATATTGACCATTTTGGGATCATTCGACATGTCAGGGGTCATCGTTTTTCATCCGAAAATTGATTTTTTGGACTGTACCAAAAATGATCCAAAATGTCAATTGGATCGTGCCTCATGTTGAATAACCACTTTTTTAACCCTCACAGTGACCAAAATTGCCATTTTTACAGAGTTTTGATTACTCAAAAGCTTCAATTTTGACCCCTTTGAGGCACAGAAATGACTTTAAACACACTTATTTTAGTTGACAAAGTCATAATTCACATCCAACAGTCATTTACAGTCAAAAGATTAAATGTTATAATTTCATCCATATTGACCATTTTGGGATCGTTCGACATGTCCGGAGTCATCGTTTTTCATCCGAAAATTGATTTTTCGGACTGTACCAAAAATCATTCAAAATGTCAATTGGATCGTGCCTCATGTTGAATAACCACTTTTTAAACCCTCACAGTGACCAAAATTGCCATTTTTACAGAGTTTTGATTACTCAAAACCTTCAATTTTGACCCCTTTGAGGCACAGAAATGACTTTAAACACACTTATTTTAGTTGACAAAGTCATAATTCACACCCAACAGTCATTTACAGTCAAAAGATTAAATGTTATAATTTCATCCATATTGACCATTTTGGGATCGTTCGACATGTCCGGAGTCATCGTTTTTCATCCGAAAATTGATTTTTTGGACTGTACCAAAAATCATTCAAAATGTCAATTGGATCGTGCCTCATGTTGAATAACCACTTTTTAAACCCTCACAGTGACCAAAATTGCCAATTTTACAGAGTTTTGCTTACTGAAAAGCTTCAATTTTGACCCATTTCAGGCACAGAAATGACTTTAAACACACTTATTTTAGTTGACAAAGTCATAATTCACATCCAACAGTCATTTACAGTCAAAAGATTAAATGTTAAAATTTCATCCATATTGACCATTTTGGGATCGTTTGACATGTCCGGAGTCATCGTTTTTCATCCGAAAATTGATTTTTTGGACTGTACCAAAAATGATTCAAAATGTCAATTGGATTGTGCCTCATGTTGAATGACCACTTTTTAAACCCTCAGAGTGCCCAAAATTGCCATTTTTACAGAGTTTTGCTTACTCAAAAGCTTCAATTTTGACCCATTTCAGGCACAGGAATTACTTTAAACACACTTATTTTAGTTGACAAAGTCATAATTCACATCCAACAGTCATTTACAGTCAAAAGATTAAATGTTAAAATTTCATCCATATTGACCATTTTGGGATCGTTTGACATGTCCGGAGTCATCGTTTTTCATCCGAAAATTGATTTTTTGGACTGTACCAAAAATGATTCAAAATGTCAATTGGATTGTGCCTCATGTTGAATGACCACTTTTTAAACCCTCAGAGTGCCCAAAATTGCCATTTTTACAGAGTTTTGCTTACTCAAAAGCTTCAATTTTGACCCATTTCAGGCACAGGAATTACTTTAAACACACTTATTTTAGTTGACAAAGTCATAATTCACATCCAACAGTCATTTACAGTCAAAAGATTAAATGTTAAAATTTCGTCCATATTGACCATTTTGGGATCATTCGACATGTCAGGAGTCATCGTTTTTCATCCGAAAATTGATTTTTTGGACTGTACCAAAAATGATCCAAAATGTCAATTGGATCGTGCCTCATGTTGAATAACCACTTTTTTAACCCTCACAGTGACCAAAATTGCCATTTTTACAGAGTTTTGATCACTCAAAAGCTTCAATTTTGACCCCTTTGAGGCACAGAAATGACTTTAAACACACTTATTTTAGTTGACAAAGTCATAATTCACATCCAACAGTCATTTACAGTTAAAAGATTAAATGTTAAAATTTCATCCATATTGACCATTTTGGGATCGTTCGGCATGTCCGGAGTCATCGTTTTTCATCCGAAAATTGATTTTTTGGACTGTACCAGAAATGATTCAAAATGTCAATTGGATCGTGCCTCATGTTGAATAACCACTTTTTAAACCCTCACAGTGACCAAAATTGCCATTTTTACAGACTTTTGATTACTCAAAACCTTCAATTTTGACCCCTTTGAGGCACAGAAATGACTTTAAACACACTTATTTTAGTTGACAAAGTCATAACTCACATCCAACAGTCATTTACAGTCAAAAGATTAAATGTTATAATTTCATCCATATTGACCATTTTGGGATCGTTCGACATGTCCGGAGTCATCGTTTTTCATCCGAAAATTGATTTTTCGGACTGTACCAAAAATCATTCAAAATGTCAATTGGATCGTGCCTCATGTTGAATAACCACTGTTTAAACCCTCACAGTGACCAAAATTGCCAATTTTACAGAGTTTTGCTTACTCAAAAGCTTCAATTTTGACCCGTTTCAGGCACAGAAATGACTTTAAACACACTTATTTTAGTTGACAAAGTCATAATTCACATCCAACAGTCATTTACAGTCAAAAGATTAAATGTTAAAATTTCATCCATTTTGACCATTTTGGATCGTTCGACATGTCCGGAGTCATCGTTTTTCATCCGAAAATTGATTATTTGGACTGTACCAAAAATCATTCAAAATGTCAATTGGATCGTGCCTCATGTTGAATAACCACTTTTTAAACCCTCACAGTGACCAAAATTGCCAATTTTACAGAGTTTTGCTTACTCAAAAGCTTCAATTTTGACCCATTTCAGGCACAGGAATTACTTTAAACACACTTATTTTAGTTGACAAAGTCATAATTCACATCCAACAGTCATTTACAGTCAAAAGATTAAATGTTAAAATTTCGTCCATATTGACCATTTTGGGATCATTCGACATGTCAGGGGTCATCGTTTTTCATCCGAAAATTGATTTTTTGGACTGTACCAAAAATGATCCAAAATGTCAATTGGATCGTGCCTCATGTTGAATAACCACTTTTTTAACCCTCACAGTGACCAAAATTGCCATTTTTACAGAGTTTTGATTACTCAAAAGCTTCAATTTTGACCCCTTTGAGGCACAGAAATGACTTTAAACACACTTATTTTAGTTGACAAAGTCATAATTCACATCCAACAGTCATTTACAGTCAAAAGATTAAATGTTATAATTTCATCCATATTGACCATTTTGGGATCGTTCGACATGTCCGGAGTCATCGTTTTTCATCCGAAAATTGATTTTTCGGACTGTACCAAAAATCATTCAAAATGTCAATTGGATCGTGCCTCATGTTGAATAACCACTGTTTAAACCCTCACAGTGACCAAAATTGCCAATTTTACAGAGTTTTGCTTACTCAAAAGCTTCAATTTTGACCCGTTTCAGGCACAGAAATGACTTTAAACACACTTATTTTAGTTGACAAAGTCATAATTCACATCCAACAGTCATTTACAGTCAAAAGATTAAATGTTAAAATTTCATCCATTTTGACCATTTTGGATCGTTCGACATGTCCGGAGTCATCGTTTTTCATCCGAAAATTGATTATTTGGACTGTACCAAAAATCATTCAAAATGTCAATTGGATCGTGCCTCATGTTGAATAACCACTTTTTAAACCCTCACAGTGACCAAAATTGCCAATTTTACAGAGTTTTGCTTACTCAAAAGCTTCAATTTTGACCCATTTCAGGCACAGGAATTACTTTAAACACACTTATTTTAGTTGACAAAGTCATAATTCACATCCAACAGTCATTTACAGTCAAAAGATTAAATGTTAAAATTTCGTCCATATTGACCATTTTGGGATCATTCGACATGTCAGGGGTCATCGTTTTTCATCCGAAAATTGATTTTTTGGACTGTACCAAAAATGATCCAAAATGTCAATTGGATCGTGCCTCATGTTGAATAACCACTTTTTTAACCCTCACAGTGACCAAAATTGCCATTTTTACAGAGTTTTGATTACTCAAAAGCTTCAATTTTGACCCCTTTGAGGCACAGAAATGACTTTAAACACACTTATTTAGTTGACAAAGTCATAATTCACATCCAACAGTCATTTACAGTCAAAAGATTAAATGTTAAAATTTCATCCATATTGACCATTTTGGGATCGTTCGGCATGTCCGGAGTCATCGTTTTTCATCCGAAAATTGATTTTTTGGACTGTACCAGAAATGATTCAAAATGTCAATTGGATCGTGCCTCATGTTGAATAACCACTTTTTAAACCCTCACAGTGACCAAAATTGCCATTTTTACAGAGTTTTGATTACTCAAAACCTTCAATTTTGACCCCTTTGAGGCACAGAAATGACTTTAAACACACTTATTTCGTTGACAAAGTCATAATTCACATCCAACAGTCATTTACAGTCAAAAGATTAAATGTTATAATTTCATCCATATTGACCATTTTGGGATCGTTCGACATGTCCGGAGTCATCGTTTTTCATCCGAAAATTGATTTTTTGGACTGTACCAAAAATCATTCAAAATGTCAATTGGATCGTGCCTCATGTTGAATAACCACTTTTTAAACCTCACAGTGACCAAAATTGCCAATTTTACAGAGTTTTGCTTACTCAAAAGCTTCAATTTTGACCCATTTCAGGCACAGAAATGACTTTAAACACACTTATTTTAGTTGACAAAGTCATAATTCACATCCAACAGTCATTTACAGTCAAAAGATTAAATGTTAAAATTTCATCCATATTGACCATTTTGGGATCGTTTGACATGTCCGGAGTCATCGTTTTTCATCCGAAAATTGATTTTTTGGACTGTACCAAAAATGATTCAAAATGTCAATTGGATCGTGCCTCATGTTGAATGACCACTTTTTAAACCCTCAGAGTCACCAAAATTGCCATTTTTACAGAGTTTTGCTTACTCAAAAGCTTCAATTTTGACCCGTTTCAGGCACAGAAATGACTTTAAACACACTTATTTTAGTTGACAAAGTCATAATTCACATCCAACAGTCATTTACAGTCAAAAGATTAAATGTTAAAATTTCATCCATATTGACCATTTTGGGATCGTTCGACATGTCCGGAGTCATCGTTTTTCATCCGAAAATTGATTTTTTGGACTGTACCAGAAATTATTCAAAATGTCAATTGGATCGTGCCTCATGTTGAAATACCACTTTTTAAACCCTCACAGTGACCAAAATTGCCATTTTTACAGAGTTTTGATTACTCAAAAGCTTCAATTTTGACCCCTTTGAGGCACAGAAATGACTTTAAACACACTTATTTTAGTTGACAAAGTCATAATTCACATCCAACAGTCATTTACAGTCAAAAGATTAAATGTTAAAATTTCATCCATATTGACCATTTTGGGATCGTTCGACATGTCCGGAGTCACCGTTTTTCATCCGAAAATTTATTTTTTGGACTGTACCAAAAATCATTCAAAATGTCAATTGGATCGTGCCTCATGTTGAATAACCACTTTTTAAACCCTCACAGTGACCAAAATTGCTAATTTTACAGAGTTTTGCTTACTCAAAAGCTTCAATTTTGACCCATTTCAGGCACAGGAATTACTTTAAACACACTTATTTTAGTTGACAAAGTCATAATTCACATCCAACAGTCATTTACAGTCAAAAGATTAAATGTTAAAATTTCGTCCATATTGACCATTTTGGGATCATTCGACATGTCAGGAGTCATCGTTTTTCATCCGAAAATTGATTTTTTGGACTGTACCAAAAATGATCCAAAATGTCAATTGGATCGTGCCTCATGTTGAATAACCACTTTTTGAACCCTCACAGTGACCAAAATTGCCATTTTTACAGAGTTTTGATTACTCAAAAGATTCAATTTTGACCCATTTCAGGCACAGGAATTACTTTAAACACACTTATTTTAGTTGACAAAGTCATAATTCACACCCAACAGTCATTTACAGTCAAAAGATTAAATGTTAAAATTTCGTCCATATTGACCATTTTGGGATCATTCGACATGTCAGGAGTCATCGTTTTTCATCCGAAAATTGATTTTTTGGACTGTACCAAAAATGATCCAAAATGTCAATTGGATCGTGCCTCATGTTGAATAACCACTTTTTTAACCCTCACAGTGACCAAAATTGCCATTTTTACAGAGTTTTGATCACTCAAAAGCTTCAATTTTGACCCCTTTGAGGCACAGAAATGACTTTAAACACACTTATTTTAGTTGACAAAGTCATAATTCACATCCAACAGTCATTTACAGTTAAAAGATTAAATGTTAAAATTTCATCCATATTGACCATTTTGGGATCGTTCGGCATGTCCGGAGTCATCGTTTTTCATCCGAAAATTGATTTTTTGGACTGTACCAGAAATGATTCAAAATGTCAATTGGATCGTGCCTCATGTTGAATAACCACTTTTTAAACCCTCACAGTGACCAAAATTGCCATTTTTACAGACTTTTGATTACTCAAAACCTTCAATTTTGACCCCTTTGAGGCACAGAAATGACTTTAAACACACTTATTTTAGTTGACAAAGTCATAACTCACATCCAACAGTCATTTACAGTCAAAAGATTAAATGTTATAATTTCATCCATATTGACCATTTTGGGATCGTTCGACATGTCCGGAGTCATCGTTTTTCATCCGAAAATTGATTTTTCGGACTGTACCAAAAATCATTCAAAATGTCAATTGGATCGTGCCTCATGTTGAATAACCACTGTTTAAACCCTCACAGTGACCAAAATTGCCAATTTTACAGAGTTTTGCTTACTCAAAAGCTTCAATTTTGACCCGTTTCAGGCACAGAAATGACTTTAAACACACTTATTTTAGTTGACAAAGTCATAATTCACATCCAACAGTCATTTACAGTCAAAAGATTAAATGTTAAAATTTCATCCATTTTGACCATTTTGGATCGTTCGACATGTCCGGAGTCATCGTTTTTCATCCGAAAATTGATTATTTGGACTGTACCAAAAATCATTCAAAATGTCAATTGGATCGTGCCTCATGTTGAATAACCACTTTTTAAACCCTCACAGTGACCAAAATTGCCAATTTTACAGAGTTTTGCTTACTCAAATGCTTCAATTTTGACCCATTTCAGGCACAGGAATTACTTTAAACACACTTATTTTAGTTGACAAAGTCATAATTCACATCCAACAGTCATTTACAGTCAAAAGATTAAATGTTAAAATTTCGTCCATATTGACCATTTTGGGATCATTCGACATGTCAGGGGTCATCGGTTTTCATCCGAAAATTGATTTTTTGGACTGTACCAAAAATGATCCAAAATGTCAATTGGATCGTGCCTCATGTTGAATAACCACTTTTTTAACCCTCACAGTGACCAAAATTGCCATTTTTACAGAGTTTTGATTACTCAAAAGCTTCAATTTTGACCCCTTTGAGGCACAGAAATGACTTTAAACACACTTATTTTAGTTGACAAAGTCATAATTCACATCCAACAGTCATTTACAGTCAAAAGATTAAATGTTAAAATTTCATCCATATTGACCATTTTGGGATCGTTCGGCATGTCCGGAGTCATCGTTTTTCATCCGAAAATTGATTTTTTGGACTGTACCAGAAATGATTCAAAATGTCAATTGGATCGTGCCTCATGTTGAATAACCACTTTTTAAACCCTCACAGTGACCAAAATTGCCATTTTTACAGAGTTTTGATTACTCAAAACCTTCAATTTTGACCCCTTTGAGGCACAGAAATGACTTTAAACACACTTATTTTCGTTGACAAAGTCATAATTCACATCCAACAGTCATTTACAGTCAAAAGATTAAATGTTATAATTTCATCCATATTGACCATTTTGGGATCGTTCGACATGTCCGGAGTCATCGTTTTTCATCCGAAAATTGATTTTTCGGACTGTACCAAAAATCATTCAAAATGTCAATTGGATCGTGCCTCATGTTGAATAACCACTGTTTAAACCCTCACAGTGACCAAAATTGCCAATTTTACAGAGTTTTGCTTACTCAAAAGCTTCAATTTTGACCCGTTTCAGGCACAGAAATGACTTTAAACACACTTATTTTAGTTGACAAAGTCATAATTCACATCCAACAGTCATTTACAGTCAAAAGATTAAATGTTAAAATTTCATCCATTTTGACCATTTTGGATCGTTCGACATGTCCGGAGTCATCGTTTTTCATCCGAAAATTGATTATTTGGACTGTACCAAAAATCATTCAAAATGTCAATTGGATCGTGCCTCATGTTGAATAACCACTTTTTAAACCCTCACAGTGACCAAAATTGCCAATTTTACAGAGTTTTGCTTACTCAAAAGCTTCAATTTTGACCCATTTCAGGCACAGGAATTACTTTAAACACACTTATTTTAGTTGACAAAGTCATAATTCACATCCAACAGTCATTTACAGTCAAAAGATTAAATGTTAAAATTTCGTCCATATTGACCATTTTGGGATCATTCGACATGTCAGGGGTCATCGTTTTTCATCCGAAAATTGATTTTTTGGACTGTACCAAAAATGATCCAAAATGTCAATTGGATCGTGCCTCATGTTGAATAACCACTTTTTTAACCCTCACAGTGACCAAAATTGCCATTTTTACAGAGTTTTGATTACTCAAAAGCTTCAATTTTGACCCCTTTGAGGCACAGAAATGACTTTAAACACACTTATTTTAGTTGACAAAGTCATAATTCACATCCAACAGTCATTTACAGTCAAAAGATTAAATGTTAAAATTTCATCCATATTGACCATTTTGGGATCGTTCGGCATGTCCGGAGTCATCGTTTTTCATCCGAAAATTGATTTTTTGGACTGTACCAGAAATGATTCAAAATGTCAATTGGATCGTGCCTCATGTTGAATAACCACTTTTTAAACCCTCAGAGTGCCCAAAATTGCCATTTTTACAGAGTTTTGCTTACTCAAAAGCTTCAATTTTGACCCATTTCAGGCACAGGAATTACTTTAAACACACTTATTTTAGTTGACAAAGTCATAATTCACATCCAACAGTCATTTACAGTCAAAAGATTAAATGTTAAAATTTCGTCCATATTGACCATTTTGGGATCATTCGACATGTCAGGAGTCATCGGATTTCATCCGAAAATTGATTTTTTGGACTGTACCAAAAATGATCCAAAATGTCAATTGGATCGTGCCTCATGTTGAATAACCACTTTTTGAACCCTCACAGTGACCAAAATTGCCATTTTTACAGAGTTTTGATTACTCAAAAGATTCAATTTTGACCCCTTTGAGGCACAGAAATGACTTTAAACACACTTATTTTAGTTGACAAAGTCATACTTCACATCCAACAGTCATTTACAGTCAAAAGATTAAATGTTAAAATTTCATCCATATTGACCATTTTGGGATCGTTCGGCATGTCCGGAGTCATCGTTTTTCATCCGAAAATTGATTTTTTGGACTGTACCAGAAATGATTCAAAATGTCAATTGGATCGTGCCTCATGTTGAATAACCACTTTTTAAACCCTCACAGTGACCAAAATTGCCATTTTTACAGAGTTTTGATTACTCAAAACCTTCAATTTTGACCCCTTTGAGGCACAGAAATGACTTTAAACACACTTATTTTAGTTGACAAAGTCATAATTCACACCCAACAGTCATTTACAGTCAAAAGATTAAATGTTATAATTTCATCCATATTGACCATTTTGGGATCGTTCGACATGTCCGGAGTCATCGTTTTTCATCCGAAAATTGATTTTTTGGACTGTACCAAAAATCATTCAAAATGTCAATTGGATCGTGCCTCATGTTGAATAACCACTTTTTAAACCCTCACAGTGACCAAAATTGCCAATTTTACAGAGTTTTGCTTACTGAAAAGCTTCAATTTTGACCCATTTCAGGCACAGAAATGACTTTAAACACACTTATTTTAGTTGACAAAGTCATAATTCACATCCAACAGTCATTTACAGTCAAAAGATTAAATGTTAAAATTTCATCCATATTGACCATTTTGGGATCGTTTGACATGTCCGGAGTCATCGTTTTTCATCCGAAAATTGATTTTTTGGACTGTACCAAAAATGATTCAAAATGTCAATTGGATTGTGCCTCATGTTGAATGACCACTTTTTAAACCCTCAGAGTGCCCAAAATTGCCATTTTTACAGAGTTTTGCTTACTCAAAAGCTTCAATTTTGACCCATTTCAGGCACAGGAATTACTTTAAACACACTTATTTTAGTTGACAAAGTCATAATTCACATCCAACAGTCATTTACAGTCAAAAGATTAAATGTTAAAATTTCGTCCATATTGACCATTTTGGGATCATTCGACATGTCAGGAGTCATCGTTTTTCATCCGAAAATTGATTTTTTGGACTGTACCAAAAATGATCCAAAATGTCAATTGGATCGTGCCTCATGTTGAATAACCACTTTTTTAACCCTCACAGTGACCAAAATTGCCATTTTTACAGAGTTTTGATCACTCAAAAGCTTCAATTTTGACCCCTTTGAGGCACAGAAATGACTTTAAACACACTTATTTTAGTTGACAAAGTCATAATTCACATCCAACAGTCATTTACAGTTAAAAGATTAAATGTTAAAATTTCATCCATATTGACCATTTTGGGATCGTTCGGCATGTCCGGAGTCATCGTTTTTCATCCGAAAATTGATTTTTTGGACTGTACCAGAAATGATTCAAAATGTCAATTGGATCGTGCCTCATGTTGAATAACCACTTTTTAAACCCTCACAGTGACCAAAATTGCCATTTTTACAGACTTTTGATTACTCAAAACCTTCAATTTTGACCCCTTTGAGGCACAGAAATGACTTTAAACACACTTATTTTAGTTGACAAAGTCATAACTCACATCCAACAGTCATTTACAGTCAAAAGATTAAATGTTATAATTTCATCCATATTGACCATTTTGGGATCGTTCGACATGTCCGGAGTCATCGTTTTTCATCCGAAAATTGATTTTTCGGACTGTACCAAAAATCATTCAAAATGTCAATTGGATCGTGCCTCATGTTGAATAACCACTGTTTAAACCCTCACAGTGACCAAAATTGCCAATTTTACAGAGTTTTGCTTACTCAAAAGCTTCAATTTTGACCCGTTTCAGGCACAGAAATGACTTTAAACACACTTATTTTAGTTGACAAAGTCATAATTCACATCCAACAGTCATTTACAGTCAAAAGATTAAATGTTAAAATTTCATCCATTTTGACCATTTTGGATCGTTCGACATGTCCGGAGTCATCGTTTTTCATCCGAAAATTGATTATTTGGACTGTACCAAAAATCATTCAAAATGTCAATTGGATCGTGCCTCATGTTGAATAACCACTTTTTAAATCCTCACAGTGACCAAAATTGCCAATTTTACAGAGTTTTGCTTACTCAAAAGCTTCAATTTTGACCCATTTCAGGCACAGGAATTACTTTAAACACACTTATTTTAGTTGACAAAGTCATAATTCACATCCAACAGTCATTTACAGTCAAAAGATTAAATGTTAAAATTTCGTCCATATTGACCATTTTGGGATCATTCGACATGTCAGGGGTCATCGTTTTTCATCCGAAAATTGATTTTTTGGACTGTACCAAAAATGATCCAAAATGTCAATTGGATCGTGCCTCATGTTGAATAACCACTTTTTTAACCCTCACAGTGACCAAAATTGCCATTTTTACAGAGTTTTGATTACTCAAAAGCTTCAATTTTGACCCCTTTGAGGCACAGAAATGACTTTAAACACACTTATTTTAGTTGACAAAGTCATAATTAACATCCAACAGTCATTTACAGTCAAAAGATTAAATGTTATAATTTCATCCATATTGACCATTTTGGGATCGTTCGACATGTCCGGAGTCATCGTTTTTCATCCGAAAATTGATTTTTCGGACTGTACCAAAAATCATTCAAAATGTCAATTGGATCGTGCCTCATGTTGAATAACCACTGTTTAAACCCTCACAGTGACCAAAATTGCCAATTTTACAGAGTTTTGCTTACTCAAAAGCTTCAATTTTGACCCGTTTCAGGCACAGAAATGACTTTAAACACACTTATTTTAGTTGACAAAGTCATAATTCACATCCAACAGTCATTTACAGTCAAAAGATTAAATGTTAAAATTTCATCCATTTTGACCATTTTGGATCGTTCGACATGTCCGGAGTCATCGTTTTTCATCCGAAAATTGATTATTTGGACTGTACCAAAAATCATTCAAAATGTCAATTGGATCGTGCCTCATGTTGAATAACCACTTTTTAAACCCTCACAGTGACCAAAATTGCCAATTTTACAGAGTTTTGCTTACTCAAAAGCTTCAATTTTGACCCATTTCAGGCACAGGAATTACTTTAAACACACTTATTTTAGTTGACAAAGTCATAATTCACATCCAACAGTCATTTACAGTCAAAAGATTAAATGTTAAAATTTCGTCCATATTGACCATTTTGGGATCATTCGACATGTCAGGGGTCATCGTTTTTCATCCGAAAATTGATTTTTTGGACTGTACCAAAAATGATCCAAAATGTCAATTGGATCGTGCCTCATGTTGAATAACCACTTTTTTAACCCTCACAGTGACCAAAATTGCCATTTTTACAGAGTTTTGATTACTCAAAAGCTTCAATTTTGACCCCTTTGAGGCACAGAAATGACTTTAAACACACTTATTTTAGTTGACAAAGTCATAATTCACATCCAACAGTCATTTACAGTCAAAAGATTAAATGTTAAAATTTCATCCATATTGACCATTTTGGGATCGTTCGGCATGTCCGGAGTCATCGTTTTTCATCCGAAAATTGATTTTTTGGACTGTACCAGAAATGATTCAAAATGTCAATTGGATCGTGCCTCATGTTGAATAACCACTTTTTAAACCCTCACAGTGACCAAAATTGCCATTTTTACAGAGTTTTGATTACTCAAAACCTTCAATTTTGACCCCTTTGAGGCACAGAAATGACTTTAAACACACTTATTTTCGTTGACAAAGTCATAATTCACATCCAACAGTCATTTACAGTCAAAAGATTAAATGTTATAATTTCATCCATATTGACCATTTTGGGATCGTTCGACATGTCCGGAGTCATCGTTTTTCATCCGAAAATTGATTTTTTGGACTGTACCAAAAATCATTCAAAATGTCAATTGGATCGTGCCTCATGTTGAATAACCACTTTTTAAACCCTCACAGTGACCAAAATTGCCAATTTTACAGAGTTTTGCTTACTCAAAAGCTTCAATTTTGACCCATTTCAGGCACAGAAATGACTTTAAACACACTTATTTTAGTTGACAAAGTCATAATTCACATCCAACAGTCATTTACAGTCAAAAGATTAAATGTTAAAATTTCATCCATATTGACCATTTTGGGATCGTTTGACATGTCCGGAGTCATCGTTTTTCATCCGAAAATTGATTTTTTGGACTGTACCAAAAATGATTCAAAATGTCAATTGGATCGTGCCTCATGTTGAATGACCACTTTTTAAACCCTCAGAGTCACCAAAATTGCCATTTTTACAGAGTTTTGCTTACTCAAAAGCTTCAATTTTGACCCGTTTCAGGCACAGAAATGACTTTAAACACACTTATTTTAGTTGACAAAGTCATAATTCACATCCAACAGTCATTTACAGTCAAAAGATTAAATGTTAAAATTTCATCCATATTGACCATTTTGGGATCGTTCGACATGTCCGGAGTCATCGTTTTTCATCCGAAAATTGATTTTTTGGACTGTACCAGAAATTATTCAAAATGTCAATTGGATCGTGCCTCATGTTGAATAACCACTTTTTAAACCCTCACAGTGACCAAAATTGCCATTTTTACAGAGTTTTGATTACTCAAAAGCTTCAATTTTGACCCCTTTGAGGCACAGAAATGACTTTAAACACACTTATTTTAGTTGACAAAGTCATAATTCACATCCAACAGTCATTTACAGTCAAAAGATTAAATGTTAAAATTTCATCCATATTGACCATTTTGGGATCGTTCGACATGTCCGGAGTCACCGTTTTTCATCCGAAAATTTATTTTTTGGACTGTACCAAAAATCATTCAAAATGTCAATTGGATCGTGCCTCATGTTGAATAACCACTTTTTAAACCCTCACAGTGACCAAAATTGCTAATTTTACAGAGTTTTGCTTACTCAAAAGCTTCAATTTTGACCCATTTCAGGCACAGGAATTACTTTAAACACACTTATTTTAGTTGACAAAGTCATAATTCACATCCAACAGTCATTTACAGTCAAAAGATTAAATGTTAAAATTTCGTCCATATTGACCATTTTGGGATCATTCGACATGTCAGGAGTCATCGTTTTTCATCCGAAAATTGATTTTTTGGACTGTACCAAAAATGATCCAAAATGTCAATTGGATCGTGCCTCATGTTGAATAACCACTTTTTGAACCCTCACAGTGACCAAAATTGCCATTTTTACAGAGTTTTGATTACTCAAAAGATTCAATTTTGACCCCTTTGAGGCACAGAAATGACTTTAAACACACTTATTTTAGTTGACAAAGTCATAATTCACATCCAACAGTCATTTACAGTCAAAAGATTAAATGTTAAAATTTCATCCATATTGACCATTTTGGGATCGTTCGGCATGTCCGGAGTCATCGTTTTTCATCCGAAAATTGATTTTTTGGACTGTACCAGAAATGATTCAAAATGTCAATTGGATCGTGCCTCATGTTGAATAACCACTTTTTAAACCCTCACAGTGACCAAAATTGCCATTTTTACAGAGTTTTGATTACTCAAAACCTTCAATTTTGACCCCTTTGAGGCACAGAAATGACTTTAAACACACTTATTTTAGTTGACAAAGTCATAATTCACACCCAACAGTCATTTACAGTCAAAAGATTAAATGTTATAATTTCATCCATATTGACCATTTTGGGATCGTTCGACATGTCCGGAGTCATCGTTTTTCATCCGAAAATTGATTTTTTGGACTGTACCAAAAATCATTCAAAATGTCAATTGGATCGTGCCTCATGTTGAATAACCACTTTTTAAACCCTCACAGTGACCAAAATTGCCAATTTTACAGAGTTTTGCTTACTGAAAAGCTTCAATTTTAACCCATTTCAGGCACAGAAATGACTTTAAACACACTTATTTTAGTTGACAAAGTCATAATTCACATCCAACAGTCATTTACAGTCAAAAGATTAAATGTTAAAATTTCATCCATATTGACCATTTTGGGATCGTTTGACATGTCCGGAGTCATCGTTTTTCATCCGAAAATTGATTTTTTGGACTGTACCAAAAATGATTCAAAATGTCAATTGGATTGTGCCTCATGTTGAATGACCACTTTTTAAACCCTCAGAGTGCCCAAAATTGCCATTTTTACAGAGTTTTGCTTACTCAAAAGCTTCAATTTTGACCCATTTCAGGCACAGGAATTACTTTAAACACACTTATTTTAGTTGACAAAGTCATAATTCACATCCAACAGTCATTTACAGTCAAAAGATTAAATGTTAAAATTTCGTCCATATTGACCATTTTGGGATCATTCGACATGTCAGGAGTCATCGTTTTTCATCCGAAAATTGATTTTTTGGACTGTACCAAAAATGATCCAAAATGTCAATTGGATCGTGCCTCATGTTGAATAACCACTTTTTGAACCCTCACAGTGACCAAAATTGCCATTTTTACAGAGTTTTGATCACTCAAAAGCTTCAATTTTGACCCCTTTGAGGCACAGAAATGACTTTAAACACACTTATTTTAGTTGACAAAGTCATAATTCACATCCAACAGTCATTTACAGTTAAAAGATTAAATGTTAAAATTTCATCCATATTGACCATTTTGGGATCGTTCGGCATGTCCGGAGTCATCGTTTTTCATCCGAAAATTGATTTTTTGGACTGTACCAGAAATGATTCAAAATGTCAATTGGATCGTGCCTCATGTTGAATAACCACTTTTTAAACCCTCACAGTGACCAAAATTGCCATTTTTACAGACTTTTGATTACTCAAAACCTTCAATTTTGACCCCTTTGAGGCACAGAAATGACTTTAAACACACTTATTTTAGTTGACAAAGTCATAACTCACATCCAACAGTCATTTACAGTCAAAAGATTAAATGTTATAATTTCATCCATATTGACCATTTTGGGATCGTTCGACATGTCCGGAGTCATCGTTTTTCATCCGAAAATTGATTTTTCGGACTGTACCAAAAATCATTCAAAATGTCAATTGGATCGTGCCTCATGTTGAATAACCACTGTTTAAACCCTCACAGTGACCAAAATTGCCAATTTTACAGAGTTTTGCTTACTCAAAAGCTTCAATTTTGACCCGTTTCAGGCACAGAAATGACTTTAAACACACTTATTTTAGTTGACAAAGTCATAATTCACATCCAACAGTCATTTACAGTCAAAAGATTAAATGTTAAAATTTCATCCATTTTGACCATTTTGGATCGTTCGACATGTCCGGAGTCATCGTTTTTCATCCGAAAATTGATTATTTGGACTGTACCAAAAATCATTCAAAATGTCAATTGGATCGTGCCTCATGTTGAATAACCACTTTTTAAACCCTCACAGTGACCAAAATTGCCAATTTTACAGAGTTTTGCTTACTCAAATGCTTCAATTTTGACCCATTTCAGGCACAGGAATTACTTTAAACACACTTATTTTAGTTGACAAAGTCATAATTCACATCCAACAGTCATTTACAGTCAAAAGATTAAATGTTAAAATTTCGTCCATATTGACCATTTTGGGATCATTCGACATGTCAGGGGTCATCGTTTTTCATCCGAAAATTGATTTTTTGGACTGTACCAAAAATGATCCAAAATGTCATTTGGATCGTGCCTCATGTTGAATAACCACTTTTTTAACCCTCACAGTGACCAAAATTGCCATTTTCACAGAGTTTTGATTACTCAAAAGCTTCAATTTTGACCCCTTTGAGGCACAGAAATGACTTTAAACACACTTATTTTAGTTGACAAAGTCATAATTCACATCCAACAGTCATTTACAGTCAAAAGATTAAATGTTAAAATTTCATCCATATTGACCATTTTGGGATCGTTCGGCATGTCCGGAGTCATCGTTTTTCATCCGAAAATTGATTTTTTGGACTGTACCAGAAATGATTCAAAATGTCAATTGGATCGTGCCTCATGTTGAATAACCACTTTTTAAACCCTCACAGTGACCAAAATTGCCATTTTTACAGAGTTTTGATTACTCAAAACCTTCAATTTTGACCCCTTTGAGGCACAGAAATGACTTTAAACACACTTATTTTCGTTGACAAAGTCATAATTCACATCCAACAGTCATTTACAGTCAAAAGATTAAATGTTATAATTTCATCCATATTGACCATTTTGGGATCGTTCGACATGTCCGGAGTCATCGTTTTTCATCCGAAAATTGATTTTTCGGACTGTACCAAAAATCATTCAAAATGTCAATTGGATCGTGCCTCATGTTGAATAACCACTGTTTAAACCCTCACAGTGACCAAAATTGCCAATTTTACAGAGTTTTGCTTACTCAAAAGCTTCAATTTTGACCCGTTTCAATCACAGAAATGACTTTAAACACACTTATTTTAGTTGACAAAGTCATAATTCACATCCAACAGTCATTTACAGTCAAAAGATTAAATGTTAAAATTTCATCCATTTTGACCATTTTGGATCGTTCGACATGTCCGGAGTCATCGTTTTTCATCCGAAAATTGATTATTTGGACTGTACCAAAAATCATTCAAAATGTCAATTGGATCGTGCCTCATGTTGAATAACCACTTTTTAAACCCTCACAGTGACCAAAATTGCCAATTTTACAGAGTTTTGCTTACTCAAAAGCTTCAATTTTGACCCATTTCAGGCACAGGAATTACTTTAAACACACTTATTTTAGTTGACAAAGTCATAATTCACATCCAACAGTCATTTACAGTCAAAAGATTAAATGTTAAAATTTCGTCCATATTGACCATTTTGGGATCATTCGACATGTCAGGGGTCATCGTTTTTCATCCGAAAATTGATTTTTTGGACTGTACCAAAAATGATCCAAAATGTCAATTGGATCGTGCCTCATGTTGAATAACCACTTTTTTAACCCTCACAGTGACCAAAATTGCCATTTTCACAGAGTTTTGATTACTCAAAAGCTTCAATTTTGACCCCTTTGAGGCACAGAAATGACTTTAAACACACTTATTTTAGTTGACAAAGTCATAATTCACATCCAACAGTCATTTACAGTCAAAAGATTAAATGTTAAAATTTCATCCATATTGACCATTTTGGGATCGTTCGGCATGTCCGGAGTCATCGTTTTTCATCCGAAAATTGATTTTTTGGACTGTACCAGAAATGATTCAAAATGTCAATTGGATCGTGCCTCATGTTGAATAACCACTTTTTAAACCCTCACAGTGACCAAAATTGCCATTTTTACAGAGTTTTGATTACTCAAAACCTTCAATTTTGACCCCTTTGAGGCACAGAAATGACTTTAAACACACTTATTTTCGTTGACAAAGTCATAATTCACATCCAACAGTCATTTACAGTCAAAAGATTAAATGTTATAATTTCATCCATATTGACCATTTTGGGATCGTTCGACATGTCCGGAGTCATCGTTTTTCATCCGAAAATTGATTTTTCGGACTGTACCAAAAATCATTCAAAATGTCAATTGGATCGTGCCTCATGTTGAATAACCACTGTTTAAACCCTCACAGTGACCAAAATTGCCAATTTTACAGAGTTTTGCTTACTCAAAAGCTTCAATTTTGACCCGTTTCAGGCACAGAAATGACTTTAAACACACTTATTTTAGTTGACAAAGTCATAATTCACATCCAACAGTCATTTACAGTCAAAAGATTAAATGTTAAAATTTCATCCATTTTGACCATTTTGGATCGTTCGACATGTCCGGAGTCATCGTTTTTCATCCGAAAATTGATTATTTGGACTGTACCAAAAATCATTCAAAATGTCAATTGGATCGTGCCTCATGTTGAATAACCACTTTTTAAACCCTCACAGTGACCAAAATTGCCAATTTTACAGAGTTTTGCTTACTCAAAAGCTTCAATTTTGACCCATTTCAGGCACAGGAATTACTTTAAACACACTTATTTTAGTTGACAAAGTCATAATTCACATCCAACAGTCATTTACAGTCAAAAGATTAAATGTTAAAATTTCGTCCATATTGACCATTTTGGGATCATTCGACATGTCAGGGGTCATCGTTTTTCATCCGAAAATTGATTTTTTGGACTGTACCAAAAATGATCCAAAATGTCAATTGGATCGTGCCTCATGTTGAATAACCACTTTTTTAACCCTCACAGTGACCAAAATTGCCATTTTTACAGAGTTTTGATTACTCAAAAGATTCAATTTTGACCCCTTTGAGGCACAGAAATGACTTTAAACACACTTATTTTAGTTGACAAAGTCATACTTCACATCCAACAGTCATTTACAGTCAAAAGATTAAATGTTAAAATTTCATCCATATTGACCATTTTGGGATCGTTCGGCATGTCCGGAGTCATCGTTTTTCATCCGAAAATTGATTTTTTGGACTGTACCAGAAATGATTCAAAATGTCAATTGGATCGTGCCTCATGTTGAATAACCACTTTTTAAACCCTCACAGTGACCAAAATTGCCATTTTTACAGAGTTTTGATTACTCAAAACCTTCAATTTTGACCCCTTTGAGGCACAGAAATGACTTTAAACACACTTATTTTAGTTGACAAAGTCATAATTCACACCCAACAGTCATTTACAGTCAAAAGATTAAATGTTATAATTTCATCCATATTGACCATTTTGGGATCGTTCGACATGTCCGGAGTCATCGTTTTTCATCCGAAAATTGATTTTTTGGACTGTACCAAAAATCATTCAAAATGTCAATTGGATCGTGCCTCATGTTGAATAACCACTGTTTAAACCCTCACAGTGACCAAAATTGCCAATTTTACAGAGTTTTGCTTACTCAAAAGCTTCAATTTTGACCCGTTTCAGGCACAGAAATGACTTTAAACACACTTATTTTAGTTGACAAAGTCATAATTCACATCCAACAGTCATTTACAGTCAAAAGATTAAATGTTAAAATTTCATCCATTTTGACCATTTTGGATCGTTCGACATGTCCGGAGTCATCGTTTTTCATCCGAAAATTGATTATTTGGACTGTACCAAAAATCATTCAAAATGTCAATTGGATCGTGCCTCATGTTGAATAACCACTGTTTAAACCCTCACAGTGACCAAAATTGCCAATTTTACAGAGTTTTGCTTACTGAAAAGCTTCAATTTTGACCCATTTCAGGCACAGAAATGACTTTAAACACACTTATTTTAGTTGACAAAGTCATAATTCACATCCAACAGTCATTTACAGTCAAAAGATTAAATGTTAAAATTTCATCCATATTGACCATTTTGGGATCGTTTGACATGTCCGGAGTCATCGTTTTTCATCCGAAAATTGATTTTTTGGACTGTACCAAAAATGATTCAAAATGTCAATTGGATTGTGCCTCATGTTGAATGACCACTTGTTAAACCCTCAGAGTGCCCAAAATTGCCATTTTTACAGAGTTTTGCTTACTCAAAAGCTTCAATTTTGACCCATTTCAGGCACAGGAATTACTTTAAACACACTTATTTTAGTTGACAAAGTCATAATTCACATCCAACAGTCATTTACAGTCAAAAGATTAAATGTTAAAATTTCGTCCATATTGACCATTTTGGGATCATTCGACATGTCAGGAGTCATCGTTTTTCATCCGAAAATTGATTTTTTGGACTGTACCAAAAATGATCCAAAATGTCAATTGGATCGTGCCTCATGTTGAATAACCACTTTTTTAACCCTCACAGTGACCAAAATTGCCATTTTTACAGAGTTTTGATCACTCAAAAGCTTCAATTTTGACCCCTTTGAGGCACAGAAATGACTTTAAACACACTTATTTTAGTTGACAAAGTCATAATTCACATCCAACAGTCATTTACAGTCAAAAGATTAAATGTTAAAATTTCATCCATATTGACCATTTTGGGATCGTTCGGCATGTCCGGAGTCATCGTTTTTCATCCGAAAATTGATTTTTTGGACTGTACCAGAAATGATTCAAAATGTCAATTGGATCGTGCCTCATGTTGAATAACCACTTTTTAAACCCTCACAGTGACCAAAATTGCCATTTTTACAGAGTTTTGATTACTCAAAACCTTCAATTTTGACCCCTTTGAGGCACAGAAATGACTTTAAACACACTTATTTTCGTTGACAAAGTCATAATTCACATCCAACAGTCATTTACAGTCAAAAGATTAAATGTTATAATTTCATCCATATTGACCATTTTGGGATCGTTCGACATGTCCGGAGTCATCGTTTTTCATCCGAAAATTGATTTTTCGGACTGTACCAAAAATCATTCAAAATGTCAATTGGATCGTGCCTCATGTTGAATAACCACTGTTTAAACCCTCACAGTGACCAAAATTGCCAATTTTACAGAGTTTTGCTTACTCAAAAGCTTCAATTTTGACCCGTTTCAGGCACAGAAATGACTTTAAACACACTTATTTTAGTTGACAAAGTCATAATTCACATCCAACAGTCATTTACAGTCAAAAGATTAAATGTTAAAATTTCATCCATTTTGACCATTTTGGATCGTTCGACATGTCCGGAGTCATCGTTTTTCATCCGAAAATTGATTATTTGGACTGTACCAAAAATCATTCAAAATGTCAATTGGATCGTGCCTCATGTTGAATAACCACTTTTTAAACCCTCACAGTGACCAAAATTGCCAATTTTACAGAGTTTTGCTTACTCAAAAGCTTCAATTTTGACCCATTTCAGGCACAGGAATTACTTTAAACACACTTATTTTAGTTGACAAAGTCATAATTCACATCCAACAGTCATTTACAGTCAAAAGATTAAATGTTAAAATTTCGTCCATATTGACCATTTTGGGATCATTCGACATGTCAGGGGTCATCGTTTTTCATCCGAAAATTGATTTTTTGGACTGTACCAAAAATGATCCAAAATGTCAATTGGATCGTGCCTCATGTTGAATAACCACTTTTTTAACCCTCACAGTGACCAAAATTGCCATTTTTACAGAGTTTTGATTACTCAAAAGCTTCAATTTTGACCCCTTTGAGGCACAGAAATGACTTTAACCCCTTCGAGGCTAATGACGAGCTGGCCTCGTCATGGCGCTTACCTGCCGTGCGCGGATGACAAGGCCAGCTCGTCATAAAACAATGAAAATAATAAAACCCAGCGCAGGACGGGAAAACGCCTAGCAGCCATGGGGTTAAACACACTTATTTTAGTTGACAAAGTCATAATTCACATCCAACAGTCATTTACAGTCAAAAGATTAAATGTTAAAATTTCATCCATATTGACCATTTTGGGATCGTTCGGCATGTCCGGAGTCATCGTTTTTCATCCGAAAATTGATTTTTTGGACTGTACCAGAAATGATTCAAAATGTCAATTGGATCGTGCCTCATGTTGAATAACCACTTTTTAAACCCTCACAGTGACCAAAATTGCCATTTTTACAGAGTTTTGATTACTCAAAACCTTCAATTTTGACCCCTTTGAGGCACAGAAATGACTTTAAACACACTTATTTTCGTTGACAAAGTCATAATTCACATCCAACAGTCATTTACAGTCAAAAGATTAAATGTTATAATTTCATCCATATTGACCATTTTGGGATCGTTCGACATGTCCGGAGTCATCGTTTTTCATCCGAAAATTGATTTTTCGGACTGTACCAAAAATCATTCAAAATGTCAATTGGATCGTGCCTCATGTTGAATAACCACTGTTTAAACCCTCACAGTGACCAAAATTGCCAATTTTACAGAGTTTTGCTTACTCAAAAGCTTCAATTTTGACCCGTTTCAGGCACAGAAATGACTTTAAACACACTTATTTTAGTTGACAAAGTCATAATTCACATCCAACAGTCATTTACAGTCAAAAGATTAAATGTTAAAATTTCATCCATTTTGACCATTTTGGATCGTTCGACATGTCCGGAGTCATCGTTTTTCATCCGAAAATTGATTATTTGGACTGTACCAAAAATCATTCAAAATGTCAATTGGATCGTGCCTCATGTTGAATAACCACTTTTTAAACCCTCACAGTGACCAAAATTGCCAATTTTACAGAGTTTTGCTTACTCAAAAGCTTCAATTTTGACCCATTTCAGGCACAGGAATTACTTTAAACACACTTATTTTAGTTGACAAAGTCATAATTCACATCCAACAGTCATTTACAGTCAAAAGATTAAATGTTAAAATTTCGTCCATATTGACCATTTTGGGATCATTCGACATGTCAGGGGTCATCGTTTTTCATCCGAAAATTGATTTTTTGGACTGTACCAAAAATGATCCAAAATGTCAATTGGATCGTGCCTCATGTTGAATAACCACTTTTTTAACCCTCACAGTGACCAAAATTGCCATTTTTACAGAGTTTTGATTACTCAAAAGCTTCAATTTTGACCCCTTTGAGGCACAGAAATGACTTTAAACACACTTATTTTAGTTGACAAAGTCATAATTCACATCCAACAGTCATTTACAGTCAAAAGATTAAATGTTAAAATTTCATCCATATTGACCATTTTGGGATCGTTCGGCATGTCCGGAGTCATCGTTTTTCATCCGAAAATTGATTTTTTGGACTGTACCAGAAATGATTCAAAATGTCAATTGGATCGTGCCTCATGTTGAATAACCACTTTTTAAACCCTCACAGTGACCAAAATTGCCATTTTTACAGAGTTTTGATTACTCAAAACCTTCAATTTTGACCCCTTTGAGGCACAGAAATGACTTTAAACACACTTATTTTCGTTGACAAAGTCATAATTCACATCCAACAGTCATTTACAGTCAAAAGATTAAATGTTATAATTTCATCCATATTGACCATTTTGGGATCGTTCGACATGTCCGGAGTCATCGTTTTTCATCCGAAAATTGATTTTTTGGACTGTACCAAAAATCATTCAAAATGTCAATTGGATCGTGCCTCATGTTGAATAACCACTTTTTAAACCCTCACAGTGACCAAAATTGCCAATTTTACAGAGTTTTGCTTACTCAAAAGCTTCAATTTTGACCCATTTCAGGCACAGAAATGACTTTAAACACACTTATTTTAGTTGACAAAGTCATAATTCACATCCAACAGTCATTTACAGTCAAAAGATTAAATGTTAAAATTTCATCCATATTGACCATTTTGGGATCGTTTGACATGTCCGGAGTCATCGTTTTTCATCCGAAAATTGATTTTTTGGACTGTACCAAAAATGATTCAAAATGTCAATTGGATCGTGCCTCATGTTGAATGACCACTTTTTAAACCCTCAGAGTCACCAAAATTGCCATTTTTACAGAGTTTTGCTTACTCAAAAGCTTCAATTTTGACCCGTTTCAGGCACAGAAATGACTTTAAACACACTTATTTTAGTTGACAAAGTCATAATTCACATCCAACAGTCATTTACAGTCAAAAGATTAAATGTTAAAATTTCATCCATATTGACCATTTTGGGATCGTTCGACATGTCCGGAGTCATCGTTTTTCATCCGAAAATTGATTTTTTGGACTGTACCAGAAATTATTCAAAATGTCAATTGGATCGTGCCTCATGTTGAATAACCACTTTTTAAACCCTCACAGTGACCAAAATTGCCATTTTTACAGAGTTTTGATTACTCAAAAGCTTCAATTTTGACCCCTTTGAGGCACAGAAATGACTTTAAACACACTTATTTTAGTTGACAAAGTCATAATTCACATCCAACAGTCATTTACAGTCAAAAGATTAAATGTTAAAATTTCATCCATATTGACCATTTTGGGATCGTTCGACATGTCCGGAGTCACCGTTTTTCATCCGAAAATTTATTTTTTGGACTGTACCAAAAATCATTCAAAATGTCAATTGGATCGTGCCTCATGTTGAATAACCACTTTTTAAACCCTCACAGTGACCAAAATTGCTAATTTTACAGAGTTTTGCTTACTCAAAAGCTTCAATTTTGACCCATTTCAGGCACAGGAATTACTTTAAACACACTTATTTTAGTTGACAAAGTCATAATTCACATCCAACAGTCATTTACAGTCAAAAGATTAAATGTTAAAATTTCGTCCATATTGACCATTTTGGGATCATTCGACATGTCAGGAGTCATCGTTTTTCATCCGAAAATTGATTTTTTGGACTGTACCAAAAATGATCCAAAATGTCAATTGGATCGTGCCTCATGTTGAATAACCACTTTTTGAACCCTCACAGTGACCAAAATTGCCATTTTTATAGAGTTTTGATTACTCAAAAGATTCAATTTTGACCCCTTTGAGGCACAGAAATGACTTTAAACACACTTATTTTAGTTGACAAAGTCATAATTCACATCCAACAGTCATTTACAGTCAAAAGATTAAATGTTAAAATTTCATCCATATTGACCATTTTGGGATCGTTCGGCATGTCCGGAGTCATCGTTTTTCATCCGAAAATTGATTTTTTGGACTGTACCAGAAATGATTCAAAATGTCAATTGGATCGTGCCTCATGTTGAATAACCACTTTTTAAACCCTCACAGTGACCAAAATTGCCATTTTTACAGAGTTTTGATTACTCAAAACCTTCAATTTTGACCCCTTTGAGGCACAGAAATGACTTTAAACACACTTATTTTAGTTGACAAAGTCATAATTCACACCCAACAGTCATTTACAGTCAAAAGATTAAATGTTATAATTTCATCCATATTGACCATTTTGGGATCGTTCGACATGTCCGGAGTCATCGTTTTTCATCCGAAAATTGATTTTTTGGACTGTACCAAAAATCATTCAAAATGTCAATTGGATCGTGCCTCATGTTGAATAACCACTTTTTAAACCCTCACAGTGACCAAAATTGCCAATTTTACAGAGTTTTGCTTACTGAAAAGCTTCAATTTTGACCCATTTCAGGCACAGAAATGACTTTAAACACACTTATTTTAGTTGACAAAGTCATAATTCACATCCAACAGTCATTTACAGTCAAAAGATTAAATGTTAAAATTTCATCCATATTGACCATTTTGGGATCGTTTGACATGTCCGGAGTCATCGTTTTTCATCCGAAAATTGATTTTTTGGACTGTACCAAAAATGATTCAAAATGTCAATTGGATTGTGCCTCATGTTGAATGACCACTTTTTAAACCCTCAGAGTGCCCAAAATTGCCATTTTTACAGAGTTTTGCTTACTCAAAAGCTTCAATTTTGACCCATTTCAGGCACAGGAATTACTTTAAACACACTTATTTTAGTTGACAAAGTCATAATTCACATCCAACAGTCATTTACAGTCAAAAGATTAAATGTTAAAATTTCGTCCATATTGACCATTTTGGGATCATTCGACATGTCAGGAGTCATCGTTTTTCATCCGAAAATTGATTTTTTGGACTGTACCAAAAATGATCCAAAATGTCAATTGGATCGTGCCTCATGTTGAATAACCACTTTTTTAACCCTCACAGTGACCAAAATTGCCATTTTTACAGAGTTTTGATCACTCAAAAGCTTCAATTTTGACCCCTTTGAGGCACAGAAATGACTTTAAACACACTTATTTTAGTTGACAAAGTCATAATTCACATCCAACAGTCATTTACAGTTAAAAGATTAAATGTTAAAATTTCATCCATATTGACCATTTTGGGATCGTTCGGCATGTCCGGAGTCATCGTTTTTCATCCGAAAATTGATTTTTTGGACTGTACCAGAAATGATTCAAAATGTCAATTGGATCGTGCCTCATGTTGAATAACCACTTTTTAAACCCTCACAGTGACCAAAATTGCCATTTTTACAGACTTTTGATTACTCAAAACCTTCAATTTTGACCCCTTTGAGGCACAGAAATGACTTTAAACACACTTATTTTAGTTGACAAAGTCATAACTCACATCCAACAGTCATTTACAGTCAAAAGATTAAATGTTATAATTTCATCCATATTGACCATTTTGGGATCGTTCGACATGTCCGGAGTCATCGTTTTTCATCCGAAAATTGATTTTTCGGACTGTACCAAAAATCATTCAAAATGTCAATTGGATCGTGCCTCATGTTGAATAACCACTGTTTAAACCCTCACAGTGACCAAAATTGCCAATTTTACAGAGTTTTGCTTACTCAAAAGCTTCAATTTTGACCCGTTTCAGGCACAGAAATGACTTTAAACACACTTATTTTAGTTGACAAAGTCATAATTCACATCCAACAGTCATTTACAGTCAAAAGATTAAATGTTAAAATTTCATCCATTTTGACCATTTTGGATCGTTCGACATGTCCGGAGTCATCGTTTTTCATCCGAAAATTGATTATTTGGACTGTACCAAAAATCATTCAAAATGTCAATTGGATCGTGCCTCATGTTGAATAACCACTTTTTAAACCCTCACAGTGACCAAAATTGCCAATTTTACAGAGTTTTGCTTACTCAAAAGCTTCAATTTTGACCCATTTCAGGCACAGGAATTACTTTAAACACACTTATTTTAGTTGACAAAGTCATAATTCACATCCAACAGTCATTTACAGTCAAAAGATTAAATGTTAAAATTTCGTCCATATTGACCATTTTGGGATCATTCGACATGTCAGGGGTCATCGTTTTTCATCCGAAAATTGATTTTTTGGACTGTACCAAAAATGATCCAAAATGTCAATTGGATCGTGCCTCATGTTGAATAACCACTTTTTTAACCCTCACAGTGACCAAAATTGCCATTTTTACAGAGTTTTGATTACTCAAAAGCTTCAATTTTGACCCCTTTGAGGCACAGAAATGACTTTAAACACACTTATTTTAGTTGACAAAGTCATAATTCACATCCAACAGTCATTTACAGTCAAAAGATTAAATGTTAAAATTTCATCCATATTGACCATTTTGGGATCGTTCGGCATGTCCGGAGTCATCGTTTTTCATCCGAAAATTGATTTTTTGGACTGTACCAGAAATGATTCAAAATGTCAATTGGATCGTGCCTCATGTTGAATAACCACTTTTTAAACCCTCACAGTGACCAAAATTGCCATTTTTACAGAGTTTTGATTACTCAAAACCTTCAATTTTGACCCCTTTGAGGCACAGAAATGACTTTGATCACACTTATTTTCGTTGACAAAGTCATAATTCACATCCAACAGTCATTTACAGTCAAAAGATTAAATGTTATAATTTCATCCATATTGACCATTTTGGGATCGTTCGACATGTCCGGAGTCATCGTTTTTCATCCGAAAATTGATTTTTCGGACTGTACCAAAAATCATTCAAAATGTCAATTGGATCGTGCCTCATGTTGAATAACCACTGTTTAAACCCTCACAGTGACCAAAATTGCCAATTTTACAGAGTTTTGCTTACTCAAAAGCTTCAATTTTGACCCGTTTCAGGCACAGAAATGACTTTAAACACACTTATTTTAGTTGACAAAGTCATAATTCACATCCAACAGTCATTTACAGTCAAAAGATTAAATGTTAAAATTTCATCCATTTTGACCATTTTGGATCGTTCGACATGTCCGGAGTCATCGTTTTTCATCCGAAAATTGATTATTTGGACTGTACCAAAAATCATTCAAAATGTCAATTGGATCGTGCCTCATGTTGAATAACCACTTTTTAAACCCTCACAGTGACCAAAATTGCCAATTTTACAGAGTTTTGCTTACTCAAAAGCTTCAATTTTGACCCATTTCAGGCACAGGAATTACTTTAAACACACTTATTTTAGTTGACAAAGTCATAATTCACATCCAACAGTCATTTACAGTCAAAAGATTAAATGTTAAAATTTCGTCCATATTGACCATTTTGGGATCATTCGACATGTCAGGGGTCATCGTTTTTCATCCGAAAATTGATTTTTTGGACTGTACCAAAAATGATCCAAAATGTCAATTGGATCGTGCCTCATGTTGAATAACCACTTTTTTAACCCTCACAGTGACCAAAATTGCCATTTTTACAGAGTTTTGATTACTCAAAAGCTTCAATTTTGACCCCTTTGAGGCACAGAAATGACTTTAAACACACTTATTTTAGTTGACAAAGTCATAATTCACATCCAACAGTCATTTACAGTCAAAAGATTAAATGTTAAAATTTCATCCATATTGACCATTTTGGGATCGTTCGGCATGTCCGGAGTCATCGTTTTTCATCCGAAAATTGATTTTTTGGACTGTACCAGAAATGATTCAAAATGTCAATTGGATCGTGCCTCATGTTGAATAACCACTTTTTAAACCCTCACAGTGACCAAAATTGCCATTTTTACAGAGTTTTGATTACTCAAAACCTTCAATTTTGACCCCTTTGAGGCACAGAAATGACTTTAAACACACTTATTTTCGTTGACAAAGTCATAATTCACATCCAACAGTCATTTACAGTCAAAAGATTAAATGTTATAATTTCATCCATATTGACCATTTTGGGATCGTTCGACATGTCCGGAGTCATCGTTTTTCATCCGAAAATTGATTTTTTGGACTGTACCAAAAATCATTCAAAATGTCAATTGGATCGTGCCTCATGTTGAATAACCACTTTTTAAACCCTCACAGTGACCAAAATTGCCAATTTTACAGAGTTTTGCTTACTCAAAAGCTTCAATTTTGACCCATTTCAGGCACAGAAATGACTTTAAACACACTTATTTTAGTTGACAAAGTCATAATTCACATCCAACA
This sequence comes from Lissotriton vulgaris, assembly GCF_964263255.1. NCBI lineage: Eukaryota > Metazoa > Chordata > Amphibia > Caudata > Salamandridae > Lissotriton > Lissotriton vulgaris. Next base: position 986,317 of record NW_028246030.1, on the reverse strand, counting down.
GTCATTTACAGTCAAAAGATTAAATGTTAAAATTTCATCCATATTGACCATTTTGGGATCGTTTGACATGTCCGGAGTCATCGTTTTTCATCCGAAAATTGATTTTTTGGACTGTACCAAAAATGATTCAAAATGTCAATTGGATCGTGCCTCATGTTGAATGACCACTTTTTAAACCCTCAGAGTCACCAAAATTGCCATTTTTACAGAGTTTTGCTTACTCAAAAGCTTCAATTTTGACCCGTTTCAGGCACAGAAATGACTTTAAACACACTTATTTTAGTTGACAAAGTCATAATTCACATCCAACAGTCATTTACAGTCAAAAGATTAAATGTTAAAATTTCATCCATATTGACCATTTTGGGATCGTTCGACATGTCCGGAGTCATCGTTTTTCATCCGAAAATTGATTTTTTGGACTGTACCAGAAATTATTCAAAATGTCAATTGGATCGTGCCTCATGTTGAATAACCACTTTTTAAACCCTCACAGTGACCAAAATTGCCATTTTTACAGAGTTTTGATTACTCAAAAGCTTCAATTTTGACCCCTTTGAGGCACAGAAATGACTTTAAACACACTTATTTTAGTTGACAAAGTCATAATTCACATCCAACAGTCATTTACAGTCAAAAGATTAAATGTTAAAATTTCATCCATATTGACCATTTTGGGATCGTTCGACATGTCCGGAGTCACCGTTTTTCATCCGAAAATTTATTTTTTGGACTGTACCAAAAATCATTCAAAATGTCAATTGGATCGTGCCTCATGTTGAATAACCACTTTTTAAACCCTCACAGTGACCAAAATTGCTAATTTTACAGAGTTTTGCTTACTCAAAAGCTTCAATTTTGACCCATTTCAGGCACAGGAATTACTTTAAACACACTTATTTTAGTTGACAAAGTCATAATTCACATCCAACAGTCATTTACAGTCAAAAGATTAAATGTTAAAATTTCGTCCATATTGACCATTTTGGGATCATTCGACATGTCAGGAGTCATCGTTTTTCATCCGAAAATTGATTTTTTGGACTGTACCAAAAATGATCCAAAATGTCAATTGGATCGTGCCTCATGTTGAATAACCACTTTTTGAACCCTCACAGTGACCAAAATTGCCATTTTTACAGAGTTTTGATTACTCAAAAGATTCAATTTTGACCCCTTTGAGGCACAGAAATGACTTTAAACACACTTATTTTAGTTGACAAAGTCATAATTCACATCCAACAGTCATTTACAGTCAAAAGATTAAATGTTAAAATTTCATCCATATTGACCATTTTGGGATCGTTCGGCATGTCCGGAGTCATCGTTTTTCATCCGAAAATTGATTTTTTGGACTGTACCAGAAATGATTCAAAATGTCAATTGGATCGTGCCTCATGTTGAATAACCACTTTTTAAACCCTCACAGTGACCAAAATTGCCATTTTTACAGAGTTTTGATTACTCAAAACCTTCAATTTTGACCCCTTTGAGGCACAGAAATGACTTTAAACACACTTATTTTAGTTGACAAAGTCATAATTCACACCCAACAGTCATTTACAGTCAAAAGATTAAATGTTATAATTTCATCCATATTGACCATTTTGGGATCGTTCGACATGTCCGGAGTCATCGTTTTTCATCCGAAAATTGATTTTTTGGACTGTACCAAAAATCATTCAAAATGTCAATTGGATCGTGCCTCATGTTGAATAACCACTTTTTAAACCCTCACAGTGACCAAAATTGCCAATTTTACAGAGTTTTGCTTACTGAAAAGCTTCAATTTTGACCCATTTCAGGCACAGAAATGACTTTAAACACACTTATTTTAGTTGACAAAGTCATAATTCACATCCAACAGTCATTTACAGTCAAAAGATTAAATGTTAAAATTTCATCCATATTGACCATTTTGGGATCGTTTGACATGTCCGGAGTCATCGTTTTTCATCCGAAAATTGATTTTTTGGACTGTACCAAAAATGATTCAAAATGTCAATTGGATTGTGCCTCATGTTGAATGACCACTTGTTAAACCCTCAGAGTGCCCAAAATTGCCATTTTTACAGAGTTTTGCTTACTCAAAAGCTTCAATTTTGACCCATTTCAGGCACAGGAATTACTTTAAACACACTTATTTTAGTTGACAAAGTCATAATTCACATCCAACAGTCATTTACAGTCAAAAGATTAAATGTTAAAATTTCGTCCATATTGACCATTTTGGGATCATTCGACATGTCAGGGGTCATCGTTTTTCATCCGAAAATTGATTTTTTGGACTGTACCAAAAATGATCCAAAATGTCAATTGGATCGTGCCTCATGTTGAATAACCACTTTTTTAACCCTCACAGTGACCAAAATTGCCATTTTTACAGAGTTTTGATTACTCAAAAGCTTCAATTTTGACCCCTTTGAGGCACAGAAATGACTTTAAACACACTTATTTTAGTTGACAAAGTCATAATTCACATCCAACAGTCATTTACAGTCAAAAGATTAAATGTTAAAATTTCATCCATATTGACCATTTTGGGATCGTTCGGCATGTCCGGAGTCATCGTTTTTCATCCGAAAATTGATTTTTTGGACTGTACCAGAAATGATTCAAAATGTCAATTGGATCGTGCCTCATGTTGAATAACCACTTTTTAAACCCTCACAGTGACCAAAATTGCCATTTTTACAGAGTTTTGATTACTCAAAACCTTCAATTTTGACCCCTTTGAGGCACAGAAATGACTTTAAACACACTTATTTTCGTTGACAAAGTCATAATTCACATCCAACAGTCATTTACAGTCAAAAGATTAAATGTTATAATTTCATCCATATTGACCATTTTGGGATCGTTCGACATGTCCGGAGTCATCGTTTTTCATCCGAAAATTGATTTTTTGGACTGTACCAAAAATCATTCAAAATGTCAATTGGATCGTGCCTCATGTTGAATAACCACTTTTTAAACCCTCACAGTGACCAAAATTGCCAATTTTACAGAGTTTTGCTTACTCAAAAGCTTCAATTTTGACCCATTTCAGGCACAGAAATGACTTTAAACACACTTATTTTAGTTGACAAAGTCATAATTCACATCCAACAGTCATTTACAGTCAAAAGATTAAATGTTAAAATTTCATCCATATTGACCATTTTGGGATCGTTTGACATGTCCGGAGTCATCGTTTTTCATCCGAAAATTGATTTTTTGGACTGTACCAAAAATGATTCAAAATGTCAATTGGATCGTGCCTCATGTTGAATGACCACTTTTTAAACCCTCAGAGTCACCAAAATTGCCATTTTTACAGAGTTTTGCTTACTCAAAAGCTTCAATTTTGACCCGTTTCAGGCACAGAAATGACTTTAAACACACTTATTTTAGTTGACAAAGTCATAATTCACATCCAACAGTCATTTACAGTCAAAAGATTAAATGTTAAAATTTCATCCATATTGACCATTTTGGGATCGTTCGACATGTCCGGAGTCATCGTTTTTCATCCGAAAATTGATTTTTTGGACTGTACCAGAAATTATTCAAAATGTCAATTGGATCGTGCCTCATGTTGAATAACCACTTTTTAAACCCTCACAGTGACCAAAATTGCCATTTTTACAGAGTTTTGATTACTCAAAAGCTTCAATTTTGACCCCTTTGAGGCACAGAAATGACTTTAAACACACTTATTTTAGTTGACAAAGTCATAATTCACATCCAACAGTCATTTACAGTCAAAAGATTAAATGTTAAAATTTCATCCATATTGACCATTTTGGGATCGTTCGACATGTCCGGAGTCACCGTTTTTCATCCGAAAATTTATTTTTTGGACTGTACCAAAAATCATTCAAAATGTCAATTGGATCGTGCCTCATGTTGAATAACCACTTTTTAAACCCTCACAGTGACCAAAATTGCTAATTTTACAGAGTTTTGCTTACTCAAAAGCTTCAATTTTGACCCATTTCAGGCACAGGAATTACTTTAAACACACTTATTTTAGTTGACAAAGTCATAATTCACATCCAACAGTCATTTACAGTCAAAAGATTAAATGTTAAAATTTCGTCCATATTGACCATTTTGGGATCATTCGACATGTCAGGAGTCATCGTTTTTCATCCGAAAATTGATTTTTTGGACTGTACCAAAAATGATCCAAAATGTCAATTGGATCGTGCCTCATGTTGAATAACCACTTTTTGAACCCTCACAGTGACCAAAATTGCCATTTTTACAGAGTTTTGATTACTCAAAAGATTCAATTTTGACCCCTTTGAGGCACAGAAATGACTTTAAACACACTTATTTTAGTTGACAAAGTCATAATTCACATCCAACAGTCATTTACAGTCAAAAGATTAAATGTTAAAATTTCATCCATATTGACCATTTTGGGATCGTTCGGCATGTCCGGAGTCATCGTTTTTCATCCGAAAATTGATTTTTTGGACTGTACCAGAAATGATTCAAAATGTCAATTGGATCGTGCCTCATGTTGAATAACCACTTTTTAAACCCTCACAGTGACCAAAATTGCCATTTTTACAGAGTTTTGATTACTCAAAACCTTCAATTTTGACCCCTTTGAGGCACAGAAATGACTTTAAACACACTTATTTTAGTTGACAAAGTCATAATTCACACCCAACAGTCATTTACAGTCAAAAGATTAAATGTTATAATTTCATCCATATTGACCATTTTGGGATCGTTCGACATGTCCGGAGTCATCGTTTTTCATCCGAAAATTGATTTTTTGGACTGTACCAAAAATCATTCAAAATGTCAATTGGATCGTGCCTCATGTTGAATAACCACTTTTTAAACCCTCACAGTGACCAAAATTGCCAATTTTACAGAGTTTTGCTTACTGAAAAGCTTCAATTTTGACCCATTTCAGGCACAGAAATGACTTTAAACACACTTATTTTAGTTGACAAAGTCATAATTCACATCCAACAGTCATTTACAGTCAAAAGATTAAATGTTAAAATTTCATCCATATTGACCATTTTGGGATCGTTTGACATGTCCGGAGTCATCGTTTTTCATCCGAAAATTGATTTTTTGGACTGTACCAAAAATGATTCAAAATGTCAATTGGATTGTGCCTCATGTTGAATGACCACTTTTTAAACCCTCAGAGTGCCCAAAATTGCCATTTTTACAGAGTTTTGCTTACTCAAAAGCTTCAATTTTGACCCATTTCAGGCACAGGAATTACTTTAAACACACTTATTTTAGTTGACAAAGTCATAATTCACATCCAACAGTCATTTACAGTCAAAAGATTAAATGTTAAAATTTCGTCCATATTGACCATTTTGGGATCATTCGACATGTCAGGAGTCATCGTTTTTCATCCGAAAATTGATTTTTTGGACTGTACCAAAAATGATCCAAAATGTCAATTGGATCGTGCCTCATGTTGAATAACCACTTTTTTAACCCTCACAGTGACCAAAATTGCCATTTTTACAGAGTTTTGATCACTCAAAAGCTTCAATTTTGACCCCTTTGAGGCACAGAAATGACTTTAAACACACTTATTTTAGTTGACAAAGTCATAATTCACATCCAACAGTCATTTACAGTTAAAAGATTAAATGTTAAAATTTCATCCATATTGACCATTTTGGGATCGTTCGGCATGTCCGGAGTCATCGTTTTTCATCCGAAAATTGATTTTTTGGACTGTACCAGAAATGATTCAAAATGTCAATTGGATCGTGCCTCATGTTGAATAACCACTTTTTAAACCCTCACAGTGACCAAAATTGCCATTTTTACAGACTTTTGATTACTCAAAACCTTCAATTTTGACCCCTTTGAGGCACAGAAATGACTTTAAACACACTTATTTTAGTTGACAAAGTCATAACTCACATCCAACAGTCATTTACAGTCAAAAGATTAAATGTTATAATTTCATCCATATTGACCATTTTGGGATCGTTCGACATGTCCGGAGTCATCGTTTTTCATCCGAAAATTGATTTTTCGGACTGTACCAAAAATCATTCAAAATGTCAATTGGATCGTGCCTCATGTTGAATAACCACTGTTTAAACCCTCACAGTGACCAAAATTGCCAATTTTACAGAGTTTTGCTTACTCAAAAGCTTCAATTTTGACCCGTTTCAGGCACAGAAATGACTTTAAACACACTTATTTTAGTTGACAAAGTCATAATTCACATCCAACAGTCATTTACAGTCAAAAGATTAAATGTTAAAATTTCATCCATTTTGACCATTTTGGATCGTTCGACATGTCCGGAGTCATCGTTTTTCATCCGAAAATTGATTATTTGGACTGTACCAAAAATCATTCAAAATGTCAATTGGATCGTGCCTCATGTTGAATAACCACTTTTTAAACCCTCACAGTGACCAAAATTGCCAATTTTACAGAGTTTTGCTTACTCAAAAGCTTCAATTTTGACCCATTTCAGGCACAGGAATTACTTTAAACACACTTATTTTAGTTGACAAAGTCATAATTCACATCCAACAGTCATTTACAGTCAAAAGATTAAATGTTAAAATTTCGTCCATATTGACCATTTTGGGATCATTCGACATGTCAGGGGTCATCGTTTTTCATCCGAAAATTTATTTTTTGGACTGTACCAAAAATGATCCAAAATGTCAATTGGATCGTGCCTCATGTTGAATAACCACTTTTTTAACCCTCACAGTGACCAAAATTGCCATTTTTACAGAGTTTTGATTACTCAAAAGCTTCAATTTTGACCCCTTTGAGGCACAGAAATGACTTTAAACACACTTATTTTAGTTGACAAAGTCATAATTCACATCCAACAGTCATTTACAGTCAAAAGATTAAATGTTAAAATTTCATCCATATTGACCATTTTGGGATCGTTCGGCATGTCCGGAGTCATCGTTTTTCATCCGAAAATTGATTTTTTGGACTGTACCAGAAATGATTCAAAATGTCAATTGGATCGTGCCTCATGTTGAATAACCACTTTTTAAACCCTCACAGTGACCAAAATTGCCATTTTTACAGAGTTTTGATTACTCAAAACCTTCAATTTTGACCCCTTTGAGGCACAGAAATGACTTTGATCACACTTATTTTCGTTGACAAAGTCATAATTCACATCCAACAGTCATTTACAGTCAAAAGATTAAATGTTATAATTTCATCCATATTGACCATTTTGGGATCGTTCGACATGTCCGGAGTCATCGTTTTTCATCCGAAAATTGATTTTTCGGACTGTACCAAAAATCATTCAAAATGTCAATTGGATCGTGCCTCATGTTGAATAACCACTGTTTAAACCCTCACAGTGACCAAAATTGCCAATTTTACAGAGTTTTGCTTACTCAAAAGCTTCAATTTTGACCCGTTTCAGGCACAGAAATGACTTTAAACACACTTATTTTAGTTGACAAAGTCATAATTCACATCCAACAGTCATTTACAGTCAAAAGATTAAATGTTAAAATTTCATCCATTTTGACCATTTTGGATCGTTCGACATGTCCGGAGTCATCGTTTTTCATCCGAAAATTGATTATTTGGACTGTACCAAAAATCATTCAAAATGTCAATTGGATCGTGCCTCATGTTGAATAACCACTTTTTAAACCCTCACAGTGACCAAAATTGCCAATTTTACAGAGTTTTGCTTACTCAAAAGCTTCAATTTTGACCCATTTCAGGCACAGGAATTACTTTAAACACACTTATTTTAGTTGACAAAGTCATAATTCACATCCAACAGTCATTTACAGTCAAAAGATTAAATGTTAAAATTTCGTCCATATTGACCATTTTGGGATCATTCGACATGTCAGGGGTCATCGTTTTTCATCCGAAAATTGATTTTTTGGACTGTACCAAAAATGATCCAAAATGTCAATTGGATCGTGCCTCATGTTGAATAACCACTTTTTTAACCCTCACAGTGACCAAAATTGCCATTTTTACAGAGTTTTGATTACTCAAAAGCTTCAATTTTGACCCCTTTGAGGCACAGAAATGACTTTAAACACACTTATTTTAGTTGACAAAGTCATAATTCACATCCAACAGTCATTTACAGTCAAAAGATTAAATGTTAAAATTTCATCCATATTGACCATTTTGGGATCGTTCGGCATGTCCGGAGTCATCGTTTTTCATCCGAAAATTGATTTTTTGGACTGTACCAGAAATGATTCAAAATGTCAATTGGATCGTGCCTCATGTTGAATAACCACTTTTTAAACCCTCACAGTGACCAAAATTGCCATTTTTACAGAGTTTTGATTACTCAAAACCTTCAATTTTGACCCCTTTGAGGCACAGAAATGACTTTAAACACACTTATTTTCGTTGACAAAGTCATAATTCACATCCAACAGTCATTTACAGTCAAAAGATTAAATGTTATAATTTCATCCATATTGACCATTTTGGGATCGTTCGACATGTCCGGAGTCATCGTTTTTCATCCGAAAATTGATTTTTTGGACTGTACCAAAAATCATTCAAAATGTCAATTGGATCGTGCCTCATGTTGAATAACCACTTTTTAAACCCTCACAGTGACCAAAATTGCCAATTTTACAGAGTTTTGCTTACTCAAAAGCTTCAATTTTGACCCATTTCAGGCACAGAAATGACTTTAAACACACTTATTTTAGTTGACAAAGTCATAATTCACATCCAACAGTCATTTACAGTCAAAAGATTAAATGTTAAAATTTCATCCATATTGACCATTTTGGGATCGTTTGACATGTCCGGAGTCATCGTTTTTCATCCGAAAATTGATTTTTTGGACTGTACCAAAAATGATTCAAAATGTCAATTGGATCGTGCCTCATGTTGAATGACCACTTTTTAAACCCTCAGAGTCACCAAAATTGCCATTTTTACAGAGTTTTGCTTACTCAAAAGCTTCAATTTTGACCCGTTTCAGGCACAGAAATGACTTTAAACACACTTATTTTAGTTGACAAAGTCATAATTCACATCCAACAGTCATTTACAGTCAAAAGATTAAATGTTAAAATTTCATCCATATTGACCATTTTGGGATCGTTCGACATGTCCGGAGTCATCGTTTTTCATCCGAAAATTGATTTTTTGGACTGTACCAGAAATTATTCAAAATGTCAATTGGATCGTGCCTCATGTTGAATAACCACTTTTTAAACCCTCACAGTGACCAAAATTGCCATTTTTACAGAGTTTTGATTACTCAAAAGCTTCAATTTTGACCCCTTTGAGGCACAGAAATGACTTTAAACACACTTATTTTAGTTGACAAAGTCATAATTCACATCCAACAGTCATTTACAGTCAAAAGATTAAATGTTAAAATTTCATCCATATTGACCATTTTGGGATCGTTCGACATGTCCGGAGTCATCGTTTTTCATCCGAAAATTGATTTTTTGGACTGTACCAAAAATCATTCAAAATGTCAATTGGATCGTGCCTCATGTTGAATAACCACTTTTTAAACCCTCACAGTGACCAAAATTGCCAATTTTACAGAGTTTTGCTTACTGAAAAGCTTCAATTTTGACCCATTTCAGGCACAGAAATGACTTTAAACACACTTATTTTAGTTGACAAAGTCATAATTCACATCCAACAGTCATTTACAGTCAAAAGATTAAATGTTAAAATTTCATCCATATTGACCATTTTGGGATCGTTTGACATGTCCGGAGTCATCGTTTTTCATCCGAAAATTGATTTTTTGGACTGTACCAAAAATGATTCAAAATGTCAATTGGATTGTGCCTCATGTTGAATGACCACTTTTTAAACCCTCAGAGTGCCCAAAATTGCCATTTTTACAGAGTTTTGCTTACTCAAAAGCTTCAATTTTGACCCATTTCAGGCACAGGAATTACTTTAAACACACTTATTTTAGTTGACAAAGTCATAATTCACATCCAACAGTCATTTACAGTCAAAAGATTAAATGTTAAAATTTCGTCCATATTGACCATTTTGGGATCATTCGACATGTCAGGAGTCATCGTTTTTCATCCGAAAATTGATTTTTTGGACTGTACCAAAAATGATCCAAAATGTCAATTGGATCGTGCCTCATGTTGAATAACCACTTTTTTAACCCTCACAGTGACCAAAATTGCCATTTTTACAGAGTTTTGATCACTCAAAAGCTTCAATTTTGACCCCTTTGAGGCACAGAAATGACTTTAAACACACTTATTTTAGTTGACAAAGTCATAATTCACATCCAACAGTCATTTACAATTAAAAGATTAAATGTTAAAATTTCATCCATATTGACCATTTTGGGATCGTTCGGCATGTCCGGAGTCATCGTTTTTCATCCGAAAATTGATTTTTTGGACTGTACCAGAAATGATTCAAAATGTCAATTGGATCGTGCCTCATGTTGAATAACCACTTTTTAAACCCTCACAGTGACCAAAATTGCCATTTTTACAGACTTTTGATTACTCAAAACCTTCAATTTTGACCCCTTTGAGGCACAGAAATGACTTTAAACACACTTATTTTAGTTGACAAAGTCATAACTCACATCCAACAGTCATTTACAGTCAAAAGATTAAATGTTATAATTTCATCCATATTGACCATTTTGGGATCGTTCGACATGTCCGGAGTCATCGTTTTTCATCCGAAAATTGATTTTTCGGACTGTACCAAAAATCATTCAAAATGTCAATTGGATCGTGCCTCATGTTGAATAACCACTGTTTAAACCCTCACAGTGACCAAAATTGCCAATTTTACAGAGTTTTGCTTACTCAAAAGCTTCAATTTTGACCCGTTTCAGGCACAGAAATGACTTTAAACACACTTATTTTAGTTGACAAAGTCATAATTCACATCCAACAGTCATTTACAGTCAAAAGATTAAATGTTAAAATTTCATCCATTTTGACCATTTTGGATCGTTCGACATGTCCGGAGTCATCGTTTTTCATCCGAAAATTGATTATTTGGACTGTACCAAAAATCATTCAAAATGTCAATTGGATCGTGCCTCATGTTGAATAACCACTTTTTAAACCCTCACAGTGACCAAAATTGCCAATTTTACAGAGTTTTGCTTACTCAAAAGCTTCAATTTTGACCCATTTCAGGCACAGGAATTACTTTAAACACACTTATTTTAGTTGACAAAGTCATAATTCACATCCAACAGTCATTTACAGTCAAAAGATTAAATGTTAAAATTTCGTCCATATTGACCATTTTGGGATCATTCGACATGTCAGGGGTCATCGTTTTTCATCCGAAAATTTATTTTTTGGACTGTACCAAAAATGATCCAAAATGTCAATTGGATCGTGCCTCATGTTGAATAACCACTTTTTTAACCCTCACAGTGACCAAAATTGCCATTTTTACAGAGTTTTGATTACTCAAAAGCTTCAATTTTGACCCCTTTGAGGCACAGAAATGACTTTAAACACACTTATTTTAGTTGACAAAGTCATAATTCACATCCAACAGTCATTTACAGTCAAAAGATTAAATGTTAAAATTTCATCCATATTGACCATTTTGGGATCGTTCGGCATGTCCGGAGTCATCGTTTTTCATCCGAAAATTGATTTTTTGGACTGTACCAGAAATGATTCAAAATGTCAATTGGATCGTGCCTCATGTTGAATAACCACTTTTTAAACCCTCACAGTGACCAAAATTGCCATTTTTACAGAGTTTTGATTACTCAAAACCTTCAATTTTGACCCCTTTGAGGCACAGAAATGACTTTGATCACACTTATTTTCGTTGACAAAGTCATAATTCACATCCAACAGTCATTTACAGTCAAAAGATTAAATGTTATAATTTCATCCATATTGACCATTTTGGGATCGTTCGACATGTCCGGAGTCATCGTTTTTCATCCGAAAATTGATTTTTCGGACTGTACCAAAAATCATTCAAAATGTCAATTGGATCGTGCCTCATGTTGAATAACCACTGTTTAAACCCTCACAGTGACCAAAATTGCCAATTTTACAGAGTTTTGCTTACTCAAAAGCTTCAATTTTGACCCGTTTCAGGCACAGAAATGACTTTAAACACACTTATTTTAGTTGACAAAGTCATAATTCACATCCAACAGTCATTTACAGTCAAAAGATTAAATGTTAAAATTTCATCCATTTTGACCATTTTGGATCGTTCGACATGTCCGGAGTCATCGTTTTTCATCCGAAAATTGATTATTTGGACTGTACCAAAAATCATTCAAAATGTCAATTGGATCGTGCCTCATGTTGAATAACCACTTTTTAAACCCTCACAGTGACCAAAATTGCCAATTTTACAGAGTTTTGCTTACTCAAAAGCTTCAATTTTGACCCATTTCAGGCACAGGAATTACTTTAAACACACTTATTTTAGTTGACAAAGTCATAATTCACATCCAACAGTCATTTACAGTCAAAAGATTAAATGTTAAAATTTCGTCCATATTGACCATTTTGGGATCATTCGACATGTCAGGGGTCATCGTTTTTCATCCGAAAATTGATTTTTTGGACTGTACCAAAAATGATCCAAAATGTCAATTGGATCGTGCCTCATGTTGAATAACCACTTTTTTAACCCTCACAGTGACCAAAATTGCCATTTTTACAGAGTTTTGATTACTCAAAAGCTTCAATTTTGACCCCTTTGAGGCACAGAAATGACTTTAAACACACTTATTTTAGTTGACAAAGTCATAATTCACATCCAACAGTCATTTACAGTCAAAAGATTAAATGTTAAAATTTCATCCATATTGACCATTTTGGGATCGTTCGGCATGTCCGGAGTCATCGTTTTTCATCCGAAAATTGATTTTTTGGACTGTACCAGAAATGATTCAAAATGTCAATTGGATCGTGCCTCATGTTGAATAACCACTTTTTAAACCCTCACAGTGACCAAAATTGCCATTTTTACAGAGTTTTGATTACTCAAAACCTTCAATTTTGACCCCTTTGAGGCACAGAAATGACTTTAAACACACTTATTTTCGTTGACAAAGTCATAATTCACATCCAACAGTCATTTACAGTCAAAAGATTAAATGTTATAATTTCATCCATATTGACCATTTTGGGATCGTTCGACATGTCCGGAGTCATCGTTTTTCATCCGAAAATTGATTTTTTGGACTGTACCAAAAATCATTCAAAATGTCAATTGGATCGTGCCTCATGTTGAATAACCACTTTTTAAACCCTCACAGTGACCAAAATTGCCAATTTTACAGAGTTTTGCTTACTCAAAAGCTTCAATTTTGACCCATTTCAGGCACAGAAATGACTTTAAACACACTTATTTTAGTTGACAAAGTCATAATTCACATCCAACAGTCATTTACAGTCAAAAGATTAAATGTTAAAATTTCATCCATATTGACCATTTTGGGATCGTTTGACATGTCCGGAGTCATCGTTTTTCATCCGAAAATTGATTTTTTGGACTGTACCAAAAATGATTCAAAATGTCAATTGGATCGTGCCTCATGTTGAATGACCACTTTTTAAACCCTCAGAGTCACCAAAATTGCCATTTTTACAGAGTTTTGCTTACTCAAAAGCTTCAATTTTGACCCGTTTCAGGCACAGAAATGACTTTAAACACACTTATTTTAGTTGACAAAGTCATAATTCACATCCAACAGTCATTTACAGTCAAAAGATTAAATGTTAAAATTTCATCCATATTGACCATTTTGGGATCGTTCGACATGTCCGGAGTCATCGTTTTTCATCCGAAAATTGATTTTTTGGACTGTACCAGAAATTATTCAAAATGTCAATTGGATCGTGCCTCATGTTGAATAACCACTTTTTAAACCCTCACAGTGACCAAAATTGCCATTTTTACAGAGTTTTGATTACTCAAAAGCTTCAATTTTGACCCCTTTGAGGCACAGAAATGACTTTAAACACACTTATTTTAGTTGACAAAGTCATAATTCACATCCAACAGTCATTTACAGTCAAAAGATTAAATGTTAAAATTTCATCCATATTGACCATTTTGGGATCGTTCGACATGTCCGGAGTCACCGTTTTTCATCCGAAAATTTATTTTTTGGACTGTACCAAAAATCATTCAAAATGTCAATTGGATCGTGCCTCATGTTGAATAACCACTTTTTAAACCCTCACAGTGACCAAAATTGCTAATTTTACAGAGTTTTGCTTACTCAAAAGCTTCAATTTTGACCCATTTCAGGCACAGGAATTACTTTAAACACACTTATTTTAGTTGACAAAGTCATAATTCACATCCAACAGTCATTTACAGTCAAAAGATTAAATGTTAAAATTTCGTCCATATTGACCATTTTGGGATCATTCGACATGTCAGGAGTCATCGTTTTTCATCCGAAAATTGATTTTTTGGACTGTACCAAAAATGATCCAAAATGTCAATTGGATCGTGCCTCATGTTGAATAACCACTTTTTGAACCCTCACAGTGACCAAAATTGCCATTTTTACAGAGTTTTGATTACTCAAAAGATTCAATTTTGACCCCTTTGAGGCACAGAAATGACTTTAAACACACTTATTTTAGTTGACAAAGTCATAATTCACATCCAACAGTCATTTACAGTCAAAAGATTAAATGTTAAAATTTCATCCATATTGACCATTTTGGGATCGTTCGGCATGTCCGGAGTCATCGTTTTTCATCCGAAAATTGATTTTTTGGACTGTACCAGAAATGATTCAAAATGTCAATTGGATCGTGCCTCATGTTGAATAACCACTTTTTAAACCCTCACAGTGACCAAAATTGCCATTTTTACAGAGTTTTGATTACTCAAAACCTTCAATTTTGACCCCTTTGAGGCACAGAAATGACTTTAAACACACTTATTTTAGTTGACAAAGTCATAATTCACACCCAACAGTCATTTACAGTCAAAAGATTAAATGTTATAATTTCATCCATATTGACCATTTTGGGATCGTTCGACATGTCCGGAGTCATCGTTTTTCATCCGAAAATTGATTTTTTGGACTGTACCAAAAATCATTCAAAATGTCAATTGGATCGTGCCTCATGTTGAATAACCACTTTTTAAACCCTCACAGTGACCAAAATTGCCAATTTTACAGAGTTTTGCTTACTGAAAAGCTTCAATTTTGACCCATTTCAGGCACAGAAATGACTTTAAACACACTTATTTTAGTTGACAAAGTCATAATTCACATCCAACAGTCATTTACAGTCAAAAGATTAAATGTTAAAATTTCATCCATATTGACCATTTTGGGATCGTTTGACATGTCCGGAGTCATCGTTTTTCATCCGAAAATTGATTTTTTGGACTGTACCAAAAATGATTCAAAATGTCAATTGGATTGTGCCTCATGTTGAATGACCACTTGTTAAACCCTCAGAGTGCCCAAAATTGCCATTTTTACAGAGTTTTGCTTACTCAAAAGCTTCAATTTTGACCCATTTCAGGCACAGGAATTACTTTAAACACACTTATTTTAGTTGACAAAGTCATAATTCACATCCAACAGTCATTTACAGTCAAAAGATTAAATGTTAAAATTTCGTCCATATTGACCATTTTGGGATCATTCGACATGTCAGGAGTCATCGTTTTTCATCCGAAAATTGATTTTTTTGGACTGTACCAAAAATGATCCAAAATGTCAATTGGATCGTGCCTCATGTTGAATAACCACTTTTTTAACCCTCACAGTGACCAAAATTGCCATTTTTACAGAGTTTTGATCACTCAAAAGCTTCAATTTTGACCCCTTTGAGGCACAGAAATGACTTTAAACACACTTATTTTAGTTGACAAAGTCATAATTCACATCCAACAGTCATTTACAGTTAAAAGATTAAATGTTAAAATTTCATCCATATTGACCATTTTGGGATCGTTCGGCATGTCCGGAGTCATCGTTTTTCATCCGAAAATTGATTTTTTGGACTGTACCAGAAATGATTCAAAATGTCAATTGGATCGTGCCTCATGTTGAATAACCACTTTTTAAACCCTCACAGTGACCAAAATTGCCATTTTTACAGACTTTTGATTACTCAAAACCTTCAATTTTGACCCCTTTGAGGCACAGAAATGACTTTAAACACACTTATTTTAGTTGACAAAGTCATAACTCACATCCAACAGTCATTTACAGTCAAAAGATTAAATGTTATAATTTCATCCATATTGACCATTTTGGGATCGTTCGACATGTCCGGAGTCATCGTTTTTCATCCGAAAATTGATTTTTCGGACTGTACCAAAAATCATTCAAAATGTCAATTGGATCGTGCCTCATGTTGAATAACCACTGTTTAAACCCTCACAGTGACCAAAATTGCCAATTTTACAGAGTTTTGCTTACTCAAAAGCTTCAATTTTGACCCGTTTCAGGCACAGAAATGACTTTAAACACACTTATATTAGTTGACAAAGTCATAATTCACATCCAACAGTCATTTACAGTCAAAAGATTAAATGTTAAAATTTCATCCATTTTGACCATTTTGGATCGTTCGACATGTCCGGAGTCATCGTTTTTCATCCGAAAATTGATTATTTGGACTGTACCAAAAATCATTCAAAATGTCAATTGGATCGTGCCTCATGTTGAATAACCACTTTTTAAACCCTCACAGTGACCAAAATTGCCAATTTTACAGAGTTTTGCTTACTCAAAAGCTTCAATTTTGACCCATTTCAGGCACAGGAATTACTTTAAACACACTTATTTTAGTTGACAAAGTCATAATTCACATCCAACAGTCATTTACAGTCAAAAGATTAAATGTTAAAATTTCGTCCATATTGACCATTTTGGGATCATTCGACATGTCAGGGGTCATCGTTTTTCATCCGAAAATTGATTTTTTGGACTGTACCAAAAATGATCCAAAATGTCAATTGGATCGTGCCTCATGTTGAATAACCACTTTTTTAACCCTCACAGTGACCAAAATTGCCATTTTTACAGAGTTTTGATTACTCAAAAGCTTCAATTTTGACCCCTTTGAGGCACAGAAATGACTTTAAACACACTTATTTTAGTTGACAAAGTCATAATTCACATCCAACAGTCATTTACAGTCAAAAGATTAAATGTTAAAATTTCATCCATATTGACCATTTTGGGATCGTTCGGCATGTCCGGAGTCATCGTTTTTCATCCGAAAATTGATTTTTTGGACTGTACCAGAAATGATTCAAAATGTCAATTGGATCGTGCCTCATGTTGAATAACCACTTTTTAAACCCTCACAGTGACCAAAATTGCCATTTTTACAGAGTTTTGATTACTCAAAACCTTCAATTTTGACCCCTTTGAGGCACAGAAATGACTTTAAACACACTTATTTTCGTTGACAAAGTCATAATTCACATCCAACAGTCATTTACAGTCAAAAGATTAAATGTTATAATTTCATCCATATTGACCATTTTGGGATCGTTCGACATGTCCGGAGTCATCGTTTTTCATCCGAAAATTGATTTTTCGGACTGTACCAAAAATCATTCAAAATGTCAATTGGATCGTGCCTCATGTTGAATAACCACTGTTTAAACCCTCACAGTGACCAAAATTGCCAATTTTACAGAGTTTTGCTTACTCAAAAGCTTCAATTTTGACCCGTTTCAGGCACAGAAATGACTTTAAACACACTTATTTTAGTTGACAAAGTCATAATTCACATCCAACAGTCATTTACAGTCAAAAGATTAAATGTTAAAATTTCATCCATTTTGACCATTTTGGATCGTTCGACATGTCCGGAGTCATCGTTTTTCATCCGAAAATTGATTATTTGGACTGTACCAAAAATCATTCAAAATGTCAATTGGATCGTGCCTCATGTTGAATAACCACTTTTTAAACCCTCACAGTGACCAAAATTGCCAATTTTACAGAGTTTTGCTTACTCAAAAGCTTCAATTTTGACCCATTTCAGGCACAGGAATTACTTTAAACACACTTATTTTAGTTGACAAAGTCATAATTCACATCCAACAGTCATTTACAGTCAAAAGATTAAATGTTAAAATTTCGTCCATATTGACCATTTTGGGATCATTCGACATGTCAGGGGTCATCGTTTTTCATCCGAAAATTGATTTTTTGGACTGTACCAAAAATGATCCAAAATGTCAATTGGATCGTGCCTCATGTTGAATAACCACTTTTTTAACCCTCACAGTGACCAAAATTGCCATTTTTACAGAGTTTTGATTACTCAAAAGCTTCAATTTTGACCCCTTTGAGGCACAGAAATGACTTTAAACACACTTATTTTAGTTGACAAAGTCATAATTCACATCCAACAGTCATTTACAGTCAAAAGATTAAATGTTAAAATTTCATCCATATTGACCATTTTGGGATCGTTCGGCATGTCCGGAGTCATCGTTTTTCATCCGAAAATTGATTTTTTGGACTGTACCAGAAATGATTCAAAATGTCAATTGGATCGTGCCTCATGTTGAATAACCACTTTTTAAACCCTCACAGTGACCAAAATTGCCATTTTTACAGAGTTTTGATTACTCAAAACCTTCAATTTTGACCCCTTTGAGGCACAGAAATGACTTTAAACACACTTATTTTCGTTGACAAAGTCATAATTCACATCCAACAGTCATTTACAGTCAAAAGATTAAATGTTATAATTTCATCCATATTGACCATTTTGGGATCGTTCGACATGTCCGGAGTCATCGTTTTTCATCCGAAAATTGATTTTTTGGACTGTACCAAAAATCATTCAAAATGTCAATTGGATCGTGCCTCATGTTGAATAACCACTTTTTAAACCCTCACAGTGACCAAAATTGCCAATTTTACAGAGTTTTGCTTACTCAAAAGCTTCAATTTTGACCCATTTCAGGCACAGAAATGACTTTAAACACACTTATTTTAGTTGACAAAGTCATAATTCACATCCAACAGTCATTTACAGTCAAAAGATTAAATGTTAAAATTTCATCCATATTGACCATTTTGGGATCGTTTGACATGTCCGGAGTCATCGTTTTTCATCCGAAAATTGATTTTTTGGACTGTACCAAAAATGATTCAAAATGTCAATTGGATCGTGCCTCATGTTGAATGACCACTTTTTAAACCCTCAGAGTCACCAAAATTGCCATTTTTACAGAGTTTTGCTTACTCAAAAGCTTCAATTTTGACCCGTTTCAGGCACAGAAATGACTTTAAACACACTTATTTTAGTTGACAAAGTCATAATTCACATCCAACAGTCATTTACAGTCAAAAGATTAAATGTTAAAATTTCATCCATATTGACCATTTTGGGATCGTTCGACATGTCCGGAGTCATCGTTTTTCATCCGAAAATTGATTTTTTGGACTGTACCAGAAATTATTCAAAATGTCAATTGGATCGTGCCTCATGTTGAATAACCACTTTTTAAACCCTCACAGTGACCAAAATTGCCATTTTTACAGAGTTTTGATTACTCAAAAGCTTCAATTTTGACCCCTTTGAGGCACAGAAATGACTTTAAACACACTTATTTTAGTTGACAAAGTCATAATTCACATCCAACAGTCATTTACAGTCAAAAGATTAAATGTTAAAATTTCATCCATATTGACCATTTTGGGATCGTTCGACATGTCCGGAGTCACCGTTTTTCATCCGAAAATTTATTTTTTGGACTGAACCAAAAATCATTCAAAATGTCAATTGGATCGTGCCTCATGTTGAATAACCACTTTTTAAACCCTCACAGTGACCAAAATTGCTAATTTTACAGAGTTTTGCTTACTCAAAAGCTTCAATTTTGACCCATTTCAGGCACAGGAATTACTTTAAACACACTTATTTTAGTTGACAAAGTCATAATTCACATCCAACAGTCATTTACAGTCAAAAGATTAAATGTTAAAATTTCGTCCATATTGACCATTTTGGGATCATTCGACATGTCAGGAGTCATCGTTTTTCATCCGAAAATTGATTTTTTGGACTGTACCAAAAATGATCCAAAATGTCAATTGGATCGTGCCTCATGTTGAATAACCACTTTTTGAACCCTCACAGTGACCAAAATTGCCATTTTTACAGAGTTTTGATTACTCAAAAGATTCAATTTTGACCCCTTTGAGGCACAGAAATGACTTTAAACACACTTATTTTAGTTGACAAAGTCATAATTCACATCCAACAGTCATTTACAGTCAAAAGATTAAATGTTAAAATTTCATCCATATTGACCATTTTGGGATCGTTCGGCATGTCCGGAGTCATCGTTTTTCATCCGAAAATTGATTTTTTGGACTGTACCAGAAATGATTCAAAATGTCAATTGGATCGTGCCTCATGTTGAATAACCACTTTTTAAACCCTCACAGTGACCAAAATTGCCATTTTTACAGAGTTTTGATTACTCAAAACCTTCAATTTTGACCCCTTTGAGGCACAGAAATGACTTTAAACACACTTATTTTAGTTGACAAAGTCATAATTCACACCCAACAGTCATTTACAGTCAAAAGATTAAATGTTATAATTTCATCCATATTGACCATTTTGGGATCGTTCGACATGTCCGGAGTCATCGTTTTTCATCCGAAAATTGATTTTTTGGACTGTACCAAAAATCATTCAAAATGTCAATTGGATCGTGCCTCATGTTGAATAACCACTTTTTAAACCCTCACAGTGACCAAAATTGCCAATTTTACAGAGTTTTGCTTACTGAAAAGCTTCAATTTTGACCCATTTCAGGCACAGAAATGACTTTAAACACACTTATTTTAGTTGACAAAGTCATAATTCACATCCAACAGTCATTTACAGTCAAAAGATTAAATGTTAAAATTTCGTCCATATTGACCATTTTGGGATCATTCGACATGTCAGGAGTCATCGTTTTTCATCCGAAAATTGATTTTTTGGACTGTACCAAAAATGATCCAAAATGTCAATTGGATCGTGCCTCATGTTGAATAACCACTTTTTTAACCCTCACAGTGACCAAAATTGCCATTTTTACAGAGTTTTGATCACTCAAAAGCTTCAATTTTGACCCCTTTGAGGCACAGAAATGACTTTAAACACACTTATTTTAGTTGACAAAGTCATAATTCACATCCAACAGTCATTTACAGTTAAAAGATTAAATGTTAAAATTTCATCCATATTGACCATTTTGGGATCGTTCGGCATGTCCGGAGTCATCGTTTTTCATCCGAAAATTGATTTTTTGGACTGTACCAGAAATGATTCAAAATGTCAATTGGATCGTGCCTCATGTTGAATAACCACTTTTTAAACCCTCACAGTGACCAAAATTGCCATTTTTACAGACTTTTGATTACTCAAAACCTTCAATTTTGACCCCTTTGAGGCACAGAAATGACTTTAAACACACTTATTTTAGTTGACAAAGTCATAACTCACATCCAACAGTCATTTACAGTCAAAAGATTAAATGTTATAATTTCATCCATATTGACCATTTTGGGATCGTTCGACATGTCCGGAGTCATCGTTTTTCATCCGAAAATTGATTTTTCGGACTGTACCAAAAATCATTCAAAATGTCAATTGGATCGTGCCTCATGTTGAATAACCACTGTTTAAACCCTCACAGTGACCAAAATTGCCAATTTTACAGAGTTTTGCTTACTCAAAAGCTTCAATTTTGACCCGTTTCAGGCACAGAAATGACTTTAAACACACTTATTTTAGTTGACAAAGTCATAATTCACATCCAACAGTCATTTACAGTCAAAAGATTAAATGTTAAAATTTCATCCATTTTGACCATTTTGGATCGTTCGACATGTCCGGAGTCATCGTTTTTCATCCGAAAATTGATTAT
This sequence comes from Lissotriton vulgaris, assembly GCF_964263255.1. Taxonomy (NCBI): domain Eukaryota; kingdom Metazoa; phylum Chordata; class Amphibia; order Caudata; family Salamandridae; genus Lissotriton; species Lissotriton vulgaris. Next base: position 964,447 of record NW_028246030.1, on the reverse strand, counting down.
TTGGACTGTACCAAAAATCATTCAAAATGTCAATTGGATCGTGCCTCATGTTGAATAACCACTTTTTAAACCCTCACAGTGACCAAAATTGCCAATTTTACAGAGTTTTGCTTACTCAAAAGCTTCAATTTTGACCCATTTCAGGCACAGGAATTACTTTAAACACACTTATTTTAGTTGACAAAGTCATAATTCACATCCAACAGTCATTTACAGTCAAAAGATTAAATGTTAAAATTTCGTCCATATTGACCATTTTGGGATCATTCGACATGTCAGGGGTCATCGTTTTTCATCCGAAAATTGATTTTTTGGACTGTACCAAAAATGATCCAAAATGTCAATTGGATCGTGCCTCATGTTGAATAACCACTTTTTTAACCCTCACAGTGACCAAAATTGCCATTTTTACAGAGTTTTGATTACTCAAAAGCTTCAATTTTGACCCCTTTGAGGCACAGAAATGACTTTAAACACACTTATTTTAGTTGACAAAGTCATAATTCACATCCAACAGTCATTTACAGTCAAAAGATTAAATGTTAAAATTTCATCCATATTGACCATTTTGGGATCGTTCGGCATGTCCGGAGTCATCGTTTTTCATCCGAAAATTGATTTTTTGGACTGTACCAGAAATGATTCAAAATGTCAATTGGATCGTGCCTCATGTTGAATAACCACTTTTTAAACCCTCACAGTGACCAAACTTGCCATTTTTACAGACTTTTGATTACTCAAAACCTTCAATTTTGACCCCTTTGAGGCACAGAAATGACTTTAAACACACTTATTTTAGTTGACAAAGTCATAACTCACATCCAACAGTCATTTACAGTCAAAAGATTAAATGTTATAATTTCATCCATATTGACCATTTTGGGATCGTTCGACATGTCCGGAGTCATCGTTTTTCATCCGAAAATTGATTTTTCGGACTGTACCAAAAATCATTCAAAATGTCAATTGGATCGTGCCTCATGTTGAATAACCACTGTTTAAACCCTCACAGTGACCAAAATTGCCAATTTTACAGAGTTTTGCTTACTCAAAAGCTTCAATTTTGACCTGTTTCAGGCACAGAAATGACTTTAAACACACTTATTTTAGTTGACAAAGTCATAATTCACATCCAACAGTCATTTACAGTCAAAAGATTAAATGTTAAAATTTCATCCATTTTGACCATTTTGGATCGTTCGACATGTCCGGAGTCATCGTTTTTCATCCGAAAATTGATTATTTGGACTGTACCAAAAATCATTCAAAATGTCAATTGGATCGTGCCTCATGTTGAATAACCACTTTTTAAACCCTCACAGTGACCAAAATTGCCAATTTTACAGAGTTTTGCTTACTCAAAAGCTTCAATTTTGACCCATTTCAGGCACAGGAATTACTTTAAACACACTTATTTTAGTTGACAAAGTCATAATTCACATCCAACAGTCATTTACAGTCAAAAGATTAAATGTTAAAATTTCGTCCATATTGACCATTTTGGGATCATTCGACATGTCAGGGGTCATCGTTTTTCATCCGAAAATTGATTTTTTGGACTGTACCAAAAATGATCCAAAATGTCAATTGGATCGTGCCTCATGTTGAATAACCACTTTTTTAACCCTCACAGTGACCAAAATTGCCATTTTTACAGAGTTTTGATTACTCAAAAGCTTCAATTTTGACCCCTTTGAGGCACAGAAATGACTTTAAACACACTTATTTTAGTTGACAAAGTCATAATTCACATCCAACAGTCATTTACAGTCAAAAGATTAAATGTTAAAATTTCATCCATATTGACCATTTTGGGATCGTTCGGCATGTCCGGAGTCATCGTTTTTCATCCGAAAATTGATTTTTTGGACTGTACCAGAAATGATTCAAAATGTCAATTGGATCGTGCCTCATGTTGAATAACCACTTTTTAAACCCTCACAGTGACCAAAATTGCCATTTTTACAGAGTTTTGATTACTCAAAACCTTCAATTTTGACCCCTTTGAGGCACAGAAATGACTTTAAACACACTTATTTTCGTTGACAAAGTCATAATTCACATCCAACAGTCATTTACAGTCAAAAGATTAAATGTTATAATTTCATCCATATTGACCATTTTGGGATCGTTCGACATGTCCGGAGTCATCGTTTTTCATCCGAAAATTGATTTTTTGGACTGTACCAAAAATCATTCAAAATGTCAATTGGATCGTGCCTCATGTTGAATAACCACTTTTTAAACCCTCACAGTGACCAAAATTGCCATTTTTACAGAGTTTTGATTACTCAAAACCTTCAATTTTGACCCCTTTGAGGCACAGAAATGACTTTAAACACACTTATTTTAGTTGACAAAGTCATAATTCACACCCAACAGTCATTTACAGTCAAAAGATTAAATGTTATAATTTCATCCATATTGACCATTTTGGGATCGTTCGACATGTCCGGAGTCATCGTTTTTCATCCGAAAATTGATTTTTTGGACTGTACCAAAAATCATTCAAAATGTCAATTGGATCGTGCCTCATGTTGAATAACCACTTTTTAAACCCTCACAGTGACCAAAATTGCCAATTTTACAGAGTTTTGCTTACTGAAAAGCTTCAATTTTGACCCATTTCAGGCACAGAAATGACTTTAAACACACTTATTTTAGTTGACAAAGTCATAATTCACATCCAACAGTCATTTACAGTCAAAAGATTAAATGTTAAAATTTCATCCATATTGACCATTTTGGGATCGTTTGACATGTCCGGAGTCATCGTTTTTCATCCGAAAATTGATTTTTTGGACTGTACCAAAAATGATTCAAAATGTCAATTGGATTGTGCCTCATGTTGAATGACCACTTTTTAAACCCTCAGAGTGCCCAAAATTGCCATTTTTACAGAGTTTTGCTTACTCAAAAGCTTCAATTTTGACCCATTTCAGGCACAGGAATTACTTTAAACACACTTATTTTAGTTGACAAAGTCATAATTCACATCCAACAGTCATTTACAGTCAAAAGATTAAATGTTAAAATTTCGTCCATATTGACCATTTTGGGATCATTCGACATGTCAGGAGTCATCGTTTTTCATCCGAAAATTGATTTTTTGGACTGTACCAAAAATGATCCAAAATGTCAATTGGATCGTGCCTCATGTTGAATAACCACTTTTTGAACCCTCACAGTGACCAAAATTGCCATTTTTACAGAGTTTTGATTACTCAAAAGATTCAATTTTGACCCCTTTGAGGCACAGAAATGACTTTAAACACACTTATTTTAGTTGACAAAGTCATAATTCACATCCAACAGTCATTTACAGTCAAAAGATTAAATGTTAAAATTTCATCCATATTGACCATTTTGGGATCGTTCGGCATGTCCGGAGTCATCGTTTTTCATCCGAAAATTGATTTTTTGGACTGTACCAGAAATGATTCAAAATGTCAATTGGATCGTGCCTCATGTTGAATAACCACTTTTTAAACCCTCACAGTGACCAAAATTGCCATTTTTACAGAGTTTTGATTACTCAAAACCTTCAATTTTGACCCCTTTGAGGCACAGAAATGACTTTAAACACACTTATTTTAGTTGACAAAGTCATAATTCACACCCAACAGTCATTTACAGTCAAAAGATTAAATGTTATAATTTCATCCATATTGACCATTTTGGGATCGTTCGACATGTCCGGAGTCATCGTTTTTCATCCGAAAATTGATTTTTTGGACTGTACCAAAAATCATTCAAAATGTCAATTGGATCGTGCCTCATGTTGAATAACCACTTTTTAAACCCTCACAGTGACCAAAATTGCCAATTTTACAGAGTTTTGCTTACTGAAAAGCTTCAATTTTGACCCATTTCAGGCACAGAAATGACTTTAAACACACTTATTTTAGTTGACAAAGTCATAATTCACATCCAACAGTCATTTACAGTCAAAAGATTAAATGTTAAAATTTCATCCATATTGACCATTTTGGGATCGTTTGACATGTCCGGAGTCATCGTTTTTCATCCGAAAATTGATTTTTTGGACTGTACCAAAAATGATACAAAATGTCAATTGGATTGTGCCTCATGTTGAATGACCACTTTTTAAACCCTCAGAGTGCCCAAAATTGCCATTTTTACAGAGTTTTGCTTACTCAAAAGCTTCAATTTTGACCCATTTCAGGCACAGGAATTACTTTAAACACACTTATTTTAGTTGACAAAGTCATAATTCACATCCAACAGTCATTTACAGTCAAAAGATTAAATGTTAAAATTTCGTCCATATTGACCATTTTGGGATCATTCGACATGTCAGGAGTCATCGTTTTTCATCCGAAAATTGATTTTTTGGACTGTACCAAAAATGATCCAAAATGTCAATTGGATCGTGCCTCATGTTGAATAACCACTTTTTTAACCCTCACAGTGACCAAAATTGCCATTTTTACAGAGTTTTGATCACTCAAAAGCTTCAATTTTGACCCCTTTGAGGCACAGAAATGACTTTAAACACACTTATTTTAGTTGACAAAGTCATAATTCACATCCAACAGTCATTTACAGTTAAAAGATTAAATGTTAAAATTTCATCCATATTGACCATTTTGGGATCGTTCGGCATGTCCGGAGTCATCGTTTTTCATCCGAAAATTGATTTTTTGGACTGTACCAGAAATGATTCAAAATGTCAATTGGATCGTGCCTCATGTTGAATAACCACTTTTTAAACCCTCACAGTGACCAAAATTGCCATTTTTACAGACTTTTGATTACTCAAAACCTTCAATTTTGACCCCTTTGAGGCACAGAAATGACTTTAAACACACTTATTTTAGTTGACAAAGTCATAACTCACATCCAACAGTCATTTACAGTCAAAAGATTAAATGTTATAATTTCATCCATATTGACCATTTTGGGATCGTTCGACATGTCCGGAGTCATCGTTTTTCATCCGAAAATTGATTTTTCGGACTGTACCAAAAATCATTCAAAATGTCAATTGGATCGTGCCTCATGTTGAATAACCACTGTTTAAACCCTCACAGTGACCAAAATTGCCAATTTTACAGAGTTTTGCTTACTCAAAAGCTTCAATTTTGACCCGTTTCAGGCACAGAAATGACTTTAAACACACTTATTTTAGTTGACAAAGTCATAATTCACATCCAACAGTCATTTACAGTCAAAAGATTAAATGTTAAAATTTCATCCATTTTGACCATTTTGGATCGTTCGACATGTCCGGAGTCATCGTTTTTCATCCGAAAATTGATTATTTGGACTGTACCAAAAATCATTCAAAATGTCAATTGGATCGTGCCTCATGTTGAATAACCACTTTTTAAACCCTCACAGTGACCAAAATTGCCAATTTTACAGAGTTTTGCTTACTCAAAAGCTTCAATTTTGACCCATTTCAGGCACAGGAATTACTTTAAACACACTTATTTTAGTTGACAAAGTCATAATTCACATCCAACAGTCATTTACAGTCAAAAGATTAAATGTTAAAATTTCGTCCATATTGACCATTTTGGGATCATTCGACATGTCAGGGGTCATCGTTTTTCATCCGAAAATTGATTTTTTGGACTGTACCAAAAATGATCCAAAATGTCAATTGGATCGTGCCTCATGTTGAATAACCACTTTTTTAACCCTCACAGTGACCAAAATTGCCATTTTTACAGAGTTTTGATTACTCAAAAGCTTCAATTTTGACCCCTTTGAGGCACAGAAATGACTTTAAACACACTTATTTTAGTTGACAAAGTCATAATTCACATCCAACAGTCATTTACAGTCAAAAGATTAAATGTTAAAATTTCATCCATATTGACCATTTTGGGATCGTTCGGCATGTCCGGAGTCATCGTTTTTCATCCGAAAATTGATTTTTTGGACTGTACCAGAAATGATTCAAAATGTCAATTGGATCGTGCCTCATGTTGAATAACCACTTTTTAAACCCTCACAGTGACCAAAATTGCCATTTTTACAGACTTTTGATTACTCAAAACCTTCAATTTTGACCCCTTTGAGGCACAGAAATGACTTTAAACACACTTATTTTCGTTGACAAAGTCATAATTCACATCCAACAGTCATTTACAGTCAAAAGATTAAATGTTATAATTTCATCCATATTGACCATTTTGGGATCGTTCGACATGTCCGGAGTCATCGTTTTTCATCCGAAAATTGATTTTTCGGACTGTACCAAAAATCATTCAAAATGTCAATTGGATCGTGCCTCATGTTGAATAACCACTGTTTAAACCCTCACAGTGACCAAAATTGCCAATTTTACAGAGTTTTGCTTACTCAAAAGCTTCAATTTTGACCCGTTTCAGGCACAGAAATTACTTTAAACACACTTATTTTAGTTGACAAAGTCATAATTCACATCCAACAGTCATTTACAGTCAAAAGATTAAATGTTAAAATTTCATCCATTTTGACCATTTTGGATCGTTCGACATGTCCGGAGTCATCGTTTTTCATCCGAAAATTGATTATTTGGACTGTACCAAAAATCATTCAAAATGTCAATTGGATCGTGCCTCATGTTGAATAACCACTTTTTAAACCCTCACAGTGACCAAAATTGCCAATTTTACAGAGTTTTGCTTACTCAAAAGCTTCAATTTTGACCCATTTCAGGCACAGGAATTACTTTAAACACACTTATTTTAGTTGACAAAGTCATAATTCACATCCAACAGTCATTTACAGTCAAAAGATTAAATGTTAAAATTTCATCCATATTGACCATTTTGGGATCGTTTGACATGTCCGGAGTCATCGTTTTTCATCCGAAAATTGATTTTTTGGACTGTACCAAAAATGATTCAAAATGTCAATTGGATTGTGCCTCATGTTGAATGACCACTTGTTAAACCCTCAGAGTGCCCAAAATTGCCATTTTTACAGAGTTTTGCTTACTCAAAAGCTTCAATTTTGACCCATTTAAGGCACAGAAATGACTTTAAACACACTTATTTTAGTTGACAAAGTCATAATTCACATCCAACATTCATTTACAGTCAAAAGATTAAATGTTAAAATTTCGTCCATATTGACCATTTTGGGATCATTCGACATGTCAGGAGTCATCGTTTTTCATCCGAAAATTGATTTTTTTGGACTGTACCAAAAATGATCCAAAATGTCAATTGGATCGTGCCTCATGTTGAATAACCACTTTTTTAACCCTCACAGTGACCAAAATTGCCATTTTTACAGAGTTTTGATCACTCAAAAGCTTCAATTTTGACCCCTTTGAGGCACAGAAATGACTTTAAACACACTTATTTTAGTTGACAAAGTCATAATTCACATCCAACAGTCATTTACAGTTAAAAGATTAAATGTTAAAATTTCATCCATATTGACCATTTTGGGATCGTTCGGCATGTCCGGAGTCATCGTTTTTCATCCGAAAATTGATTTTTTGGACTGTACCAGAAATGATTCAAAATGTCAATTGGATCGTGCCTCATGTTGAATAACCACTTTTTAAACCCTCACAGTGACCAAAATTGCCATTTTTACAGACTTTTGATTACTCAAAACCTTCAATTTTGACCCCTTTGAGGCACAGAAATGACTTTAAACACACTTATTTTAGTTGACAAAGTCATAACTCACATCCAACAGTCATTTACAGTCAAAAGATTAAATGTTATAATTTCATCCATATTGACCATTTTGGGATCGTTCGACATGTCCGGAGTCATCGTTTTTCATCCGAAAATTGATTTTTCGGACTGTACCAAAAATCATTCAAAATGTCAATTGGATCGTGCCTCATGTTGAATAACCACTGTTTAAACCCTCACAGTGACCAAAATTGCCAATTTTACAGAGTTTTGCTTACTCAAAAGCTTCAATTTTGACCCGTTTCAGGCACAGAAATGACTTTAAACACACTTATTTTAGTTGACAAAGTCATAATTCACATCCAACAGTCATTTACAGTCAAAAGATTAAATGTTAAAATTTCATCCATTTTGACCATTTTGGATCGTTCGACATGTCCGGAGTCATCGTTTTTCATCCGAAAATTGATTATTTGGAGTGTACCAAAAATCATTCAAAATGTCAATTGGATCGTGCCTCATGTTGAATAACCACTTTTTAAACCCTCACAGTGACCAAAATTGCCAATTTTACAGAGTTTTGCTTACTCAAAAGCTTCAATTTTGACCCATTTCAGGCACAGGAATTACTTTAAACACACTTATTTTAGTTGACAAAGTCATAATTCACATCCAACAGTCATTTACAGTCAAAAGATTAAATGTTAAAATTTCGTCCATATTGACCATTTTGGGATCATTCGACATGTCAGGGGTCATCGTTTTTCATCCGAAAATTGATTTTTTGGACTGTACCAAAAATGATCCAAAATGTCAATTGGATCGTGCCTCATGTTGAATAACCACTTTTTTAACCCTCACAGTGACCAAAATTGCCATTTTTACAGAGTTTTGATTACTCAAAAGCTTCAATTTTGACCCCTTTGAGGCACAGAAATGACTTTAAACACACTTATTTTAGTTGACAAAGTCATAATTCACATCCAACAGTCATTTACAGTCAAAAGATTAAATGTTAAAATTTCATCCATATTGACCATTTTGGGATCGTTCGGCATGTCCGGAGTCATCGTTTTTCATCCGAAAATTGATTTTTTGGACTGTACCAGAAATGATTCAAAATGTCAATTGGATCGTGCCTCATGTTGAATAACCACTTTTTAAACCCTCACAGTGACCAAAATTGCCATTTTTACAGAGTTTTGATTACTCAAAACCTTCAATTTTGACCCCTTTGAGGCACAGAAATGACTTTAAACACACTTATTTTCGTTGACAAAGTCATAATTCACATCCAACAGTCATTTACAGTCAAAAGATTAAATGTTATAATTTCATCCATATTGACCATTTTGGGATCGTTCGACATGTCCGGAGTCATCGTTTTTCATCCGAAAATTGATTTTTCGGACTGTACCAAAAATCATTCAAAATGTCAATTGGATCGTGCCTCATGTTGAATAACCACTGTTTAAACCCTCACAGTGACCAAAATTGCCAATTTTACAGAGTTTTGCTTACTCAAAAGCTTCAATTTTGACCCGTTTCAGGCACAGAAATGACTTTAAACACACTTATTTTAGTTGACAAAGTCATAATTCACATCCAACAGTCATTTACAGTCAAAAGATTAAATGTTAAAATTTCATCCATTTTGACCATTTTGGATCGTTCGACATGTCCGGAGTCATCGTTTTTCATCCGAAAATTGATTATTTGGACTGTACCAAAAATCATTCAAAATGTCAATTGGATCGTGCCTCATGTTGAATAACCACTTTTTAAACCCTCACAGTGACCAAAATTGCCAATTTTACAGAGTTTTGCTTACTCAAAAGCTTCAATTTTGACCCATTTCAGGCACAGGAATTACTTTAAACACACTTATTTTAGTTGACAAAGTCATAATTCACATCCAACAGTCATTTACAGTCAAAAGATTAAATGTTAAAATTTCGTCCATATTGACCATTTTGGGATCATTCGACATGTCAGGGGTCATCGTTTTTCATCCGAAAATTGATTTTTTGGACTGTACCAAAAATGATCCAAAATGTCAATTGGATCGTGCCTCATGTTGAATAACCACTTTTTTAACCCTCACAGTGACCAAAATTGCCATTTTTACAGAGTTTTGATTACTCAAAAGCTTCAATTTTGACCCCTTTGAGGCACAGAAATGACTTTAAACACACTTATTTTAGTTGACAAAGTCATAATTCACATCCAACAGTCATTTACAGTCAAAAGATTAAATGTTAAAATTTCATCCATATTGACCATTTTGGGATCGTTCGGCATGTCCGGAGTCATCGTTTTTCATCCGAAAATTGATTTTTTGGACTGTACCAGAAATGATTCAAAATGTCAATTGGATCGTGCCTCATGTTGAATAACCACTTTTTAAACCCTCACAGTGACCAAAATTGCCATTTTTACAGAGTTTTGATTACTCAAAACCTTCAATTTTGACCCCTTTGAGGCACAGAAATGACTTTAAACACACTTATTTTCGTTGACAAAGTCATAATTCACATCCAACAGTCATTTACAGTCAAAAGATTAAATGTTATAATTTCATCCATATTGACCATTTTGGGATCGTTCGACATGTCCGGAGTCATCGTTTTTCATCCGAAAATTGATTTTTTGGACTGTACCAAAAATCATTCAAAATGTCAATTGGATCGTGCCTCATGTTGAATAACCACTTTTTAAACCCTCACAGTGACCAAAATTGCCATTTTTACAGAGTTTTGATTACTCAAAAGCTTCAATTTTGACCCCTTTGAGGCACAGAAATGACTTTAAACACACTTATTTTAGTTGACAAAGTCATAATTCACATCCAACAGTCATTTACAGTCAAAAGATTAAATGTTAAAATTTCATCCATATTGACCATTTTGGGATCGTTCGACATGTCCGGAGTCACCGTTTTTCATCCGAAAATTTATTTTTTGGACTGAACCAAAAATCATTCAAAATGTCAATTGGATCGTGCCTCATGTTGAATAACCACTTTTTAAACCCTCACAGTGACCAAAATTGCTAATTTTACAGAGTTTTGCTTACTCAAAAGCTTCAATTTTGACCCATTTCAGGCACAGGAATTACTTTAAACACACTTATTTTAGTTGACAAAGTCATAATTCACATCCAACAGTCATTTACAGTCAAAAGATTAAATGTTAAAATTTCGTCCATATTGACCATTTTGGGATCATTCGACATGTCAGGAGTCATCGTTTTTCATCCGAAAATTGATTTTTTGGACTGTACCAAAAATGATCCAAAATGTCAATTGGATCGTGCCTCATGTTGAATAACCACTTTTTGAACCCTCACAGTGACCAAAATTGCCATTTTTACAGAGTTTTGATTACTCAAAAGATTCAATTTTGACCCCTTTGAGGCACAGAAATGACTTTAAACACACTTATTTTAGTTGACAAAGTCATAATTCACATCCAACAGTCATTTACAGTCAAAAGATTAAATGTTAAAATTTCATCCATATTGACCATTTTGGGATCGTTCGGCATGTCCGGAGTCATCGTTTTTCATCCGAAAATTGATTTTTTGGACTGTACCAGAAATGATTCAAAATGTCAATTGGATCGTGCCTCATGTTGAATAACCACTTTTTAAACCCTCACAGTGACCAAAATTGCCATTTTTACAGAGTTTTGATTACTCAAAACCTTCAATTTTGACCCCTTTGAGGCACAGAAATGACTTTAAACACACTTATTTTAGTTGACAAAGTCATAATTCACATCCAACAGTCATTTACAGTCAAAAGATTAAATGTTATAATTTCATCCATATTGACCATTTTGGGATCGTTCGACATGTCCGGAGTCATCGTTTTTCATCCGAAAATTGATTTTTTGGACTGTACCAAAAATCATTCAAAATGTCAATTGGATCGTGCCTCATGTTGAATAACCACTGTTTAAACCCTCACAGTGACCAAAATTGCCAATTTTACAGAGTTTTGCTTACTCAAAAGCTTCAATTTTGACCCGTTTCAGGCACAGAAATGACTTTAAACACACTTATTTTAGTTGACAAAGTCATAATTCACATCCAACAGTCATTTACAGTCAAAAGATTAAATGTTAAAATTTCATCCATTTTGACCATTTTGGATCGTTCGACATGTCCGGAGTCATCGTTTTTCATCCGAAAATTGATTATTTGGACTGTACCAAAAATCATTCAAAATGTCAATTGGATCGTGCCTCATGTTGAATAACCACTTTTTAAACCCTCACAGTGACCAAAATTGCCAATTTTACAGAGTTTTGCTTACTCAAAAGCTTCAATTTTGACCCATTTCAGGCACAGGAATTACTTTAAACACACTTATTTTAGTTGACAAAGTCATAATTCACATCCAACAGTCATTTACAGTCAAAAGATTAAATGTTAAAATTTCGTCCATATTGACCATTTTGGGATCATTCGACATGTCAGGGGTCATCGTTTTTCATCCGAAAATTGATTTTTTGGACTGTACCAAAAATGATCCAAAATGTCAATTGGATCGTGCCTCATGTTGAATAACCACTTTTTTAACCCTCACAGTGACCAAAATTGCCATTTTTACAGAGTTTTGATTACTCAAAAGCTTCAATTTTGATCCCTTTGAGGCACAGAAATGACTTTAAACACACTTATTTTAGTTGACAAAGTCATAATTCACATCCAACAGTCATTTACAGTCAAAAGATTAAATGTTAAAATTTCATCCATATTGACCATTTTGGGATCGTTCGGCATGTCCGGAGTCATCGTTTTTCATCCGAAAATTGATTTTTTGGACTGTACCAGAAATGATTCAAAATGTCAATTGGATCGTGCCTCATGTTGAATAACCACTTTTTAAACCCTCACAGTGACCAAAATTGCCATTTTTACAGAGTTTTGATTACTCAAAACCTTCAATTTTGACCCCTTTGAGGCACAGAAATGACTTTAAACACACTTATTTTCGTTGACAAAGTCATAATTCACATCCAACAGTCATTTACAGTCAAAAGATTAAATGTTATAATTTCATCCATATTGACCATTTTGGGATCGTTCGACATGTCCGGAGTCATCGTTTTTCATCCGAAAATTGATTTTTTGGACTGTACCAAAAATCATTCAAAATGTCAATTGGATCGTGCCTCATGTTGAATAACCACTTTTTAAACCCTCACAGTGACCAAAATTGCCAATTTTACAGAGTTTTGCTTACTCAAAAGCTTCAATTTTGACCCATTTCAGGCACAGAAATGACTTTAAACACACTTATTTTAGTTGACAAAGTCATAATTCACATCCAACAGTCATTTACAGTCAAAAGATTAAATGTTAAAATTTCATCCATATTGACCATTTTGGGATCGTTTGACATGTCCGGAGTCATCGTTTTTCATCCGAAAATTGATTTTTTGGACTGTACCAAAAATGATTCAAAATGTCAATTGGATCGTGCCTCATGTTGAATGACCACTTTTTAAACCCTCACAGTGACCAAAATTGCTAATTTTACAGAGTTTTGCTTACTCAAAAGCTTCAATTTTGACCCATTTCAGGCACAGGAATTACTTTAAACACACTTATTTTAGTTGACAAAGTCATAATTCACATCCAACAGTCATTTACAGTCAAAAGATTAAATGTTAAAATTTCGTCCATATTGACCATTTTGGGATCATTCGACATGTCAGGAGTCATCGTTTTTCATCCGAAAATTGATTTTTTGGACTGTACCAAAAATGATCCAAAATGTCAATTGGATCGTGCCTCATGTTGAATAACCACTTTTTGAACCCTCACAGTGACCAAAATTGCCATTTTTACAGAGTTTTGATTACTCAAAAGATTCAATTTTGACCCCTTTGAGGCACAGAAATGACTTTAAACACACTTATTTTAGTTGACAAAGTCATAATTCACATCCAACAGTCATTTACAGTCAAAAGATTAAATGTTAAAATTTCATCCATATTGACCATTTTGGGATCGTTCGGCATGTCCGGAGTCATCGTTTTTCATCCGAAAATTGATTTTTTGGACTGTACCAGAAATGATTCAAAATGTCAATTGGATCGTGCCTCATGTTGAATAACCACTTTTTAAACCCTCACAGTGACCAAAATTGCCATTTTTACAGAGTTTTGATTACTCAAAACCTTCAATTTTGACCCCTTTGAGGCACAGAAATGACTTTAAACACACTTATTTTAGTTGACAAAGTCATAATTCACACCCAACAGTCATTTACAGTCAAAAGATTAAATGTTATAATTTCATCCATATTGACCATTTTGGGATCGTTCGACATGTCCGGAGTCATCGTTTTTCATCCGAAAATTGATTTTTTGGACTGTACCAAAAATCATTCAAAATGTCAATTGGATCGTGCCTCATGTTGAATAACCACTTTTTAAACCCTCACAGTGACCAAAATTGCCAATTTTACAGAGTTTTGCTTACTGAAAAGCTTCAATTTTGACCCATTTCAGGCACAGAAATGACTTTAAACACACTTATTTTAGTTGACAAAGTCATAATTCACATCCAACAGTCATTTACAGTCAAAAGATTAAATGTTAAAATTTCATCCATATTGACCATTTTGGGATCGTTTGACATGTCCGGAGTCATCGTTTTTCATCCGAAAATTGATTTTTTGGACTGTACCAAAAATGATTCAAAATGTCAATTGGATTGTGCCTCATGTTGAATGACCACTTTTTAAACCCTCAGAGTGCCCAAAATTGCCATTTTTACAGAGTTTTGCTTACTCAAAAGCTTCAATTTTGACCCATTTCAGGCACAGGAATTACTTTAAACACACTTATTTTAGTTGACAAAGTCATAATTCACATCCAACAGTCATTTACAGTCAAAAGATTAAATGTTAAAATTTCGTCCATATTGACCATTTTGGGATCATTCGACATGTCAGGAGTCATCGTTTTTCATCCGAAAATTGATTTTTTGGACTGTACCAAAAATGATACAAAATGTCAATTGGATTGTGCCTCATGTTGAATGACCACTTTTTAAACCCTCAGAGTGCCCAAAATTGCCATTTTTACAGAGTTTTGCTTACTCAAAAGCTTCAATTTTGACCCATTTCAGGCACAGGAATTACTTTAAACACACTTATTTTAGTTGACAAAGTCATAATTCACATCCAACAGTCATTTACAGTCAAAAGATTAAATGTTAAAATTTCGTCCATATTGACCATTTTGGGATCATTCGACATGTCAGGAGTCATCGTTTTTCATCCGAAAATTGATTTTTTGGACTGTACCAAAAATGATCCAAAATGTCAATTGGATCGTGCCTCATGTTGAATAACCACTTTTTTAACCCTCACAGTGACCAAAATTGCCATTTTTACAGAGTTTTGATCACTCAAAAGCTTCAATTTTGACCCCTTTGAGGCACAGAAATGACTTTAAACACACTTATTTTAGTTGACAAAGTCATAATTCACATCCAACAGTCATTTACAGTTAAAAGATTAAATGTTAAAATTTCATCCATATTGACCATTTTGGGATCGTTCGGCATGTCCGGAGTCATCGTTTTTCATCCGAAAATTGATTTTTTGGACTGTACCAGAAATGATTCAAAATGTCAATTGGATCGTGCCTCATGTTGAATAACCACTTTTTAAACCCTCACAGTGACCAAAATTGCCATTTTTACAGACTTTTGATTACTCAAAACCTTCAATTTTGACCCCTTTGAGGCACAGAAATGACTTTAAACACACTTATTTTAGTTGACAAAGTCATAACTCACATCCAACAGTCATTTACAGTCAAAAGATTAAATGTTATAATTTCATCCATATTGACCATTTTGGGATCGTTCGACATGTCCGGAGTCATCGTTTTTCATCCGAAAATTGATTTTTCGGACTGTACCAAAAATCATTCAAAATGTCAATTGGATCGTGCCTCATGTTGAATAACCACTGTTTAAACCCTCACAGTGACCAAAATTGCCAATTTTACAGAGTTTTGCTTACTCAAAAGCTTCAATTTTGACCCGTTTCAGGCACAGAAATGACTTTAAACACACTTATTTTAGTTGACAAAGTCATAATTCACATCCAACAGTCATTTACAGTCAAAAGATTAAATGTTAAAATTTCATCCATTTTGACCATTTTGGATCGTTCGACATGTCCGGAGTCATCGTTTTTCATCCGAAAATTGATTATTTGGACTGTACCAAAAATCATTCAAAATGTCAATTGGATCGTGCCTCATGTTGAATAACCACTTTTTAAACCCTCACAGTGACCAAAATTGCCAATTTTACAGAGTTTTGCTTACTCAAAAGCTTCAATTTTGACCCATTTCAGGCACAGGAATTACTTTAAACACACTTATTTTAGTTGACAAAGTCATAATTCACATCCAACAGTCATTTACAGTCAAAAGATTAAATGTTAAAATTTCGTCCATATTGACCATTTTGGGATCATTCGACATGTCAGGGGTCATCGTTTTTCATCCGAAAATTGATTTTTTGGACTGTACCAAAAATGATCCAAAATGTCAATTGGATCGTGCCTCATGTTGAATAACCACTTTTTTAACCCTCACAGTGACCAAAATTGCCATTTTTACAGAGTTTTGATTACTCAAAAGCTTCAATTTTGACCCCTTTGAGGCACAGAAATGACTTTAAACACACTTATTTTAGTTGACAAAGTCATAATTCACATCCAACAGTCATTTACAGTCAAAAGATTAAATGTTAAAATTTCATCCATATTGACCATTTTGGGATCGTTCGGCATGTCCGGAGTCATCGTTTTTCATCCGAAAATTGATTTTTTGGACTGTACCAGAAATGATTCAAAATGTCAATTGGATCGTGCCTCATGTTGAATAACCACTTTTTAAACCCTCACAGTGACCAAAATTGCCATTTTTACAGAGTTTTGATTACTCAAAACCTTCAATTTTGACCCCTTTGAGGCACAGAAATGACTTTAAACACACTTATTTTCGTTGACAAAGTCATAATTCACATCCAACAGTCATTTACAGTCAAAAGATTAAATGTTATAATTTCATCCATATTGACCATTTTGGGATCGTTCGACATGTCCGGAGTCATCGTTTTTCATCCGAAAATTGATTTTTCGGACTGTACCAAAAATCATTCAAAATGTCAATTGGATCGTGCCTCATGTTGAATAACCACTGTTTAAACCCTCACAGTGACCAAAATTGCCAATTTTACAGAGTTTTGCTTACTCAAAAGCTTCAATTTTGACCCGTTTCAGGCACAGAAATGACTTTAAACACACTTATTTTAGTTGACAAAGTCATAATTCACATCCAACAGTCATTTACAGTCAAAAGATTAAATGTTAAAATTTCATCCATTTTGACCATTTTGGATCGTTCGACATGTCCGGAGTCATCGTTTTTCATCCGAAAATTGATTATTTGGACTGTACCAAAAATCATTCAAAATGTCAATTGGATCGTGCCTCATGTTGAATAACCACTTTTTAAACCCTCACAGTGACCAAAATTGCCAATTTTACAGAGTTTTGCTTACTCAAAAGCTTCAATTTTGACCCATTTCAGGCACAGGAATTACTTTAAACACACTTATTTTAGTTGACAAAGTCATAATTCACATCCAACAGTCATTTACAGTCAAAAGATTAAATGTTAAAATTTCGTCCATATTGACCATTTTGGGATCATTCGACATGTCAGGGGTCATCGTTTTTCATCCGAAAATTGATTTTTTGGACTGTACCAAAAATGATCCAAAATGTCAATTGGATCGTGCCTCATGTTGAATAACCACTTTTTTAACCCTCACAGTGACCAAAATTGCCATTTTTACAGAGTTTTGATTACTCAAAAGCTTCAATTTTGACCCCTTTGAGGCACAGAAATGACTTTAAACACACTTATTTTAGTTGACAAAGTCATAATTCACATCCAACAGTCATTTACAGTCAAAAGATTAAATGTTAAAATTTCATCCATATTGACCATTTTGGGATCGTTCGGCATGTCCGGAGTCATCGTTTTTCATCCGAAAATTGATTTTTTGGACTGTACCAGAAATGATTCAAAATGTCAATTGGATCGTGCCTCATGTTGAATAACCACTTTTTAAACCCTCACAGTGACCAAAATTGCCATTTTTACAGAGTTTTGATTACTCAAAACCTTCAATTTTGACCCCTTTGAGGCACAGAAATGACTTTAAACACACTTATTTTCGTTGACAAAGTCATAATTCACATCCAACAGTCATTTACAGTCAAAAGATTAAATGTTATAATTTCATCCATATTGACCATTTTGGGATCGTTCGACATGTCCGGAGTCATCGTTTTTCATCCGAAAATTGATTTTTTGGACTGTACCAAAAATCATTCAAAATGTCAATTGGATCGTGCCTCATGTTGAATAACCACTTTTTAAACCCTCACAGTGACCAAAATTGCCAATTTTACAGAGTTTTGCTTACTCAAAAGCTTCAATTTTGACCCATTTCAGGCACAGAAATGACTTTAAACACACTTATTTTAGTTGACAAAGTCATAATTCACATCCAACAGTCATTTACAGTCAAAAGATTAAATGTTAAAATTTCATCCATATTGACCATTTTGGGATCGTTTGACATGTCCGGAGTCATCGTTTTTCATCCGAAAATTGATTTTTTGGACTGTACCAAAAATGATTCAAAATGTCAATTGGATCGTGCCTCATGTTGAATGACCACTTTTTAAACCCTCAGAGTCACCAAAATTGCCATTTTTACAGAGTTTTGCTTACTCAAAAGCTTCAATTTTGACCCGTTTCAGGCACAGAAATGACTTTAAACACACTTATTTTAGTTGACAAAGTCATAATTCACATCCAACAGTCATTTACAGTCAAAAGATTAAATGTTAAAATTTCATCCATATTGACCATTTTGGGATCGTTCGACATGTCCGGAGTCATCGTTTTTCATCCGAAAATTGATTTTTTGGACTGTACCAGAAATTATTCAAAATGTCAATTGGATCGTGCCTCATGTTGAATAACCACTTTTTAAACCCTCACAGTGACCAAAATTGCCATTTTTACAGAGTTTTGATTACTCAAAAGCTTCAATTTTGACCCCTTTGAGGCACAGAAATGACTTTAAACACACTTATTTTAGTTGACAAAGTCATAATTCACATCCAACAGTCATTTACAGTCAAAAGATTAAATGTTAAAATTTCATCCATATTGACCATTTTGGGATCGTTCGACATGTCCGGAGTCACCGTTTTTCATCCGAAAATTTATTTTTTGGACTGTACCAAAAATCATTCAAAATGTCAATTGGATCGTGCCTCATGTTGAATAACCACTTTTTAAACCCTCACAGTGACCAAAATTGCTAATTTTACAGAGTTTTGCTTACTCAAAAGCTTCAATTTTGACCCATTTCAGGCACAGAAATGACTTTAAACACACTTATTTTAGTTGACAAAGTCATAATTCACATCCAACAGTCATTTACAGTCAAAAGATTAAATGTTAAAATTTCATCCATATTGACCATTTTGGGATCGTTCGGCATGTCCGGAGTCATCGTTTTTCATCCGAAAATTGATTTTTTGGACTGTACCAGAAATGATTCAAAATGTCAATTGGATCGTGCCTCATGTTGAATAACCACTTTTTAAACCCTCACAGTGACCAAAATTGCCATTTTTACAGAGTTTTGATTACTCAAAACCTTCAATTTTGACCCCTTTGAGGCACAGAAATGACTTTAAACACACTTATTTTAGTTGACAAAGTCATAATTCACACCCAACAGTCATTTACAGTCAAAAGATTAAATGTTATAATTTCATCCATATTGACCATTTTGGGATCGTTCGACATGTCCGGAGTCATCGTTTTTCATCCGAAAATTGATTTTTTGGACTGTACCAAAAATCATTCAAAATGTCAATTGGATCGTGCCTCATGTTGAATAACCACTTTTTAAACCCTCACAGTGACCAAAATTGCCAATTTTACAGAGTTTTGCTTACTGAAAAGCTTCAATTTTGACCCATTTCAGGCACAGAAATGACTTTAAACACACTTATTTTAGTTGACAAAGTCATAATTCACATCCAACAGTCATTTACAGTCAAAAGATTAAATGTTAAAATTTCATCCATATTGACCATTTTGGGATCGTTTGACATGTCCGGAGTCATCGTTTTTCATCCGAAAATTGATTTTTTGGACTGTACCAAAAATGATTCAAAATGTCAATTGGATTGTGCCTCATGTTGAATGACCACTTTTTAAACCCTCAGAGTGCCCAAAATTGCCATTTTTACAGAGTTTTGCTTACTCAAAAGCTTCAATTTTGACCCATTTCAGGCACAGGAATTACTTTAAACACACTTATTTTAGTTGACAAAGTCATAATTCACATCCAACAGTCATTTACAGTCAAAAGATTAAATGTTAAAATTTCGTCCATATTGACCATTTTGGGATCATTCGACATGTCAGGAGTCATCGTTTTTCATCCGAAAATTGATTTTTTGGACTGTACCAAAAATGATCCAAAATGTCAATTGGATCGTGCCTCATGTTGAATAACCACTTTTTTAACCCTCACAGTGACCAAAATTGCCATTTTTACAGAGTTTTGATCACTCAAAAGCTTCAATTTTGACCCCTTTGAGGCACAGAAATGACTTTAAACACACTTATTTTAGTTGACAAAGTCATAATTCACATCCAACAGTCATTTACAGTTAAAAGATTAAATGTTAAAATTTCATCCATATTGACCATTTTGGGATCGTTCGGCATGTCCGGAGTCATCGTTTTTCATCCGAAAATTGATTTTTTGGACTGTACCAGAAATGATTCAAAATGTCAATTGGATCGTGCCTCATGTTGAATAACCACTTTTTAAACCCTCACAGTGACCAAAATTGCCATTTTTACAGACTTTTGATTACTCAAAACCTTCAATTTTGACCCCTTTGAGGCACAGAAATGACTTTAAACACACTTATTTTAGTTGACAAAGTCATAACTCACATCCAACAGTCATTTACAGTCAAAAGATTAAATGTTATAATTTCATCCATATTGACCATTTTGGGATCGTTCGACATGTCCGGAGTCATCGTTTTTCATCCGAAAATTGATTTTTCGGACTGTACCAAAAATCATTCAAAATGTCAATTGGATCGTGCCTCATGTTGAATAACCACTGTTTAAACCCTCACAGTGACCAAAATTGCCAATTTTACAGAGTTTTGCTTACTCAAAAGCTTCAATTTTGACCTGTTTCAGGCACAGAAATGACTTTAAACACACTTATTTTAGTTGACAAAGTCATAATTCACATCCAACAGTCATTTACAGTCAAAAGATTAAATGTTAAAATTTCGTCCATATTGACCATTTTGGGATCATTCGACATGTCAGGGGTCATCGTTTTTCATCCGAAAATTGATTTTTTGGACTGTACCAAAAATGATCCAAAATGTCAATTGGATCGTGCCTCATGTTGAATAACCACTTTTTTAACCCTCACAGTGACCAAAATTGCCATTTTTACAGAGTTTTGATTACTCAAAAGCTTCAATTTTGACCCCTTTGAGGCACAGAAATGACTTTAAACACACTTATTTTAGTTGACAAAGTCATAATTCACATCCAACAGTCATTTACAGTCAAAAGATTAAATGTTAAAATTTCATCCATATTGACCATTTTGGGATCGTTCGGCATGTCCGGAGTCATCGTTTTTCATCCGAAAATTGATTTTTTGGACTGTACCAGAAATGATTCAAAATGTCAATTGGATCGTGCCTCATGTTGAATAACCACTTTTTAAACCCTCACAGTGACCAAAATTGCCATTTTTACAGAGTTTTGATTACTCAAAACCTTCAATTTTGACCCCTTTGAGGCACAGAAATGACTTTAAACACACTTATTTTCGTTGACAAAGTCATAATTCACATCCAACAGTCATTTACAGTCAAAAGATTAAATGTTATAATTTCATCCATATTGACCATTTTGGGATCGTTCGACATGTCCGGAGTCATCGTTTTTCATCCGAAAATTGATTTTTCGGACTGTACCAAAAATCATTCAAAATGTCAATTGGATCGTGCCTCATGTTGAATAACCACTGTTTAAACCCTCACAGTGACCAAAATTGCCAATTTTACAGAGTTTTGCTTACTCAAAAGCTTCAATTTTGACCCGTTTCAGGCACAGAAATGACTTTAAACACACTTATTTTAGTTGACAAAGTCATAATTCACATCCAACAGTCATTTACAGTCAAAAGATTAAATGTTAAAATTTCATCCATTTTGACCATTTTGGATCGTTCGACATGTCCGGAGTCATCGTTTTTCATCCGAAAATTGATTATTTGGACTGTACCAAAAATCATTCAAAATGTCAATTGGATCGTGCCTCATGTTGAATAACCACTTTTTAAACCCTCACAGTGACCAAAATTGCCAATTTTACAGAGTTTTGCTTACTCAAAAGCTTCAATTTTGACCCATTTCAGGCACAGGAATTACTTTAAACACACTTATTTTAGTTGACAAAGTCATAATTCACATCCAACAGTCATTTACAGTCAAAAGATTAAATGTTAAAATTTCGTCCATATTGACCATTTTGGGATCATTCGACATGTCAGGGGTCATCGTTTTTCATCCGAAAATTGATTTTTTGGACTGTACCAAAAATGATCCAAAATGTCAATTGGATCGTGCCTCATGTTGAATAACCACTTTTTTAACCCTCACAGTGACCAAAATTGCCATTTTTACAGAGTTTTGATTACTCAAAAGCTTCAATTTTGACCCCTTTGAGGCACAGAAATGACTTTAAACACACTTATTTTAGTTGACAAAGTCATAATTCACATCCAACAGTCATTTACAGTCAAAAGATTAAATGTTAAAATTTCATCCATATTGACCATTTTGGGATCGTTCGGCATGTCCGGAGTCATCGTTTTTCATCCGAAAATTGATTTTTTGGACTGTACCAGAAATGATTCAAAATGTCAATTGGATCGTGCCTCATGTTGAATAACCACTTTTTAAACCCTCACAGTGACCAAAATTGCCATTTTTACAGAGTTTTGATTACTCAAAACCTTCAATTTTGACCCCTTTGAGGCACAGAAATGACTTTAAACACACTTATTTTCGTTGACAAAGTCATAATTCACATCCAACAGTCATTTACAGTCAAAAGATTAAATGTTATAATTTCATCCATATTGACCATTTTGGGATCGTTCGACATGTCCGGAGTCATCGTTTTTCATCCGAAAATTGATTTTTCGGACTGTACCAAAAATCATTCAAAATGTCAATTGGATCGTGCCTCATGTTGAATAACCACTGTTTAAACCCTCACAGTGACCAAAATTGCCAATTTTACAGAGTTTTGCTTACTCAAAAGCTTCAATTTTGACCCGTTTCAGGCACAGAAATGACTTTAAACACACTTATTTTAGTTGACAAAGTCATAATTCACATCCAACAGTCATTTACAGTCAAAAGATTAAATGTTAAAATTTCATCCATATTGACCATTTTGGGATCGTTCGACATGTCCGGAGTCATCGTTTTTCATCCGAAAATTGATTTTTTGGACTGTACCAGAAATTATTCAAAATGTCAATTGGATCGTGCCTCATGTTGAATAACCACTTTTTAAACCCTCACAGTGACCAAAATTGCCATTTTTACAGAGTTTTGATTACTCAAAAGCTTCAATTTTGACCCCTTTGAGGCACAGAAATGACTTTAAACACACTTATTTTAGTTGACAAAGTCATAATTCACATCCAACAGTCATTTACAGTCAAAAGATTAAATGTTAAAATTTCATCCATATTGACCATTTTGGGATCGTTCGACATGTCCGGAGTCACCGTTTTTCATCCGAAAATTTATTTTTTGGACTGTACCAAAAATCATTCAAAATGTCAATTGGATCGTGCCTCATGTTGAATAACCACTTTTTAAACCCTCACAGTGACCAAAATTGCTAATTTTACAGAGTTTTGCTTACTCAAAAGCTTCAATTTTGACCCATTTCAGGCACAGGAATTACTTTAAACACACTTATTTTAGTTGACAAAGTCATAATTCACATCCAACAGTCATTTACAGTCAAAAGATTAAATGTTTAAATTTCGTCCATATTGACCATTTTGGGATCATTCGACATGTCAGGAGTCATCGTTTTTCATCCGAAAATTGATTTTTTGGACTGTACCAAAAATGATCCAAAATGTCAATTGGATCGTGCCTCATGTTGAATAACCACTTTTTGAACCCTCACAGTGACCAAAATTGCCATTTTTACAGAGTTTTGATTACTCAAAAGATTCAATTTTGACCCCTTTGAGGCACAGAAATGACTTTAAACACACTTATTTTAGTTGACAAAGTCATAATTCACATCCAACAGTCATTTACAGTCAAAAGATTAAATGTTAAAATTTCATCCATATTGACCATTTTGGGATCGTTCGGCATGTCCGGAGTCATCGTTTTTCATCCGAAAATTGATTTTTTGGACTGTACCAGAAATGATTCAAAATGTCAATTGGATCGTGCCTCATGTTGAATAACCACTTTTTAAACCCTCACAGTGACCAAAATTGCCATTTTTACAGAGTTTTGATTACTCAAAACCTTCAATTTTGACCCCTTTGAGGCACAGAAATGACTTTAAACACACTTATTTTAGTTGACAAAGTCATAATTCACACCCAACAGTCATTTACAGTCAAAAGATTAAATGTTATAATTTCATCCATATTGACCATTTTGGGATCGTTCGATATGTCCGGAGTCATCGTTTTTCATCCGAAAATTGATTTTTTGGACTGTACCAAAAATCATTCAAAATGTCAATTGGATCGTGCCTCATGTTGAATAACCACTTTTTAAACCCTCACAGTGACCAAAATTGCCAATTTTACAGAGTTTTGCTTACTGAAAAGCTTCAATTTTGACCCATTTCAGGCACAGAAATGACTTTAAACACACTTATTTTAGTTGACAAAGTCATAATTCACATCCAACAGTCATTTACAGTCAAAAGATTAAATGTTAAAATTTCATCCATATTGACCATTTTGGGATCGTTTGACATGTCCGGAGTCATCGTTTTTCATCCGAAAATTGATTTTTTGGACTGTACCAAAAATGATTCAAAATGTCAATTGGATTGTGCCTCATGTTGAATGACCACTTTTTAAACCCTCAGAGTGCCCAAAATTGCCATTTTTACAGAGTTTTGATCAGTCAAAAGCGTCAATTTTGACCCCTTTGAGGCACAGAAATGACTTTAAACACACTTATTTTAGTTGACAAAGTCATAATTCACATCCAACAGTCATTTACAGTTAAAAGATTAAATGTTAAAATTTCATCCATATTGACCATTTTGGGATCGTTCGGCATGTCCGGAGTCATCGTTTTTCATCCGAAAATTGATTTTTTGGACTGTACCAGAAATGATTCAAAATGTCAATTGGATCGTGCCTCATGTTGAATAACCACTTTTTAAACCCTCACAGTGACCAAAATTGCCATTTTTACAGACTTTTGATTACTCAAAACCTTCAATTTTGACCCCTTTGAGGCACAGAAATGACTTTAAACACACTTATTTTAGTTGACAAAGTCATAACTCACATCCAACAGTCATTTACAGTCAAAAGATTAAATGTTATAATTTCATCCATATTGACCATTTTGGGATCGTTCGACATGTCCGGAGTCATCGTTTTTCATCCGAAAATTGATTTTTCGGACTGTACCAAAAATCATTCAAAATGTCAATTGGATCGTGCCTCATGTTGATAACCACTGTTTAAACCCTCACAGTGACCAAAATTGCCAATTTTACAGAGTTTTGCTTACTCAAAAGCTTCAATTTTGACCCGTTTCAGGCACAGAAATGACTTTAAACACACTTATTTTAGTTGACAAAGTCATAATTCACATCCAACAGTCATTTACAGTCAAAAGATTAAATGTTAAAATTTCATCCATTTTGACCATTTTGGATCGTTCGACATGTCCGGAGTCATCGTTTTTCATCCGAAAATTGATTATTTGGACTGTACCAAAAATCATTCAAAATGTCAATTGGATCGTGCCTCATGTTGAATAACCACTTTTTAAACCCTCACAGTGACCAAAATTGCCAATTTTACAGAGTTTTGCTTACTCAAAAGCTTCAATTTTGACCCATTTCAGGCACAGGAATTACTTTAAACACACTTATTTTAGTTGACAAAGTCATAATTCACATCCAACAGTCATTTACAGTCAAAAGATTAAATGTTAAAATTTCATCCATATTGACCATTTTGGGATCGTTCGGCATGTCCGGAGTCATCGTTTTTCATCCGAAAATTGATTTTTTGGACTGTACCAGAAATGATTCAAAATGTCAATTGGATCGTGCCTCATGTTGAATAACCACTTTTTAAACCCTCACAGTGACCAAAATTGCCATTTTTACAGAGTTTTGATTACTCAAAACCTTCAATTTTGACCCCTTTGAGGCACAGAAATGACTTTAAACACACTTATTTTCGTTGACAAAGTCATAATTCACATCCAACAGTCATTTACAGTCAAAAGATTAAATGTTATAATTTCATCCATATTGACCATTTTGGGATCGTTCGACATGTCCGGAGTCATCGTTTTTCATCCGAAAATTGATTTTTCGGACTGTACCAAAAATCATTCAAAATGTCAATTGGATCGTGCCTCATGTTGAATAACCACTGTTTAAACCCTCACAGTGACCAAAATTGCCAATTTTACAGAGTTTTGCTTACTCAAAAGCTTCAATTTTGACCCGTTTCAGGCACAGAAATGACTTTAAACACACTTATTTTAGTTGACAAAGTCATAATTCACATCCAACAGTCATTTACAGTCAAAAGATTAAATGTTAAAATTTCATCCATTTTGACCATTTTGGATCGTTCGACATGTCCGGAGTCATCGTTTTTCATCCGAAAATTGATTATTTGGACTGTACCAAAAATCATTCAAAATGTCAATTGGATCGTGCCTCATGTTGAATAACCACTTTTTAAACCCTCACAGTGACCAAAATTGCCAATTTTACAGAGTTTTGCTTACTCAAAAGCTTCAATTTTGACCCATTTCAGGCACAGGAATTACTTTAAACACACTTATTTTAGTTGACAAAGTCATAATTCACATCCAACAGTCATTTACAGTCAAAAGATTAAATGTTAAAATTTCGTCCATATTGACCATTTTGGGATCATTCGACATGTCAGGGGTCATCGTTTTTCATCCGAAAATTGATTTTTTGGACTGTACCAAAAATGATCCAAAATGTCAATTGGATCGTGCCTCATGTTGAATAACCACTTTTTTAACCCTCACAGTGACCAAAATTGCCATTTTTACAGAGTTTTGATTACTCAAAAGCTTCAATTTTGACCCCTTTGAGGCACAGAAATGACTTTAAACACACTTATTTTAGTTGACAAAGTCATAATTCACATCCAACAGTCATTTACAGTCAAAAGATTAAATGTTAAAATTTCATCCATATTGACCATTTTGGGATCGTTCGGCATGTCCGGAGTCATCGTTTTTCATCCGAAAATTGATTTTTTGGACTGTACCAGAAATGATTCAAAATGTCAATTGGATCGTGCCTCATGTTGAATAACCACTTTTTAAACCCTCACAGTGACCAAAATTGCCATTTTTACAGAGTTTTGATTACTCAAAACCTTCAATTTTGACCCCTTTGAGGCACAGAAATTACTTTAAACACACTTATTTTCGTTGACAAAGTCATAATTCACATCCAACAGTCATTTACAGTCAAAAGATTAAATGTTATAATTTCATCCATATTGACCATTTTGGGATCGTTCGACATGTCCGGAGTCATCGTTTTTCATCCGAAAATTGATTTTTTGGACTGTACCAAAAATCATTCAAAATGTCAATTGGATCGTGCCTCATGTTGAATAACCACTTTTTAAACCCTCACAGTGACCAAAATTGCCAATTTTACAGAGTTTTGCTTACTCAAAAGCTTCAATTTTGACCCATTTCAGGCACAGAAATGACTTTAAACACACTTATTTTAGTTGACAAAGTCATAATTCACATCCAACAGTCATTTACAGTCAAAAGATTAAATGTTAAAATTTCATCCATATTGACCATTTTGGGATCGTTTGACATGTCCGGAGTCATCGTTTTTCATCCGAAAATTGATTTTTTGGACTGTACCAAAAATGATTCAAAATGTCAATTGGATCGTGCCTCATGTTGAATGACCACTTTTTAAACCCTCAGAGTCACCAAAATTGCCATTTTTACAGAGTTTTGCTTACTCAAAAGCTTCAATTTTGACCCGTTTCAGGCACAGAAATGACTTTAAACACACTTATTTTAGTTGACAAAGTCATAATTCACATCCAACAGTCATTTACAGTCAAAAGATTAAATGTTAAAATTTCATCCATATTGACCATTTTGGGATCGTTTGACATGTCCGGAGTCATCGTTTTTCATCCGAAAATTGATTTTTTGGACTGTACCAAAAATGATTCAAAATGTCAATTGGATTGTGCCTCATGTTGAATGACCACTTTTTAAACCCTCAGAGTGCCCAAAATTGCCATTTTTACAGAGTTTTGCTTACTCAAAAGCTTCAATTTTGACCCATTTCAGGCACAGGAATTACTTTAAACACACTTATTTTAGTTGACAAAGTCATAATTCACATCCAACAGTCATTTACAGTCAAAAGATTAAATGTTAAAATTTCGTCCATATTGACCATTTTGGGATCATTCGACATGTCAGGAGTCATCGTTTTTCATCCGAAAATTGATTTTTTGGACTGTACCAAAAATGATCCAAAATGTCAATTGGATCGTGCCTCATGTTGAATAACCACTTTTTTAACCCTCACAGTGACCAAAATTGCTAATTTTACAGAGTTTTGCTTACTCAAAAGCTTCAATTTTGACCCATTTCAGGCACAGGAATTACTTTAAACACACTTATTTTAGTTGACAAAGTCATAATTCACATCCAACAGTCATTTACAGTCAAAAGATTAAATGTTAAAATTTCGTCCATATTGACCATTTTGGGATCATTCGACATGTCAGGAGTCATCGTTTTTCATCCGAAAATTGATTTTTTGGACTGTACCGAAAATGATCCAAAATGTCAATTGGATCGTGCCTCATGTTGAATAACCACTTTTTTAACCCTCACAGTGACCAAAATTGCTAATTTTACAGAGTTTTGCTTACTCAAAAGCTTCAATTTTGACCCATTTCAGGCACAGGAATTACTTTAAACACACTTATTTTAGTTGACAAAGTCATAATTCACATCCAACAGTCATTTACAGTCAAAAGATTAAATGTTAAAATTTCATCCATATTGACCATTTTGGGATCGTTTGACATGTCCGGAGTCATCGTTTTTCATCCGAAAATTGATTTTTTGGACTGTACCAAAAATGATTCAAAATGTCAATTGGATCGTGCCTCATGTTGAATGACCACTTTTTAAACCCTCAGAGTCACCAAAATTGCCATTTTTACAGAGTTTTGCTTACTCAAAAGCTTCAATTTTGACCCGTTTCAGGCACAGAAATGACTTTAAACACACTTATTTTAGTTGACAAAGTCATAATTCACATCCAACAGTCATTTACAGTCAAAAGATTAAATGTTAAAATTTCATCCATATTGACCATTTTGGGATCGTTTGACATGTCCGGAGTCATCGTTTTTCATCCGAAAATTGATTTTTTGGACTGTACCAGAAATTATTCAAAATGTCAATTGGATCGTGCCTCATGTTGAATAACCACTTTTTAAACCCTCACAGTGACCAAAATTGCCATTTTTACAGAGTTTTGATTACTCAAAAGCTTCAATTTTGACCCCTTTGAGGCACAGAAATGACTTTAAACACACTTATTTTAGTTGACAAAGTCATAATTCACATCCAACAGTCATTTACAGTCAAAAGATTAAATGTTAAAATTTCATCCATATTGACCATTTTGGGATCGTTCGACATGTCCGGAGTCACCGTTTTTCATCCGAAAATTTATTTTTTGGACTGTACCAAAAGTCATTCAAAATGTCAATTGGATCGTGCCTCATGTTGAATAACCACTTTTTAAACCCTCACAGTGACCAAAATTGCTAATTTTACAGAGTTTTGCTTACTCAAAAGCTTCAATTTTGACCCATTTCAGGCACAGGAATTACTTTAAACACACTTATTTTAGTTGACAAAGTCATAATTCACATCCAACAGTCATTTACAGTCAAAAGATTAAATGTTAAAATTTCGTCCATATTGACCATTTTGGGATCATTCGACATGTCAGGAGTCATCGTTTTTCATCCGAAAATTGATTTTTTGGACTGTACCGAAAATGATCCAAAATGTCAATTGGATCGTGCCTCATGTTGAATAACCACTTTTTGAACCCTCACAGTGACCAAAATTGCCATTTTTACAGAGTTTTGATTACTCAAAAGATTCAATTTTGACCCCTTTGAGGCACAGAAATGACTTTAAACACACTTATTTTAGTTGACAAAGTCATAATTCACATCCAACAGTCATTTACAGTCAAAAGATTAAATGTTAAAATTTCATCCATATTGACCATTTTGGGATCGTTCGGCATGTCCGGAGTCATCGTTTTTCATCCGAAAATTGATTTTTTGGACTCTACCAGAAATGATTCAAAATGTCAATTGGATCGTGCCTCATGTTGAATAACCACTTTTTAAACCCTCACAGTGACCAAAATTGCCATTTTTACAGAGTTTTGATTACTCAAAACCTTCAATTTTGACCCCTTTGAGGCACAGAAATGACTTTAAACACACTTATTTTAGTTGACAAAGTCATAATTCACACCCAACAGTCATTTACAGTCAAAAGATTAAATGTTATAATTTCATCCATATTGACCATTTTGGGATCGTTCGACATGTCCGGAGTCATCGTTTTTCATCCGAAAATTGATTTTTTGGACTGTACCAAAAATCATTCAAAATGTCAATTGGATCGTGCCTCATGTTGAATAACCACTTTTTAAACCCTCACAGTGACCAAAATTGCCAATTTTACAGAGTTTTGCTTACTGAAAAGCTTCAATTTTGACCCATTTCAGGCACAGAAATGACTTTAAACACACTTATTTTAGTTGACAAAGTCATAATTCACATCCAACAGTCATTTACAGTCAAAAGATTAAATGTTAAAATTTCATCCATATTGACCATTTTGGGATCGTTTGACATGTCCGGAGTCATCGTTTTTCATCCGAAAATTGATTTTTTGGACTGTACCAAAAATGATTCAAAATGTCAATTGGATTGTGCCTCATGTTGAATGACCACTTTTTAAACCCTCAGAGTGGCCAAAATTGCCATTTTTACAGAGTTTTGCTTACTCAAAAGCTTCAATTTTGACCCATTTCAGGCACAGGAATTACTTTAAACACACTTATTTTTTTTTTTTTTTTTTTTTTTTTTTTTTTTTTATTGAGTTTTTTTTGGCATCAGCAGAAGAAAAAAAAAAACATCCAATCAACAAAGAGGAACAATAATATGATTCCAATTCATAATAAGCAGAATTGCCCAAGCTAAAAAACAATTGCTGTACACTGTAAGCTATAAATCAAGAAGAATGCAAAGTAGGGAAAAGATAAGAAAAAGAAAAAAAAGAAAAGACAAGAAGGAAATAAAGGCAGTAAACAGTAACTAATTATAGATAAAAAACCTGAAGCGATAACAAAAGCATTCAATTTCCTATCCAATTAGTAACTGGGGACCATAAGTTGCGACCAAATGTCTTCTTTCTTATACCTTTCAATTTGTATAATGCGATTTCAAGATAATACATAGATAAAAGCTTATTTCGCCACAAAATAATATTTGGTGGTTCTTCATCAAGCCAGCCTGACGTTATACAGAAACGAAAAGCAGACATACATATGAACATAAATCCGATGGCTGGGTCTAAAATCGAATTAATCGCGTTTTCTTCACAACCAAACAAGACTAAAGATGCGGTTAATTTAACTGGAATAAACAATTCAATTGTAAGGAAGTGCTCTACATCAGCAATAAATCTTATCAATTTCGGACATTCAAAGAACATATGTATTGCATCGGCCCCATGTAAATTACAGCGATTACAACTTGCCCCGCGCCCAACACTCCATTTAGCTATCTTCCCTGGTGTATAATAGAGTCCGAAGATAGCCATGTAATGCTGACTGATGAGTGATCCATTCATTAAGACATTTCTAGCGATTGCTAAGCTTCTCTCTATGTTTACACAAGAAATATTCAGTTTATTCTGCCATTTGATCGCTACCACCTCTAAATCATCCTCCCTCTTTTCCAAAATTAATTGATACAAAAATCCGATTCTCTGGCGGTTTTTGATCGCTTCTAAAATTTCAATATTCCCCAGAAAAATTAAAGACTGTGACAATTTCTGCAGGCAAAAACTACGTACCTGAAGATATTTAAAAAAATCAGAACGAGGTATTTGATAAGTGTGCATCAAATGTTCAAATGATACAAAGTCCTTCTCTGTAAATAAATCTCCCAATTTCTTGATGCCTAAATTATTCCACCTATACATTACTCCATCCTGAAATATCCCTGGCAAAAAAGAGCAGTTCTGCAGAGGTGTATATTTCGTTAGATTTACACTGAGTCGAAATTTTCTTTTAACGGATCGCCAGATAAAATAGGCTGTATCAAATATCTTGAATTTAGTCTTTTTATAGTAACTTGGCTCTATGATCCGATTTAGACATTGTTTTGCCTCTGTCCCCAGGAGCATTTCATAGATTGATGGGGTCAGGAAATCTTCTGTATGATCTTCCGGTAGTAAAAGTACGCCCATATGTTGCATTATTGCCATCCAATGATATAGTTGAAAATTTGGCATACCCCACCCCCCTCTATCTCGAGGTAGTTCACAGCTTTTTAGCGCTCTCCTTGCCCGGCGGTACCCCCATAAAAATCTGGAGCTCATTCTTTCTAAACGAGCAAAATAGCCTGATGATATTAACAATGGTATGGCTCGAAATATGTATAGAAATTTAGGAAAGATAAGCATTTTTATCAAATTACTTCGGCCTAGTAGGGAAAGCTTCAGATTGTTAACCCTTTCTAAAATTCTATTAGAAGATACTATTACTGGATCTAGGTTAATAGGAATAATGTCCTCAATGGTAGCGGAGATTTTAATTCCGAGATATGTGGCCTCTTTATCTATCTTCATATTCTCTGGACGTCCAACCACAGAATGTATAAGCTGAGTTTTATCAATATTCAATTTATAGCCAGAGA
This sequence comes from Lissotriton vulgaris, assembly GCF_964263255.1. Classification (NCBI taxonomy): domain Eukaryota; kingdom Metazoa; phylum Chordata; class Amphibia; order Caudata; family Salamandridae; genus Lissotriton; species Lissotriton vulgaris. The sequence goes on along the minus strand of NW_028246030.1, from coordinate 931,325 downwards.
AACGTCCAAATTCCTCCGCTGACTTTATAATATTAGGTAGTGCCATGTTGAGTTCTGCCGTAACCACGGCTATGTCATCAGCATAGGCACAAACATTTATTTTCCATCCATTTAATTGTACTGGTTTAATTGCAGAATTCTTTTCCAGCTTTCGGATAAAAGGATCGATGTACAAGGCGAATAGCAAGGGGGAACAGGGGCAACCCTGTCTCGTCCCCCTTGCTATCCGCACCTGCCCTGAAAAAGAGCCCGAAATCCGGATTACTGCAGTCGGTTGAATGTAGAGTGTTCTTATTGCTTTGATGAACTCTCTAGGAATCCCCATCTTCTCCATTACTGACCACAGAAAAGCCCAGGTGACCCTGTCGAACGCTTTTTCGGCGTCCAACAGGGCCACCCCGACCGAGGAACCAGTCCCCTGTGCCCAGTCAAGCAAAGATATTATTCGCCTGACATGGTCCGTGGTACCTCTACCCTGTATAAAGCCATGTTGTCTTATGGAGACAATCCCTGTCATAAGATCATTTAGCCGGTTTGCTATAAGCTTCGAGTAGATTTTACTGTCAGTATTCAGTAAAGAGATTGGCCTATAAGACCCCATCTCTTCAGGATTTTTTCCCTTTTTTTTAAAGATAACAATAATTGCTTCCGCCCAAGATTGTGGAGCTCTCCCCTCGAAAGCTCGCTGACAGATTTCCACCAGTTCTTTTTTTAGTTGGGTTCTAAATGTTTTATAAAACTCCAATGGGATGTTATCTGGGCCTGTAGCTTTACCCAGGGCCAACCCTAAAATCGCTATCTCTATCTCTTCCCATTCAGGGGGTGCTAGAAGATTCAGACGTTGAGCCTCCGATAGGAGCACAGAGCTTGTTTCCTTTAAATATCCACTTGATTCAATAAAGTCCCCTTCCTCACTATAAAGACATTGGTAAAACTCTTGAAAAGCAGTCAGAACTCCTCCTCTAGTTTCTTGTATAACCCCCTTTAAATCCCTGACTTTCAAGATGTCATTATATACCTGCTTCTCCCTTGCTCTCTTCGCTAACATCCTACCGGTTTTTTCCCCAAACTCGTATGCTGTTTCCCTGTATTGAGTATAATTAATAGCGATTAGGTCGGCTATTTTAGAATAAGCATTAGCTCTTTTAATCAAGAGATCTTTTTGGGCCAATTTACTCAAATCAGATTCCCCTCCTTGCCTTAGGGCCTCTGCCAACTTCTCCTCAGCTCTTATAATTTCGTCAAAAACCTTCTGTTGTTCAGTTAGGAATTGTTTGCGCTTAAACCCGGAGTAGCTGAGAGTCTCCCCCCGGACCACAGCTTTAAATGTGTCCCAAACCATTTCATGAGTTGCTGTATCTTTATTGAAGATAAAAAATTCCTCTATTACTTTAGACATATATTGACAATACTGTGCGTCCAATAATAATTTGCGCTCAAAGGACCATTGTGGTGATTCAATGTTACCCTCTATTTCAACATTTAATTCCAACACGACCGGGTTGTGATCAGAAATTAGTTTAGGATGGATCTGAATTTTAGCTTGTATTAATAAAGTATGTGAAATGAAGAAGTAATCCAGTCTAACGAATTTTTGGTGGGGAGCAGAGAAAAATGTAAACCCTGGATGATTCGGGTTCTTTTCATGCCAAACATCAAACAGGCCATGATCCAGAAGTATCCCACGTAGAGCAGTGTGTACAAGTTTTTTCTTACCACAGTATGCTAAATTGGATCTTATATCATCTTTTGACTCCACATTAATATTATAATCTCCACATAATAGACCTGGAGTAGTCCACTGTGCCAATTCTAAATTAATGAAATTAAATACTTCTGGGTCGTCTAGATTTGGGCCATATATATTACAAAGTGTGAACCCCTGCCGCCCCCCCTTAAATTCTGCTAATACCCATCTTCCCCATTTATCTGCTGCCGTCTTTATGCAATCCACCCACCCTCTCTTTTTTAATATTGCTACCCCTCTTTTAACTCCGGATTGTTTAGAGCAGACTACCAATTCCATCCCCATGTTCTTTAGATATTCTCTATTAGCCCACGCAATATGGGTTTCTTGTAAGCAGAGTATATCTATACCCAGTATCTGTATAACCTTAGCTAGTACTTGCCGTTTCCGAGGATCATTTAAACCACATACATTTAATGTGCATATCTTGATCTTTCTGGTCATTGTATTTAATTTCTCTTATCATTCTTATACTTCTAGCTTTCTGAAAAAAACCCCTCTCAACATACATTTTGAATATTGACAAAACCAAAACCAACTTTAAATCCTCTGCTGGTGCCATTTTCACCCCCCCATCACCTAGACCCTGTGCCCCCCCTTTCCCACCCCTTTTCCCCCCCACCCCTTCTATCCTGCCCTTCCCTCCCCCTCCCAACATTCCCATCTCATGAGGCCCAAGGACCATAAGTCCCTGCAAAGACAGAGTACCGTGTCCTCCCCCCACATTCCCCTATGCAACCTTATAATCGACAGCTACTATCTAAGGTCATTTACACAGATATGTGAATTATGTCACTACAGTGTTCTATCACCGAATTCTGTAAATTCTATAGAGTTTCTAAGAACTCTTTCGCCTGGATTTCTGACTGGAAGAACTTAGTTTGACCTTTAAACATAACCTTGAGTTTTGCCGGATTTTGCAAATATACTACTGCACCTTTCTTTTGAAAATCCGGAATTAGTTGCCTTAAATGCCATCTCCTAGAAACTGTCGCCTGACAGAAGTCCGGTCTAACAAAGAAATTACACCCCTTAGCTTTAGCTTTTTTGTCTGGTGTAGCGAGGTCATAAATGTCTTCGCGTGCTAAAAAGTTATTGAAGCAAACCAATATTGCTCTTGGAAGGTTCTCTTGTCCTTGACGAGGTTTCCGCACATTGAAAGGGAATCTATGTGCCCTTTGAACTTCTCGTGTCCATTCCCACATGGTCAGCTCCGGAAAAGCTTCTTTCAGTAATTCTGCGATGAACTTACGCGGGTTTATTCCTTCCAATCCCTCCGGAACCCCCAGAAAGCGTAGATTATGTCTGCGGGCATGATTTTCAAGTTCGCTCAGCTTATTGGCTAAATCATCACGATGTGCCTTAATACTCTCCAGCTCTTCTTTCTGTACTGCCGCATAATCTTCAAGTACAGAAATACGGGCTTCTGTTTCTGTAACTCTGTCTGCAGTTTCTGTTCCCAATTTTATCGCCCGTCTTACTGCATTTTTCACTTTGCTGCATGTAGCCTGCACACGTGTGATTTCTGTCTTGCTCTCGGCTCTATGACTCATTATGGTCTCATATATCGTGACAAGGGTGATTTCCTGCGGGGGTGAAGTCTCCGAGACACTTAATTCGGTCCTTCTTGTCTCAGTCGACCTTTGTCTCTCCTCTTGCGCATCCCCTAGTGCCAAGCCAGATGCTTGAGGGTCATCTGATCTGTGTTGTTGTCTTTCTTTCTTCCTCTTGATTTTCTTCCTTATAGTAGAAGCACTACAGTTAGGCGAGGCCTTGCTTTCCCCCGTTGACTCATCAGCACTGCTAGCTTCACTAGCATCATCCACCCAGTCCTCGTCAGACGATTTTTCAGAGAGTGAGTAAAAGTTTTCACCAGACTCTGGTACTGACAAAGCTCCTTGTGAGCCAAGTTCTTTTTCCATCTGATTATATTGAGTTACCACAGTATCAATGTCTGATGAGAAAGCGCCTCCAAGAGCGTCGGTATCCTGTTCCTGTTCCTGAGTCTGTTGAGTTTGTACTGATTGTATTGATTGTACATTATTTTGTGCTATATCAGAAATGTCTGTGCGCACCACGGGTATTCCCTCATGTTGTGCCGGGGAGCTTGATATTGTTACTGAGTCTGTAGCTAATGCCCCATTTTCTGCTACTACTATTGCTGTTTCTGCTAAACAATCATTATTTCGAGCACTTTGTCTCTCAAACATCGCAGGAAGTGTAAGATTTTGGGTCCCTTTCTTTAAAGAGCGAGGAGCCTTTCCTTTCTCCACTGTTTTTTTCTCTCTGGCTCCCATAGTATTAACCAAAATTGGCTCTAAAGTGTCTAAGGTATCATCAGATTCTCTTACATTCTCATTATTCTCCCGTTCAGCATTTCCATCTGTACTCAAGTCTTTAGAATAACCACTTTTTAAACCCTCACAGTGACCAAAATTGCCATTTTTACAGAGTTTTGATTACTCAAAACCTTCAATTTTGACCCCTTTGAGGCACAGAAATGACTTTAAACACACTTATTTTCGTTGACAAAGTCATAATTCACATCCAACAGTCATTTACAGTCAAAAGATTAAATGTTATAATTTCATCCATATTGACCATTTTGGGATCGTTCGACATGTCCGGAGTCATCGTTTTTCATCCGAAAATTGATTTTTCGGACTGTACCAAAAATCATTCAAAATGTCAATTGGATCGTGCCTCATGTTGAATAACCACTGTTTAAACCCTCACAGTGACCAAAATTGCCAATTTTACAGAGTTTTGCTTACTCAAAAGCTTCAATTTTGACCCGTTTCAGGCACAGAAATGACTTTAAACACACTTATTTTAGTTGACAAAGTCATAATTCACATCCAACAGTCATTTACAGTCAAAAGATTAAATGTTAAAATTTCATCCATTTTGACCATTTTGGATCGTTCGACATGTCCGGAGTCATCGTTTTTCATCCGAAAATTGATTATTTGGACTGTACCAAAAATCATTCAAAATGTCAATTGGATCGTGCCTCATGTTGAATAACCACTTTTTAAACCCTCACAGTGACCAAAATTGCCATTTTTACAGAGTTTTGATCACTCAAAAGCTTCAATTTTGACCCCTTTGAGGCACAGAAATGACTTTAAACACACTTATTTTAGTTGACAAAGTCATAATTCACATCCAACAGTCATTTACAGTTAAAAGATTAAATGTTAAAATTTCATCCATATTGACCATTTTGGGATCGTTCGGCATGTCCGGAGTCATCGTTTTTCATCCGAAAATTGATTTTTTGGACTGTACCAGAAATGATTCAAAATGTCAATTGGATCGTGCCTCATGTTGAATAACCACTTTTTAAACCCTCACAGTGACCAAAATTGCCATTTTTACAGACTTTTGATTACTCAAAACCTTCAATTTTGACCCCTTTGAGGCACAGAAATGACTTTAAACACACTTATTTTAGTTGACAAAGTCATAACTCACATCCAACAGTCATTTACAGTCAAAAGATTAAATGTTATAATTTCATCCATATTGACCATTTTGGGATCGTTCGACATGTCCGGAGTCATCGTTTTTCATCCGAAAATTGATTTTTCGGACTGTACCAAAAATCATTCAAAATGTCAATTGGATCGTGCCTCATGTTGAATAACCACTGTTTAAACCCTCACAGTGACCAAAATTGCCAATTTTACAGAGTTTTGCTTACTCAAAAGCTTCAATTTTGACCCGTTTCAGGCACAGAAATGACTTTAAACACACTTATTTTAGTTGACAAAGTCATAATTCACATCCAACAGTCATTTACAGTCAAAAGATTAAATGTTAAAATTTCATCCATTTTGACCATTTTGGATCGTTCGACATGTCCGGAGTCATCGTTTTTCATCCGAAAATTGATTATTTGGACTGTACCAAAAATCATTCAAAATGTCAATTGGATCGTGCCTCATGTTGAATAACCACTTTTTAAACCCTCACAGTGACCAAAATTGCCAATTTTACAGAGTTTTGCTTACTCAAAAGCTTCAATTTTGACCCATTTCAGGCACAGGAATTACTTTAAACACACTTATTTTAGTTGACAAAGTCATAATTCACATCCAACAGTCATTTACAGTCAAAAGATTAAATGTTAAAATTTCGTCCATATTGACCATTTTGGTATCATTCGACATGTCAGGGGTCATCGTTTTTCATCCGAAAATTGATTTTTTGGACTGTACCAAAAATGATCCAAAATGTCAATTGGATCGTGCCTCATGTTGAATAACCACTTTTTTAACCCTCACAGTGACCAAAATTGCCATTTTTACAGAGTTTTGATTACTCAAAAGCTTCAATTTTGACCCCTTTGAGGCACAGAAATGACTTTAAACACACTTATTTTAGTTGACAAAGTCATAATTCACATCCAACAGTCATTTACAGTCAAAAGATTAAATGTTAAAATTTCATCCATATTGACCATTTTGGGATCGTTCGGCATGTCCGGAGTCATCGTTTTTCATCCGAAAATTGATTTTTTGGACTGTACCAGAAATGATTCAAAATGTCAATTGGATCGTGCCTCATGTTGAATAACCACTTTTTAAACCCTCACAGTGACCAAAATTGCCATTTTTACAGAGTTTTGATTACTCAAAACCTTCAATTTTGACCCCTTTGAGGCACAGAAATGACTTTAAACACACTTATTTTCGTTGACAAAGTCATAATTCACATCCAACAGTCATTTACAGTCAAAAGATTAAATGTTATAATTTCATCCATATTGACCATTTTGGGATCGTTCGACATGTCCGGAGTCATCGTTTTTCATCCGAAAATTGATTTTTCGGACTGTACCAAAAATCATTCAAAATGTCAATTGGATCGTGCCTCATGTTGAATAACCACTGTTTAAACCCTCACAGTGACCAAAATTGCCAATTTTACAGAGTTTTGCTTACTCAAAAGCTTCAATTTTGACCCGTTTCAGGCACAGAAATGACTTTAAACACACTTATTTTAGTTGACAAAGTCATAATTCACATCCAACAGTCATTTACAGTCAAAAGATTAAATGTTAAAATTTCATCCATTTTGACCATTTTGGATCGTTCGACATGTCCGGAGTCATCGTTTTTCATCCGAAAATTGATTATTTGGACTGTACCAAAAATCATTCAAAATGTCAATTGGATCGTGCCTCATGTTGAATAACCACTTTTTAAACCCTCACAGTGACCAAAATTGCCAATTTTACAGAGTTTTGCTTACTCAAAAGCTTCAATTTTGACCCATTTCAGGCACAGGAATTACTTTAAACACACTTATTTTAGTTGACAAAGTCATAATTCACATCCAACAGTCATTTACAGTCAAAAGATTAAATGTTAAAATTTCGTCCATATTGACCATTTTGGGATCATTCGACATGTCAGGGGTCATCGTTTTTCATCCGAAAATTGATTTTTTGGACTGTACCAAAAATGATCCAAAATGTCAATTGGATCGTGCCTCATGTTGAATAACCACTTTTTTAACCCTCACAGTGACCAAAATTGCCATTTTTACAGAGTTTTGATTACTCAAAAGCTTCAATTTTGACCCCTTTGAGGCACAGAAATGACTTTAAACACACTTATTTTAGTTGACAAAGTCATAATTCACATCCAACAGTCATTTACAGTCAAAAGATTAAATGTTAAAATTTCATCCATATTGACCATTTTGGGATCGTTCGGCATGTCCGGAGTCATCGTTTTTCATCCGAAAATTGATTTTTTGGACTGTACCAGAAATGATTCAAAATGTCAATTGGATCGTGCCTCATGTTGAATAACCACTTTTTAAACCCTCACAGTGACCAAAATTGCCATTTTTACAGAGTTTTGATTACTCAAAACCTTCAATTTTGACCCCTTTGAGGCACAGAAATGACTTTAAACACACTTATTTTCGTTGACAAAGTCATAATTCACATCCAACAGTCATTTACAGTCAAAAGATTAAATGTTATAATTTCATCCATATTGACCATTTTGGGATCGTTCGACATGTCCGGAGTCATCGTTTTTCATCCGAAAATTGATTTTTTGGACTGTACCAAAAATCATTCAAAATGTCAATTGGATCGTGCCTCATGTTGAATAACCACTTTTTAAACCCTCACAGTGACCAAAATTGCCAATTTTACAGAGTTTTGCTTACTCAAAAGCTTCAATTTTGACCCATTTCAGGCACAGAAATGACTTTAAACACACTTATTTTAGTTGACAAAGTCATAATTCACATCCAACAGTCATTTACAGTCAAAAGATTAAATGTTAAAATTTCATCCATATTGACCATTTTGGGATCGTTTGACATGTCCGGAGTCATCGTTTTTCATCCGAAAATTGATTTTTTGGACTGTACCAAAAATGATTCAAAATGTCAATTGGATCGTGCCTCATGTTGAATGACCACTTTTTAAACCCTCAGAGTCACCAAAATTGCCATTTTTACAGAGTTTTGCTTACTCAAAAGCTTCAATTTTGACCCGTTTCAGGCACAGAAAAGACTTTAAACACACTTATTTTAGTTGACAAAGTCATAATTCACATCCAACAGTCATTTACAGTCAAAAGATTAAATGTTAAAATTTCATCCATATTGACCATTTTGGGATCGTTCGACATGTCCGGAGTCATCGTTTTTCATCCGAAAATTGATTTTTTGGACTGTACCAGAAATTATTCAAAATGTCAATTGGATCGTGCCTCATGTTGAATAACCACTTTTTAAACCCTCACAGTGACCAAAATTGCCATTTTTACAGAGTTTTGATTACTCAAAAGCTTCAATTTTGACCCCTTTGAGGCACAGAAATGACTTTAAACACACTTATTTTAGTTGACAAAGTCATAATTCACATCCAACAGTCATTTACAGTCAAAAGATTAAATGTTAAAATTTCATCCATATTGACCATTTTGGGATCGTTCGACATGTCCGGAGTCACCGTTTTTCATCCGAAAATTTATTTTTTGGACTGTACCAAAAATCATTCAAAATGTCAATTGGATCGTGCCTCATGTTGAATAACCACTTTTTAAACCCTCACAGTGACCAAAATTGCTAATTTTACAGAGTTTTGCTTACTCAAAAGCTTCAATTTTGACCCATTTCAGGCACAGGAATTACTTTAAACACACTTATTTTAGTTGACAAAGTCATAATTCACATCCAACAGTCATTTACAGTCAAAAGATTAAATGTTAAAATTTCGTCCATATTGACCATTTTGGGATCATTCGACATGTCAGGAGTCATCGTTTTTCATCCGAAAATTGATTTTTTGGACTGTACCAAAAATGATCCAAAATGTCAATTGGATCGTGCCTCATGTTGAATAACCACTTTTTGAACCCTCACAGTGACCAAAATTGCCATTTTTACAGAGTTTTGATTACTCAAAAGATTCAATTTTGACCCCTTTGAGGCACAGAAATGACTTTAAACACACTTATTTTAGTTGACAAAGTCATAATTCACATCCAACAGTCATTTACAGTCAAAAGATTAAATGTTAAAATTTCATCCATATTGACCATTTTGGGATCGTTCGGCATGTCCGGAGTCATCGTTTTTCATCCGAAAATTGATTTTTTGGACTGTACCAGAAATGATTCAAAATGTCAATTGGATCGTGCCTCATGTTGAATAACCACTTTTTAAACCCTCACAGTGACCAAAATTGCCATTTTTACAGAGTTTTGATTACTCAAAACCTTCAATTTTGACCCCTTTGAGGCACAGAAATGACTTTAAACACACTTATTTTAGTTGACAAAGTCATAATTCACACCCAACAGTCATTTACAGTCAAAAGATTAAATGTTATAATTTCATCCATATTGACCATTTTGGGATCGTTCGACATGTCCGGAGTCATCGTTTTTCATCCGAAAATTGATTTTTTGGACTGTACCAAAAATCATTCAAAATGTCAATTGGATCGTGCCTCATGTTGAATAACCACTTTTTAAACCCTCACAGTGACCAAAATTGCCAATTTTACAGAGTTTTGCTTACTGAAAAGCTTCAATTTTGACCCATTTCAGGCACAGAAATGACTTTAAACACACTTATTTTAGTTGACAAAGTCATAATTCACATCCAACAGTCATTTACAGTCAAAAGATTAAATGTTAAAATTTCATCCATATTGACCATTTTGGGATCGTTTGACATGTCCGGAGTCATCGTTTTTCATCCGAAAATTGATTTTTTGGACTGTACCAAAAATGATTCAAAATGTCAATTGGATTGTGCCTCATGTTGAATGACCACTTTTTAAACCCTCAGAGTGCCCAAAATTGCCATTTTTACAGAGTTTTGCTTACTCAAAAGCTTCAATTTTGACCCATTTCAGGCACAGGAATTACTTTAAACACACTTATTTTAGTTGACAAAGTCATAATTCACATCCAACAGTCATTTACAGTCAAAAGATTAAATGTTAAAATTTCGTCCATATTGACCATTTTGGGATCATTCGACATGTCAGGAGTCATCGTTTTTCATCCGAAAATTGATTTTTTGGACTGTACCAAAAATGATCCAAAATGTCAATTGGATCGTGCCTCATGTTGAATAACCACTTTTTTAACCCTCACAGTGACCAAAATTGCCATTTTTACAGAGTTTTGATCACTCAAAAGCTTCAATTTTGACCCCTTTGAGGCACAGAAATGACTTTAAACACACTTATTTTAGTTGACAAAGTCATAATTCACATCCAACAGTCATTTACAGTTAAAAGATTAAATGTTAAAATTTCATCCATATTGACCATTTTGGGATCGTTCGGCATGTCCGGAGTCATCGTTTTTCATCCGAAAATTGATTTTTTGGACTGTACCAGAAATGATTCAAAATGTCAATTGGATCGTGCCTCATGTTGAATAACCACTTTTTAAACCCTCACAGTGACCAAAATTGCCATTTTTACAGACTTTTGATTACTCAAAACCTTCAATTTTGACCCCTTTGAGGCACAGAAATGACTTTAAACACACTTATTTTAGTTGACAAAGTCATAACTCACATCCAACAGTCATTTACAGTCAAAAGATTAAATGTTATAATTTCATCCATATTGACCATTTTGGGATCGTTCGACATGTCCGGAGTCATCGTTTTTCATCCGAAAATTGATTTTTCGGACTGTACCAAAAATCATTCAAAATGTCAATTGGATCGTGCCTCATGTTGAATAACCACTGTTTAAACCCTCACAGTGACCAAAATTGCCAATTTTACAGAGTTTTGCTTACTCAAAAGCTTCAATTTTGACCCGTTTCAGGCACAGAAATGACTTTAAACACACTTATTTTAGTTGACAAAGTCATATTTCACATCCAACAGTCATTTACAGTCAAAAGATTAAATGTTAAAATTTCATCCATTTTGACCATTTTGGATCGTTCGACATGTCCGGAGTCATCGTTTTTCATCCGAAAATTGATTATTTGGACTGTACCAAAAATCATTCAAAATGTCAATTGGATCGTGCCTCATGTTGAATAACCACTTTTTAAACCCTCACAGTGACCAAAATTGCCAATTTTACAGAGTTTTGCTTACTCAAAAGCTTCAATTTTGACCCATTTCAGGCACAGGAATTACTTTAAACACACTTATTTTAGTTGACAAAGTCATAATTCACATCCAACAGTCATTTACAGTCAAAAGATTAAATGTTAAAATTTCGTCCATATTGACCATTTTGGGATCATTCGACATGTCAGGGGTCATCGTTTTTCATCCGAAAATTGATTTTTTGGACTGTACCAAAAATGATCCAAAATGTCAATTGGATCGTGCCTCATGTTGAATAACCACTTTTTTAACCCTCACAGTGACCAAAATTGCCATTTTTACAGAGTTTTGATTACTCAAAAGCTTCAATTTTGACCCCTTTGAGGCACAGAAATGACTTTAAACACACTTATTTTAGTTGACAAAGTCATAATTCACATCCAACAGTCATTTACAGTCAAAAGATTAAATGTTAAAATTTCATCCATATTGACCATTTTGGGATCGTTCGGCATGTCCGGAGTCATCGTTTTTCATCCGAAAATTGATTTTTTGGACTGTACCAGAAATGATTCAAAATGTCAATTGGATCGTGCCTCATGTTGAATAACCACTTTTTAAACCCTCACAGTGACCAAAATTGCCATTTTTACAGAGTTTTGATTACTCAAAACCTTCAATTTTGACCCCTTTGAGGCACAGAAATGACTTTAAACACACTTATTTTCGTTGACAAAGTCATAATTCACATCCAACAGTCATTTACAGTCAAAAGATTAAATGTTATAATTTCATCCATATTGACCATTTTGGGATCGTTCGACATGTCCGGAGTCATCGTTTTTCATCCGAAAATTGATTTTTCGGACTGTACCAAAAATCATTCAAAATGTCAATTGGATCGTGCCTCATGTTGAATAACCACTGTTTAAACCCTCACAGTGACCAAAATTGCCAATTTTACAGAGTTTTGCTTACTCAAAAGCTTCAATTTTGACCCGTTTCAGGCACAGAAATGACTTTAAACACACTTATTTTAGTTGACAAAGTCATAATTCACATCCAACAGTCATTTACAGTCAAAAGATTAAATGTTAAAATTTCATCCATTTTGACCATTTTGGATCGTTCGACATGTCCGGAGTCATCGTTTTTCATCCGAAAATTGATTATTTGGACTGTACCAAAAATCATTCAAAATGTCAATTGGATCGTGCCTCATGTTGAATAACCACTTTTTAAACCCTCACAGTGACCAAAATTGCCAATTTTACAGAGTTTTGCTTACTCAAAAGCTTCAATTTTGACCCATTTCAGGCACAGGAATTACTTTAAACACACTTATTTTAGTTGACAAAGTCATAATTCACATCCAACAGTCATTTACAGTCAAAAGATTAAATGTTAAAATTTCGTCCATATTGACCATTTTGGGATCATTCGACATGTCAGGGGTCATCGTTTTTCATCCGAAAATTGATTTTTTGGACTGTACCAAAAATGATCCAAAATGTCAATTGGATCGTGCCTCATGTTGAATAACCACTTTTTTAACCCTCACAGTGACCAAAATTGCCATTTTTACAGAGTTTTGATTACTCAAAAGCTTCAATTTTGACCCCTTTGAGGCACAGAAATGACTTTAAACACACTTATTTTAGTTGACAAAGTCATAATTCACATCCAACAGTCATTTACAGTCAAAAGATTAAATGTTAAAATTTCATCCATATTGACCATTTTGGGATCGTTCGGCATGTCCGGAGTCATCGTTTTTCATCCGAAAATTGATTTTTTGGACTGTACCAGAAATGATTCAAAATGTCAATTGGATCGTGCCTCATGTTGAATAACCACTTTTTAAACCCTCACAGTGACCAAAATTGCCATTTTTACAGAGTTTTGATTACTCAAAACCTTCAATTTTGACCCCTTTGAGGCACAGAAATGACTTTAAACACACTTATTTTCGTTGACAAAGTCATAATTCACATCCAACAGTCATTTACAGTCAAAAGATTAAATGTTATAATTTCATCCATATTGACCATTTTGGGATCGTTCGACATGTCCGGAGTCATCGTTTTTCATCCGAAAATTGATTTTTTGGACTGTACCAAAAATCATTCAAAATGTCAATTGGATCGTGCCTCATGTTGAATAACCACTTTTTAAACCCTCACAGTGACCAAAATTGCCAATTTTACAGAGTTTTGCTTACTCAAAAGCTTCAATTTTGACCCATTTCAGGCACAGAAATGACTTTAAACACACTTATTTTAGTTGACAAAGTCATAATTCACATCCAACAGTCATTTACAGTCAAAAGATTAAATGTTAAAATTTCATCCATATTGACCATTTTGGGATCGTTTGACATGTCCGGAGTCATCGTTTTTCATCCGAAAATTGATTTTTTGGACTGTACCAAAAATGATTCAAAATGTCAATTGGATCGTGCCTCATGTTGAATGACCACTTTTTAAACCCTCAGAGTCACCAAAATTGCCATTTTTACAGAGTTTTGCTTACTCAAAAGCTTCAATTTTGACCCGTTTCAGGCACAGAAATGACTTTAAACACACTTATTTTAGTTGACAAAGTCATAATTCACATCCAACAGTCATTTACAGTCAAAAGATTAAATGTTAAAATTTCATCCATATTGACCATTTTGGGATCGTTCGACATGTCCGGAGTCATCGTTTTTCATCCGAAAATTGATTTTTTGGACTGTACCAGAAATTATTCAAAATGTCAATTGGATCGTGCCTCATGTTGAATAACCACTTTTTAAACCCTCACAGTGACCAAAATTGCCATTTTTACAGAGTTTTGATTACTCAAAAGCTTCAATTTTGACCCCTTTGAGGCACAGAAATGACTTTAAACACACTTATTTTAGTTGACAAAGTCATAATTCACATCCAACAGTCATTTACAGTCAAAAGATTAAATGTTAAAATTTCATCCATATTGACCATTTTGGGATCATTCGACATGTCCGGAGTCACCGTTTTTCATCCGAAAATTTATTTTTTGGACTGTACCAAAAATCATTCAAAATGTCAATTGGATCGTGCCTCATGTTGAATAACCACTTTTTAAACCCTCACAGTGACCAAAATTGCTAATTTTACAGAGTTTTGCTTACTCAAAAGCTTCAATTTTGACCCATTTCAGGCACAGGAATTACTTTAAACACACTTATTTTAGTTGACAAAGTCATAATTCACATCCAACAGTCATTTACAGTCAAAAGATTAAATGTTAAAATTTCGTCCATATTGACCATTTTGGGATCATTCGACATGTCAGGAGTCATCGTTTTTCATCCGAAAATTGATTTTTTGGACTGTACCAAAAATGATCCAAAATGTCAATTGGATCGTGCCTCATGTTGAATAACCACTTTTTGAACCCTCACAGTGACCAAAATTGCCATTTTTACAGAGTTTTGATTACTCAAAAGATTCAATTTTGACCCCTTTGAGGCACAGAAATGACTTTAAACACACTTATTTTAGTTGACAAAGTCATAATTCACATCCAACAGTCATTTACAGTCAAAAGATTAAATGTTAAAATTTCATCCATATTGACCATTTTGGGATCGTTCGGCATGTCCGGAGTCATCGTTTTTCATCCGAAAATTGATTTTTTGGACTGTACCAGAAATGATTCAAAATGTCAATTGGATCGTGCCTCATGTTGAATAACCACTTTTTAAACCCTCACAGTGACCAAAATTGCCATTTTTACAGAGTTTTGATTACTCAAAACCTTCAATTTTGACCCCTTTGAGGCACAGAAATGACTTTAAACACACTTATTTTAGTTGACAAAGTCATAATTCACACCCAACAGTCATTTACAGTCAAAAGATTAAATGTTATAATTTCATCCATATTGACCATTTTGGGATCGTTCGACATGTCCGGAGTCATCGTTTTTCATCTGAAAATTGATTTTTTGGACTGTACCAAAAATCATTCAAAATGTCAATTGGATCATGCCTCATGTTGAATAACCACTTTTTAAACCCTCACAGTGACCAAAATTGCCAATTTTACAGAGTTTTGCTTACTGAAAAGCTTCAATTTTGACCCATTTCAGGCACAGAAATGACTTTAAACACACTTATTTTAGTTGACAAAGTCATAATTCACATCCAACAGTCATTTACAGTCAAAAGATTAAATGTTAAAATTTCATCCATATTGACCATTTTGGGATCGTTTGACATGTCCGGAGTCATCGTTTTTCATCCGAAAATTGATTTTTTGGACTGTACCAAAAATGATTCAAAATGTCAATTGGATTGTGCCTCATGTTGAATGACCACTTTTTAAACCCTCAGAGTGCCCAAAATTGCCATTTTTACAGAGTTTGGCTTACTCAAAAGCTTCAATTTTGACCCATTTCAGGCACAGGAATTACTTTAAACACACTTATTTTAGTTGACAAAGTCATAATTCACATCCAACAGTCATTTACAGTCAAAAGATTAAATGTTAAAATTTCGTCCATATTGACCATTTTGGGATCATTCGACATGTCAGGAGTCATCGTTTTTCATCCGAAAATTGATTTTTTGGACTGTACCAAAAATGATCCAAAATGTCAATTGGATCGTGCCTCATGTTGAATAACCACTTTTTTAACCCTCACAGTGACCAAAATTGCCATTTTTACAGAGTTTTGATCACTCAAAAGCTTCAATTTTGACCCCTTTGAGGCACAGAAATGACTTTAAACACACTTATTTTAGTTGACAAAGTCATAATTCACATCCAACAGTCATTTACAGTTAAAAGATTAAATGTTAAAATTTCATCCATATTGACCATTTTGGGATCGTTCGGCATGTCCGGAGTCATCGTTTTTCATCCGAAAATTGATTTTTTGGACTGTACCAGAAATGATTAAAAAATGTCAATTGGATCGTGCCTCATGTTGAATAACCACTTTTTAAACCCTCACAGTGACCAAAATTGCCATTTTTACAGACTTTTGATTACTCAAAACCTTCAATTTTGACCCCTTTGAGGCACAGAAATGACTTTAAACACACTTATTTTAGTTGACAAAGTCATAACTCACATCCAACAGTCATTTACAGTCAAAAGATTAAATGTTATAATTTCATCCATATTGACCATTTTGGGATCGTTCGACATGTCCGGAGTCATCGTTTTTCATCCGAAAATTGATTTTTCGGACTGTACCAAAAATCATTCAAAATGTCAATTGGATCGTGCCTCATGTTGAATAACCACTGTTTAAACCCTCACAGTGACCAAAATTGCCAATTTTACAGAGTTTTGCTTACTCAAAAGCTTCAATTTTGACCCGTTTCAGGCACAGAAATGACTTTAAACACACTTATTTTAGTTGACAAAGTCATAATTCACATCCAACAGTCATTTACAGTCAAAAGATTAAATGTTAAAATTTCATCCATTTTGACCATTTTGGATCGTTCGACATGTCCGGAGTCATCGTTTTTCATCCGAAAATTGATTATTTGGACTGTACCAAAAATCATTCAAAATGTCAATTGGATCGTGCCTCATGTTGAATAACCACTTTTTAAACCCTCACAGTGACCAAAATTGCCAATTTTACAGAGTTTTGCTTACTCAAAAGCTTCAATTTTGACCCATTTCAGGCACAGGAATTACTTTAAACACACTTATTTTAGTTGACAAAGTCATAATTCACATCCAACAGTCATTTACAGTCAAAAGATTAAATGTTAAAATTTCGTCCATATTGACCATTTTGGGATCATTCGACATGTCAGGAGTCATCGTTTTTCATCCGAAAATTGATTTTTTGGACTGTACCAAAAATGATCCAAAATGTCAATTGGATCGTGCCTCATGTTGAATAACCACTTTTTTAACCCTCACAGTGACCAAAATTGCCATTTTTACAGAGTTTTGATCACTCAAAAGCTTCAATTTTGACCCCTTTGAGGCACAGAAATGACTTTAAACACACTTATTTTAGTTGACAAAGTCATAATTCACATCCAACAGTCATTTACAGTTAAAAGATTAAATGTTAAAATTTCATCCATATTGACCATTTTGGGATCGTTCGGCATGTCCGGAGTCATCGTTTTTCATCCGAAAATTGATTTTTTGGACTGTACCAGAAATGATTCAAAATGTCAATTGGATCGTGCCTCATGTTGAATAACCACTTTTTAAACCCTCACAGTGACCAAAATTGCCATTTTTACAGACTTTTGATTACTCAAAACCTTCAATTTTGACCCCTTTGAGGCACAGAAATGACTTTAAACACACTTATTTTAGTTGACAAAGTCATAACTCACATCCAACAGTCATTTACAGTCAAAAGATTAAATGTTATAATTTCATCCATATTGACCATTTTGGGATCGTTCGACATGTCCGGAGTCATCGTTTTTCATCCGAAAATTGATTTTTCGGACTGTACCAAAAATCATTCAAAATGTCAATTGGATCGTGCCTCATGTTGAATAACCACTGTTTAAACCCTCACAGTGACCAAAATTGCCAATTTTACAGAGTTTTGCTTACTCAAAAGCTTCAATTTTGACCCGTTTCAGGCACAGGAATTACTTTAAACACACTTATTTTAGTTGACAAAGTCATAATTCACATCCAACAGTCATTTACAGTCAAAAGATTAAATGTTAAAATTTCGTCCATATTGACCATTTTGGGATCATTCGACATGTCAGGGGTCATCGTTTTTCATCCGAAAATTGATTTTTTGGACTGTACCAAAAATGATCCAAAATGTCAATTGGATCGTGCCTCATGTTGAATAACCACTTTTTTAACCCTCACAGTGACCAAAATTGCCATTTTTACAGAGTTTTGATTACTCAAAAGCTTCAATTTTGACCCCTTTGAGGCACAGAAATGACTTAAACACACTTATTTTAGTTGACAAAGTCATAATTCACATCCAACAGTCATTTACAGTCAAAAGATTAAATGTTAAAATTTCATCCATATTGACCATTTTGGGATCGTTCGGCATGTCCGGAGTCATCGTTTTTCATCCGAAAATTGATTTTTTGGACTGTACCAGAAATGATTCAAAATGTCAATTGGATCGTGCCTCATGTTGAATAACCACTTTTTAAACCCTCACAGTGACCAAAATTGCCATTTTTACAGAGTTTTGATTACTCAAAACCTTCAATTTTGACCCCTTTGAGGCACAGAAATGACTTTAAACACACTTATTTTCGTTGACAAAGTCATAATTCACATCCAACAGTCATTTACAGTCAAAAGATTAAATGTTATAATTTCATCCATATTGACCATTTTGGGATCCTTCGACATGTCCGGAGTCATCGTTTTTCATCCGAAAATTGATTTTTCGGACTGTACCAAAAATCATTCAAAATGTCAATTGGATCGTGCCTCATGTTGAATAACCACTGTTTAAACCCTCACAGTGACCAAAATTGCCAATTTTACAGAGTTTTGCTTACTCAAAAGCTTCAATTTTGACCCGTTTCAGGCACAGAAATGACTTTAAACACACTTATTTTAGTTGACAAAGTCATAATTCACATCCAACAGTCATTTACAGTCAAAAGATTAAATGTTAAAATTTCATCCATTTTGACCATTTTGGATCGTTCGACATGTCCGGAGTCATCGTTTTTCATCCGAAAATTGATTATTTGGACTGTACCAAAAATCATTCAAAATGTCAATTGGATCGTGCCTCATGTTGAATAACCACTTTTTAAACCCTCACAGTGACCAAAATTGCCAATTTTACAGAGTTTTGCTTACTCAAAAGCTTCAATTTTGACCCATTTCAGGCACAGGAATTACTTTAAACACACTTATTTTAGTTGACAAAGTCATAATTCACATCCAACAGTCATTTACAGTCAAAAGATTAAATGTTAAAATTTCGTCCATATTGACCATTTTGGGATCATTCGACATGTCAGGGGTCATCGTTTTTCATCCGAAAATTGATTTTTTGGACTGTACCAAAAATGATCCAAAATGTCAATTGGATCGTGCCTCATGTTGAATAACCACTTTTTTAACCCTCACAGTGACCAAAATTGCCATTTTTACAGAGTTTTGATTACTCAAAAGCTTCAATTTTGACCCCTTTGAGGCACAGAAATGACTTTAAACACACTTATTTTAGTTGACAAAGTCATAATTCACATCCAACAGTCATTTACAGTCAAAAGATTAAATGTTAAAATTTCATCCATATTGACCATTTTGGGATCGTTCGGCATGTCCGGAGTCATCGTTTTTCATCCGAAAATTGATTTTTTGGACTGTACCAGAAATGATTCAAAATGTCAATTGGATCGTGCCTCATGTTGAATAACCACTTTTTAAACCCTCACAGTGACCAAAATTGCCATTTTTACAGAGTTTTGATTACTCAAAACCTTCAATTTTGACCCCTTTGAGGCACAGAAATGACTTTAAACACACTTATTTTCGTTGACAAAGTCATAATTCACATCCAACAGTCATTTACAGTCAAAAGATTAAATGTTATAATTTCATCCATATTGACCATTTTGGGATCGTTCGACATGTCCGGAGTCATCGTTTTTCATCCGAAAATTGATTTTTTGGACTGTACCAAAAATGATTCAAAATGTCAATTGGATCGTGCCTCATGTTGAATGACCACTTTTTAAACCCTCAGAGTCACCAAAATTGCCATTTTTACAGAGTTTTGCTTACTCAAAAGCTTCAATTTTGCCCCGTTTCAGGCACAGAAATGACTTTAAACACACTTATTTTAGTTGACAAAGTCATAATTCACATCCAACAGTCATTTACAGTCAAAAGATTAAATGTTAAAATTTCATCCATATTGACCATTTTGGGATAGTTCGACATGTCCGGAGTCATCGTTTTTCATCCGAAAATTGATTTTTTGGACTGTACCAGAAATTATTCAAAATGTCAATTGGATCGTGCCTCATGTTGAATAACCACTTTTTAAACCCTCACAGTGACCAAAATTGCCATTTTTACAGAGTTTTGATTACTCAAAAGCTTCAATTTTGACCCCTTTGAGGCACAGAAATGACTTTAAACACACTTATTTTAGTTGACAAAGTCATAATTCACATCCAACAGTCATTTACAGTCAAAAGATTAAATGTTAAAATTTCATCCATATTGACCATTTTGGGATCGTTCGACATGTCCGGAGTCACCGTTTTTCATCCGAAAATTTATTTTTTGGACTGTACCAAAAATCATTCAAAATGTCAATTGGATCGTGCCTCATGTTGAATAACCACTTTTTAAACCCTCACAGTGACCAAAATTGCTAATTTTACAGAGTTTTGCTTACTCAAAAGCTTCAATTTTGACCCATTTCAGGCACAGGAATTACTTTAAACACACTTATTTTAGTTGACAAAGTCATAATTCACATCCAACAGTCATTTACAGTCAAAAGATTAAATGTTAAAATTTCGTCCATATTGACCATTTTGGGATCATTCGACATGTCAGGAGTCATCGTTTTTCATCCGAAAATTGATTTTTTGGACTGTACCAAAAATGATCCAAAATGTCAATTGGATCGTGCCTCATGTTGAATAACCACTTTTTGAACCCTCACAGTGACCAAAATTGCCATTTTTACAGAGTTTTGATTACTCAAAAGATTCAATTTTGACCCCTTTGAGGCACAGAAATGACTTTAAACACACTTATTTTAGTTGACAAAGTCATAATTCACATCCAACAGTCATTTACAGTCAAAAGATTAAATGTTAAAATTTCATCCATATTGACCATTTTGGGATCGTTCGGCATGTCCGGAGTCATCGTTTTTCATCCGAAAATTGATTTTTTGGACTGTACCAGAAATGATTCAAAATGTCAATTGGATCGTGCCTCATGTTGAATAACCACTTTTTAAACCCTCACAGTGACCAAAATTGCCATTTTTACAGAGTTTTGATTACTCAAAACCTTCAATTTTGACCCCTTTGAGGCACAGAAATGACTTTAAACACACTTATTTTAGTTGACAAAGTCATAATTCACACCCAACAGTCATTTACAGTCAAAAGATTAAATGTTATAATTTCATCCATATTGACCATTTTGGGATCGTTCGACATGTCCGGAGTCATCGTTTTTCATCCGAAAATTGATTTTTTGGACTGTACCAAAAATCATTCAAAATGTCAATTGGATCGTGCCTCATGTTGAATAACCACTTTTTAAACCCTCACAGTGACCAAAATTGCCAATTTTACAGAGTTTTGCTTACTGAAAAGCTTCAATTTTGACCCATTTCAGGCACAGAAATGACTTTAAACACACTTATTTTAGTTGACAAAGTCATAATTCACATCCAACAGTCATTTACAGTCAAAAGATTAAATGTTAAAATTTCATCCATATTGACCATTTTGGGATCGTTTGACATGTCCGGAGTCATCGTTTTTCATCCGAAAATTGATTTTTTGGACTGTACCAAAAATGATTCAAAATGTCAATTGGATTGTGCCTCATGTTGAATGACCACTTTTTAAACCCTCAGAGTGCCCAAAATTGCCATTTTTACAGAGTTTTGCTTACTCAAAAGCTTCAATTTTGACCCATTTCAGGCACAGGAATTACTTTAAACACACTTATTTTAGTTGACAAAGTCATAATTCACATCCAACAGTCATTTACAGTCAAAAGATTAAATGTTAAAATTTCGTCCATATTGACCATTTTGGGATCATTCGACATGTCAGGAGTCATCGTTTTTCATCCGAAAATTGATTTTTTGGACTGTACCAAAAATGATCCAAAATGTCAATTGGATCGTGCCTCATGTTGAATAACCACTTTTTTAACCCTCACAGTGACCAAAATTGCCATTTTTACAGAGTTTTGATCACTCAAAAGCTTCAATTTTGACCCCTTTGAGGCACAGAAATGACTTTAAACACACTTATTTTAGTTGACAAAGTCATAATTCACATCCAACAGTCATTTACAGTTAAAAGATTAAATGTTAAAATTTCATCCATATTGACCATTTTGGGATCGTTCGGCATGTCCGGAGTCATCGTTTTTCATCCGAAAATTGATTTTTTGGACTGTACCAGAAATGATTCAAAATGTCAATTGGATCGTGCCTCATGTTGAATAACCACTTTTTAAACCCTCACAGTGACCAAAATTGCCATTTTTACAGACTTTTGATTACTCAAAACCTTCAATTTTGACCCCTTTGAGGCACAGAAATGACTTTAAACACACTTATTTTAGTTGACAAAGTCATAACTCACATCCAACAGTCATTTACAGTCAAAAGATTAAATGTTATAATTTCATCCATATTGACCATTTTGGGATCGTTCGACATGTCCGGAGTCATCGTTTTTCATCCGAAAATTGATTTTTCGGACTGTACCAAAAATCATTCAAAATGTCAATTGGATCGTGCCTCATGTTGAATAACCACTGTTTAAACCCTCACAGTGACCAAAATTGCCAATTTTACAGAGTTTTGCTTACTCAAAAGCTTCAATTTTGACCCGTTTCAGGCACAGAAATGACTTTAAACACACTTATTTTAGTTGACAAAGTCATAATTCACATCCAACAGTCATTTACAGTCAAAAGATTAAATGTTAAAATTTCATCCATTTTGACCATTTTGGATCGTTCGACATGTCCGGAGTCATCGTTTTTCATCCGAAAATTGATTATTTGGACTGTACCAAAAATCATTCAAAATGTCAATTGGATCGTGCCTCATGTTGAATAACCACTTTTTAAACCCTCACAGTGACCAAAATTGCCAATTTTACAGAGTTTTGCTTACTCAAAAGCTTCAATTTTGACCCATTTCAGGCACAGGAATTACTTTAAACACACTTATTTTAGTTGACAAAGTCATAATTCACATCCAACAGTCATTTACAGTCAAAAGATTAAATGTTAAAATTTCGTCCATATTGACCATTTTGGGATCATTCGACATGTCCGGAGTCATCGTTTTTCATCCGAAAATTGATTATTTGGACAGTACCAAAAATCATTCAAAATGTCAATTGGATCGTGCCTCATGTTGAATAACCACTGTTTAAACCCTCACAGTGACCAAAATTGCCAATTTTAAAGAGTTTTGCTACTCAAAAGCTTAAATTTTGACCCATTTCAGGCACGGAAATGACTTTAAACACACTTATTTTAGTTGACAAAGTCATAATTCACATCCAACAGTCATTTACAGTCAAAAGATTAAATGTTAAAATTTCATCCATATTGACCATTTTGGGATCGTTTGGCATGTCCGGAGTCATCGTTTTTCATCCGAAAATTGATTTTTTGGACTGTACCAAAAATGATTCAAAATGTCAATTGGATCGTGCCTCATGTTGAATAACCACTTTTTAAACCCTCACAGTGACCAAAATTGCCATTTTTACAGAGTTTTGATTACTCAAAAGCTTCAATTTTGACCCCTTTGAGGCACAGAAATGACTTTAAACACACTTATTTTAGTTGACAAAGTCATAATTCACATCCAACAGTCATTTACAGTCAAAAGATTAAATGTTAAAATTTCATCATTATAGACCATTTTGGGAACGTTCGACAGGTCCGGAGTCATCGTTTTTCATCCGAAAATTGATTTTTTGGATTGTACCAAAAATGATTCAAAATGTCAATTGGATCGTGCCTCATGTTGAATAACCACTTTTTAAACCCTCACAGTGACCAAAATTGCCATTTTTACAGAGTTTTGATTACTCAAAAGCTTCAATTTTGACCCCTTTGAGGCACAGAAATGACTTTAAACACACTTATTTTAGTTGACAAAGTCATAATTCACATCCAACAGTCATTTACAGTCAAAAGATTAAATGTTAAAATTTCATCCATATTGACCATTTTGGGATCGTTCGACATGTCCGGAGTCATCGTTTTTCATCCGAAAATTGATTTTTTGGACTGTACCAGAAATTATTCAAAATGTCAATTGGATCGTGCCTCATGTTGAATAACCACTTTTTAAACCCTCACAGTGACCAAAATTGCCATTTTTACAGAGTTTTGTTTACTCAAAAGCTTCAATTTTGACCCCTTTGAGGCACAGAAATGACTTTAAACACACTTATTTTAGTTGACAAAGTCATAATTCACATCCAACAGTCATTTACAGTCAAAAGATTAAATGTTAAAATTTCATCCATATTGACCATTTTGGGATCGTTCGACATGTCCGGAGTCATCGTTTTTCATCCGAAAATTGATTTTTTGGACTGTACCAAAAATCATTCAAAATGTCAATTGGATCGTGCCTCATGTTGAATAACCACTTTTTAAACCCTCACAGTGACCAAAATTGCCAATTTTACAGAGTTTTGCTTACTCAAAAGCTTCAATTTTGACCCATTTCAGGCACAGAAATGACTTTAAACACACTTATTTTAGTTGACAAAGTCATAATTCACATCCAACAGTCATTTACAGTCAAAAGATTAAATGTTAAAATTTCATCCATATTGACCATTTTGGGATCGTTCGACATGTCCGGAGTCATCGTTTTTCATCCGAAAATTGATTTTTTGGACTGTACCAAAAATCATTCAAAATATCAATTGGATCGTGCCTCATGTTGAATAACCACTTTTTAAACCCTCACAGTGACCAAAATTGCCAATTTTAAAGAGTTTTGCTTACTCAAAAGCTTCAATTTTGACCCATTTCAGGCACGGAAATGACTTTAAACACACTTATTTTAGTTGACAAAGTCATAATTCACATCCAACAGTCATTTACAGTCAAAAGATTAAATGTTAAAATTTCGTCCATATTGACCATTTTGGGATCATTTGACATGTCAGGAGTCATCGTTTTTCATCCGAAAATTGATTTTTTGGACTGTACCAAAATTGATTCAAAATGTCAATTGGATCGTGCCTCATGTTGAATAACCACTTTTTAAACCCTCACAGTGACCAAAATTGCCATTTTTACAGAGTTTTGATTACTCAAAAGCTTCAATTTTGACCCCTTTGAGGCACAGAAATGACTTTAAACACACTTATTTTAGTTGACAAAGTCATAATTCACATCCAACAGTCATTTACAGTCAAAAGATTAAATGTTAAAATTTCATCCATATTGACCATTTTGGGATCGTTCGACATGTCCGGAGTCATCGTTTTTCATCTGAAAATTGATTTTTTGGACTGTACCAAAAATGATTCAAAATGGCAATTGGATCGTGCCTCATGTTGAATAACCACTTTTTAAACCCTCACAGTGACCAAAATTGCCATTTTTACAGAGTTTTGATTACTCAAAAGCTTCAATTTTTACCCCTTTGAGGCACAGAAATGACTTTAAACACACTTATTTTAGTTGACAAAGTCATAATTCACATCCAACAGTCATTTACAGTCAAAAGATTAAATGTTAAAATTTCATCCATTTTGACCATTTTGGGATCGTTCGACATGTCCGGAGTCATCGTTTTTCATCCGAAAATTGATTGTTTGGACTGTACCAAAAATCATTCAAAATGTCAATTGGATCGTGCCTCATGTTGAATAACTACTTTTTAAACCCTCACAGTGACCAAAATTGCCAATTTTACAGAGTTTTGCTTACTCAAAAGCTTCAATTTTGACCCATTTCAGGCACAGGAATTACTTTAAACACACTTATTTTAGTTGACAAAGTCATAATTCACATCCAACAGTCATTTACAGTCAAAAGATTAAATGTTAAAATTTCGTCCATATTGACCATTTTGGGATCATTCGACATGTCCGGAGTCATCGTTTTTCATCCGAAAATTGATTTTTTGGACTGTACCAAAAATGATTCAAAATGGCAATTGGATCGTGCCTCATGTTGAATAACCACTTTTTAAACCCTCACAGTGACCAAAATTGCCATTTTTACAGAGTTTTGATTACTCAAAAGCTTCAATTTTGACCCATTTCAGGCACGGAAATGACTTTAAACACACTTATTTTAGTTGACAAAGTCATAATTCACATCCAACAGTCATTTACAGTCAAAAGATGAAATGTTAAAATTTCGTCCATATTGACCATTTTGGGATCATTCGACATGTCAGGAGTCATCGTTTTTCATCCGAAAATTGATTTTTTGGACTGTACCAAAAATGATTCAAAATGTCAATTGGATCGTGCCTCATGTTGAATAACCACTTTTTAAACCCTCACAGTGACCAAAATTGCCATTTTTACAGAGTTTTGATTACTCAAAAGCTTCAATTTTGACCCCTTTGAGGCACAGAAATGACTTTAAACACACTTATTTTAGTTGACAAAGTCATAATTCACATCCAACAGTCATTTACAGTCAAAAGATTAAATGTTAAAATTTCATCCATATTGACCATTTTGGGATCGTTCGACATGTCCGGAGTCATCGTTTTTCATCTGAAAATTGATTTTTTGGACTGTACCAAAAATGATTCAAAATGGCAATTGGATCGTGCCTCATGTTGAATAACCACTTTTTAAACCCTCACAGTGACCAAAATTGCCATTTTTACAGAGTTTTGATTACTCAAAAGCTTCAATTTTGACCCCTTTGAGGCACAGAAATGACTTTAAACACACTTATTTTAGTTGACAAAGTCATAATTCACATCCAACAGTCATTTACAGTCAAAAGATTAAATGTTAAAATTTCATCCATTTTGACCATTTTGGGATCGTTCGACATGTCCGGAGTCATCGTTTTTCATCCGAAAATTGATTATTTGGACTGTACCAAAAATCATTCAAAATGTCAATTGGATCGTGCCTCATGTTGAATAACTACTTTTTAAACCCTCACAGTGACCAAAATTGCCATTTTTACAGAGTTTTGCTTACTCAAAAGCTTCAATTTTGACCCATTTCAGGCACAGGAATTACTTTAAACACACTTATTTTAGTTGACAAAGTCATAATTCACATCCAACAGTCATTTACAGTCAAAAGATTAAATGTTAAAATTTCATCATTATAGACCATTTTGGGAACGTTCGACAGGTCCGGAGTCATCGTTTTTCATCCGAAAATTGATTTTTTGGATTGTACCAAAAATGATTCAAAATGTCAATTGGATCGTGCCTCATGTTGAATAACCACTTTTTAAACCCTCACAGTGACCAAAATTGCCATTTTTACAGAGTTTTGATAACTCAAAAGCTTCAATTTTGACCCCTTTGAGGCACAGAAATGACTTTAAACACACTTATTTTAGTTGACAAAGTCATAATTCACATCCAACAGTCAATTACAGTCAAAAGATTAAATGTTAAAATTTCATCCATATTGACCATTTTGGGATCGTTCGACATGTCCGGAGTCATCGTTTTTCATCCGAAAATTGATTTTTTGGACTGTACCAAAAAAGATCCAAAATGTCAATTGGATCGTGCCTCATGTTGAATAACCACTTTTTAAACCGTCACAGTGACCAAAATTGCCAATTTTACAGAGTTTTGCTTACTCAAAAGCTTCAATTTTGACCCATTTCAGGCACAGGAATTACTTTAAACACACTTATTTTAGTTGACAAAGTCATAATTCACATCCAACAGTCATTTACAGTCAAAAGATTAAATGTTAAAATTTCGTCCATATTGACCATTTTGGGATCATTCGACATGTCAGGAGTCATCGTTTTTCATCCGAAAATTGATTTTTTGGACTGTACCAAAAATGATCCAAAATGTCAATTGGATCGTGCCTCATGTTGAATAACCACTTTTTAAACCCTCACAGTGACCAAAATTGCCATTTTTACAGAGTTTTGATTACTCAAAAGCTTCAATTTTGACCCCTTTGAGGCACAGAAATGACTTTAAACACACTTATTTTAGTTGACAAAGTCATAATTCACATCCAACAGTCATTTACAGTCAAAAGATTAAATGTTAAAATTTCATCCATATTGACCATTTTGGGATCGTTCGACATGTCCGGAGTCACCGTTTTTCATCCGAAAATTGATTTTTTGGACTGTACCAAAAATCATTCAAAATGTCAATTGGATCGTGCCTCATGTTGAATAACCACTTTTTAAACCCTCACAGTGACCAAAATTGCCAATTTTACAGAGTTTTGCTTACTCAAAAGCTTCAATTTTGACCCATTTCAGGCACAGGAATTACTTTAAACACACTTATTTTAGTTGACAAAGTCATAATTCACATCCAACAGTCATTTACAGTCAAAAGATTAAATGTTAAAATTTCGTCCATATTGACCATTTTGGGATCATTCGACATGTCAGGAGTCATCGTTTTTCATCCGAAAATTGATTTTTTGGACTGTACCAAAAATGATCCAAAATGTCAATTGGATCGTGCCTCATGTTGAATAACCACTTTTTGAACCCTCACAGTGACCAAAATTGCCATTTTTACAGAGTTTTGATTACTCAAAAGATTCAATTTTGACCCCTTTGAGGCACAGAAATGACTTTAAACACACTTATTTTAGTTGACAAAGTCATAATTCACATCCAACAGTCATTTACAGTCAAAAGATTAAATGTTATAATTTCATCCATATTGACCATTTTGGGATCGTTCGACATGTCCGGAGTCATCGTTTTTCATCCGAAAATTGATTTTTTGGACTGTACCAAAAATCATTCAAAATGTCAATTGGATCGTGCCTCATGTTGAATAACCACTTTTTAAACCCTCACAGTGACCAAAATTGCCAATTTTACAGAGTTTTGCTTACTGAAAAGCTTCAATTTTGACCCATTTCAGGCACAGAAATGACTTTAAACACACTTATTTTAGTTGACAAAGTCATAATTCACATCCAACAGTCATTTACAGTCAAAAGATTAAATGTTAAAATTTCATCCATATTGACCATTTTGGGATCGTTTGACATGTCCGGAGTCATCGTTTTTCATCCGAAAATTGATTTTTTAGACTGTACCAAAAATGATTCAAAATGTCAATTGGATTGTGCCTCATGTTGAATGACCACTTTTTAAACCCTCAGAGTGCCCAAAATTGCCATTTTTACAGAGTTTTGCTTACTCCAAAGCTTCAATTTTGACCCGTTTCAGGCACAGAAATGACTTTAAACACACTTATTTTAGTTGACAAAGTCATAATTCACATCCAACAGTCATTTACAGTCAAAAGATTAAATGTTAAAATTTCATCCATATTGACCATTTTGGGATCGTTCGACATGTCCGGAGTCATCGTTTTTCATCCGAAAATTGATTTTTTGGACAGTACCAAAAATCATTCAAAATGTCAATTGGATCGTGCCTCATGTTGAATAACCACTTTTTAAACCCTCACAGTGACCAAAATTGCCAATTTTAAAGAGTTTTGCTACTCAAAAGCTTAAATTTTGACCCATTTCAGGCACGGAAATGACTTTAAACACACTTATTTTAGTTGACAAAGTCATAATTCACATCCAACAGTCATTTACAGTCAAAAGATTAAATGTTAAAATTTCATCCATATTGACCATTTTGGGATCGTTCGGCATGTCCGGAGTCATCGTTTTTCATCCGAAAATTGATTTTTTGGACTGTACCAGAAATGATTCAAAATGTCAATTGGATCGTGCCTCATGTTGAATAACCACTTTTTAAACCCTCACAGTGACCAAAATTGCCAATTTTACAGAGTTTTGCTTACTCAAAAGCTTCAATTTTGACCCATTTCAGGCACAGGAATTACTTTAAACACACTTATTTTAGTTGACAAAGTCATAATTCACATCCAACAGTCATTTACAGTCAAAAGATTAAATGTTAAAATTTCGTCCATATTGACCATTTTGGGATCATTCGACATGTCAGGGGTCATCGTTTTTCATCCGAAAATTGATTTTTTGGACTGTACCAAAAATCATTCAAAATGTCAATTGGATCGTGCCTCATGTTGAATAACCACTGTTTAAACCCTCACAGTGACCAAAATTGACAATTTTAAAGAGTTTTGCTACTCAAAAGCTTAAATTTTGACCCATTTCAGGCACGGAAATGACTTTAAACACACTTATTTTAGTTGACAAAGTCATAATTCACATCCAACAGTCATTTACAGTCAAAAGATTAAATGTTAAAATTTCGTCCATATTGACCATTTTGGGATCATTCGACATGTAAGGAGTCATCGTTTTTCATCCGAAAATTGATTATTTGGACTGTACCAAAAATGATTCAAAATGTCAATTGGATCGTGCCTCATGTTGAATGACCACTTTTTAAACCCTCACAGTGACCAAAATTGACATTTTTACAGAGTTTTGATTACTCAAAAGCTTCAATTTTGACCCCTTTGAGGCACAGAAATGACTTTAAACACACTTATTTTAGTTGACAAAGTCATAATTCACATCCAACAGTCATTTACAGTCAAAAGATTAAATGTTAAAATTTCATCCATATTGACCATTTTGGGATCGTTTGGCATGTCCGGAGTCATCGTTTTTCATCCGAAAATTGATTTTTTGGACTGTACCAAAAATGATTCAAAATGTCAATTGGATCGTGCCTCATGTTGAATAACCACTTTTTAAACCCTCACAGTGACCAAAATTGCCATTTTTACAGAGTTTTGATTACTCAAAAGCTTCAATTTTGACCCCTTTGAGGCACAGAAATGACTTTAAACACACTTATTTTAGTTGACAAAGTCATAATTCACATCCAACAGTCATTTACAGTCAAAAGATTAAATGTTAAAATTTCATCATTATAGACCATTTTGGGAACGTTCGACAGGTCCGGAGTCATCGTTTTTCATCCGAAAATTGATTTTTTGGATTGTACCAAAAATGATTCAAAATGTCAATTGGATCGTGCCTCATGTTGAATAACCACTTTTTAAACCCTCACAGTGACCAAAATTGCCATTTTTACAGAGTTTTGATTACTCAAAAGCTTCAATTTTGACCCCTTTGAGGCACAGAAATGACTTTAAACACACTTATTTTAGTTGACAAAGTCATAATTCACATCCAACAGTCATTTACAGTCAAAAGATTAAATGTTAAAATTTCATCCATATTGACCATTTTGGGATCGTTCGACATGTCCGGAGTCATCGTTTTTCATCCGAAAATTGATTTTTTGGACTGTACCAGAAATTATTCAAAATGTCAATTGGATCGTGCCTCATGTTGAATAACCACTTTTTAAACCCTCACAGTGACCAAAATTGCCATTTTTACAGAGTTTTGATTACTCAAAAGCTTCAATTTTGACCCCTTTGAGGCACAGAAATGACTTTAAACACACTTATTTTAGTTGACAAAGTCATAATTCACATCCAACAGTCATTTACAGTCAAAAGATTAAATGTTAAAATTTCATCCATATTGACCATTTTGGGATCGTTCGACATGTCCGGAGTCATCGTTTTTCATCCGAAAATTGATTTTTTGGACTGTACCAAAAATCATTCAAAATGTCAATTGGATCGTGCCTCATGTTGAATAACCACTTTTTAAACCCTCACAGTGACCAAAATTGCCAATTTTACAGAGTTTTGCTTACTCAAAAGCTTCAATTTTGACCCATTTCAGGCACAGAAATGACTTTAAACACACTTATTTTAGTTGACAAAGTCATAATTCACATCCAACAGTCATTTACAGTCAAAAGATTAAATGTTAAAATTTCATCCATATTGACCATTTTGGGATCGTTCGACATGTCCGGAGTCATCGTTTTTCATCCGAAAATTGATTTTTTGGACTGTACCAAAAATCATTCAAAATATCAATTGGATCGTGCCTCATGTTGAATAACCACTTTTTAAACCCTCACAGTGACCAAAATTGCCAATTTTAAAGAGTTTTGCTTACTCAAAAGCTTCAATTTTGACCCATTTCAGGCACGGAAATGACTTTAAACACACTTATTTTAGTTGACAAAGTCATAATTCACATCCAACAGTCATTTACAGTCAAAAGATTAAATGTTAAAATTTCGTCCATATTGACCATTTTGGGATCATTTGACATGTCAGGAGTCATCGTTTTTCATCCGAAAATTGATTTTTTGGACTGTACCAAAAATGATTCAAAATGTCAATTGGATCGTGCCTCATGTTGAATAACCACTTTTTAAACCCTCACAGTGACCAAAATTGCCATTTTTACAGAGTTTTGATTACTCAAAAGCTTCAATTTTGACCCCTTTGAGGCACAGAAATGACTTTAAACACACTTATTTTAGTTGACAAAGTCATAATTCACATCCAACAGTCATTTACAGTCAAAAGATTAAATGTTAAAATTTCATCCATATTGACCATTTTGGGATCGTTCGACATGTCCGGAGTCATCGTTTTTCATCTGAAAATTGATTTTTTGGACTGTACCAAAAATGATTCAAAATGGCAATTGGATCGTGCCTCATGTTGAATAACCACTTTTTAAACCCTCACAGTGACCAAAATTGCCATTTTTACAGAGTTTTGATTACTCAAAAGCTTCAATTTTGACCCCTTTGAGGCACAGAAATGACTTTAAACACACTTATTTTAGTTGACAAAGTCATAATTCACATCCAACAGTCATTTACAGTCAAAAGATTAAATGTTAAAATTTCATCCATTTTGACCATTTTGGGA
Source organism: Lissotriton vulgaris (assembly GCF_964263255.1). Classification (NCBI taxonomy): domain Eukaryota; kingdom Metazoa; phylum Chordata; class Amphibia; order Caudata; family Salamandridae; genus Lissotriton; species Lissotriton vulgaris. Next base: position 898,366 of record NW_028246030.1, on the reverse strand, counting down.
TCGTTCGACATGTCCGGAGTCATCGTTTTTCATCCGAAAATTGATTGTTTGGACTGTACCAAAAATCATTCAAAATGTCAATTGGATCGTGCCTCATGTTGAATAACTACTTTTTAAACCCTCACAGTGACCAAAATTGCCAATTTTACAGAGTTTTGCTTACTCAAAAGCTTCAATTTTGACCCATTTCAGGCACAGGAATTACTTTAAACACACTTATTTTAGTTGACAAAGTCATAATTCACATCCAACAGTCATTTACAGTCAAAAGATTAAATGTTAAAATTTCGTCCATATTGACCATTTTGGGATCATTCGACATGTCCGGAGTCATCGTTTTTCATCCGAAAATTGATTTTTTGGACTGTACCAAAAATGATTCAAAATGGCAATTGGATCGTGCCTCATGTTGAATAACCACTTTTTAAACCCTCACAGTGACCAAAATTGCCATTTTTACAGAGTTTTGATTACTCAAAAGCTTCACTTTTGACCCCTTTGAGGCACAGAAAGACTTTAAACACACTTATTTTAGTTGACAAAGTCATAATTCACATCCAACAGTCATTTACAGTCAAAAGATTAAATGTTAACATTTCATCCATATTGACCATTTTGGTATCGTTCGACATGTCCGGAGTCATCGTTTTTCATCCGAAAATTGATTTTTTGGACAGTACCAAAAATCATTCAAAATATCAATTGGATCGTGCCTCATGTTGAATAACCACTATTTAAACCCTCACAGTGACCAAAATTGCCAATTTTAAAGAGTTTTGCTTACTCAAAAGCTTCAATTTTGACCCATTTCAGGCACGGAAATGACTTTAAACACACTTATTTTAGTTGACAAAGTCATAATTCACATCCAACAGTCATTTACAGTCAAAAGATGAAATGTTAAAATTTCGTCCATATTGACCATTTTGGGATCATTCGACATGTCAGGAGTCATCGTTTTTCATCCGAAAATTGATTTTTTGGACTGTACCAAAAATGATTCAAAATGTCAATTGGATCGTGCCTCATGTTGAATAACCACTTTTTAAACCCTCACAGTGACCAAAATTGCCATTTTTACAGAGTTTTGATTACTCAAAAGCTTCAATTTTGACCCCTTTGAGGCACAGAAATGACTTTAAACACACTTATTTTAGTTGACAAAGTCATAATTCACATCCAACAGTCATTTACAGTCAAAAGATTAAATGTTAAAATTTCATCATTATAGACCATTTTGGGAACGTTCGACAGGTCCGGAGTCATCGTTTTTCATCCGAAAATTGATTTTTTGGATTGTACCAAAAATGATTCAAAATGTCAATTGGATCGTGCCTCATGTTGAATAACCACTTTTTAAACCCTCACAGTGACCAAAATTGCCATTTTTACAGAGTTTTGATTACTCAAAAGCTTCAATTTTGACCCCTTTGAGGCACAGAAATGACTTTAAACACACTTATTTTAGTTGACAAAGTCATAATTCACATCCAACAGTCATTTACAGTCAAAAGATTAAATGTTAAAATTTCATCCATATTGACCATTTTGGGATCGTTCGACATGTCCGGAGTCATCGTTTTTCATCCGAAAATTGATTTTTTGGACTGTACCAGAAATTATTCAAAATGTCAATTGGATCGTGCCTCATGTTGAATAACCACTTTTTAAACCCTCACAGTGACCAAAATTGCCATTTTTACAGAGTTTTGATTACTCAAAAGCTTCAATTTTGACCCCTTTGAGGCACAGAAATGACTTTAAACACACTTATTTTAGTTGACAAAGTCATAATTCACATCCAACAGTCATTTACAGTCAAAAGATTAAATGTTAAAATTTCATCCATATTGACCATTTTGGGATCGTTCGACATGTCCGGAGTCATCGTTTTTCATCCGAAAATTGATTTTTTGGACTGTACCAAAAATCATTCAAAATGTCAATTGGATCGTGCCTCATGTTGAATAACCACTTTTTAAACCCTCACAGTGACCAAAATTGCCAATTTTACAGAGTTTTGCTTACTCAAAAGCTTCAATTTTGACCCATTTCAGGCACAGAAATGACTTTAAACACACTTATTTTAGTTGACAAAGTCATAATTCACATCCAACAGTCATTTACAGTCAAAAGATTAAATGTTAAAATTTCATCCATATTGACCATTTTGGGATCGTTCGACATGTCCGGAGTCATCGTTTTTCATCCGAAAATTGATTTTTTGGACTGTACCAAAAATCATTCAAAATATCAATTGGATCGTGCCTCATGTTGAATAACCACTTTTTAAACCCTCACAGTGACCAAAATTGCCAATTTTAAAGAGTTTTGCTTACTCAAAAGCTTCAATTTTGACCCATTTCAGGCACGGAAATGACTTTAAACACACTTATTTTAGTTGACAAAGTCATAATTCACATCCAACAGTCATTTACAGTCAAAAGATTAAATGTTAAAATTTCGTCCATATTGACCATTTTGGGATCATTTGACATGTTCAGGAGTCATCGTTTTTCATCCGAAAATTGATTTTTTGGACTGTACCAAAAATGATTCAAAATGTCAATTGGATCGTGCCTCATGTTGAATAACCACTTTTTAAACCCTCACAGTGACCAAAATTGCCATTTTTACAGAGTTTTGATTACTCAAAAGCTTCAATTTTGACCCCTTTGAGGCACAGAAATGACTTTAAACACACTTATTTTAGTTGACAAAGTCATAATTCACATCCAACAGTCATTTACAGTCAAAAGATTAAATGTTAAAATTTCATCCATATTGACCATTTTGGGATCGTTCGACATGTCCGGAGTCATCGTTTTTCATCTGAAAATTGATTTTTTGGACTGTACCAAAAATGATTCAAAATGGCAATTGGATCGTGCCTCATGTTGAATAACCACTTTTTAAACCCTCACAGTGACCAAAATTGCCATTTTTACAGAGTTTTGATTACTCAAAAGCTTCAATTTTGACCCCTTTGAGGCACAGAAATGACTTTAAACACACTTATTTTAGTTGACAAAGTCATAATTCACATCCAACAGTCATTTACAGTCAAAAGATTAAATGTTAAAATTTCATCCATTTTGACCATTTTGGGATCGTTCGACATGTCCGGAGTCATCGTTTTTCATCCGAAAATTGATTGTTTGGACTGTACCAAAAATCATTCAAAATGTCAATTGGATCGTGCCTCATGTTGAATAACTACTTTTTAAACCCTCACAGTGACCAAAATTGCCAATTTTACAGAGTTTTGCTTACTCAAAAGCTTCAATTTTGACCCATTTCAGGCACAGGAATTACTTTAAACACACTTATTTTAGTTGACAAAGTCATAATTCACATCCAACAGTCATTTACAGTCAAAAGATTAAATGTTAAAATTTCGTCCATATTGACCATTTTGGGATCATTCGACATGTCCGGAGTCATCGTTTTTCATCCGAAAATTGATTTTTTGGACTGTACCAAAAATGATTCAAAATGGCAATTGGATCGTGCCTCATGTTGAATAACCACTTTTTAAACCCTCACAGTGACCAAAATTGCCATTTTTACAGAGTTTTGATTACTCAAAAGCTTCACTTTTGACCCCTTTGAGGCACAGAAAGACTTTAAACACACTTATTTTAGTTGACAAAGTCATAATTCACATCCAACAGTCATTTACAGTCAAAAGATTAAATGTTAACATTTCATCCATATTGACCATTTTGGTATCGTTCGACATGTCCGGAGTCATCGTTTTTCATCCGAAAATTGATTTTTTGGACAGTACCAAAAATCATTCAAAATATCAATTGGATCGTGCCTCATGTTGAATAACCACTATTTAAACCCTCACAGTGACCAAAATTGCCAATTTTAAAGAGTTTTGCTTACTCAAAAGCTTCAATTTTGACCCATTTCAGGCACGGAAATGACTTTAAACACACTTATTTTAGTTGACAAAGTCATAATTCACATCCAACAGTCATTTACAGTCAAAAGATGAAATGTTAAAATTTCGTCCATATTGACCATTTTGGGATCATTCGACATGTCAGGAGTCATCGTTTTTCATCCGAAAATTGATTTTTTGGACTGTACCAAAAATGATTCAAAATGTCAATTGGATCGTGCCTCATGTTGAATAACCACTTTTTAAACCCTCACAATGACCAAAATTGCCATTTTTACAGAGTTTTGATTACTCAAAAGCTTCAATTTTGACCCCTTTGAGGCACAGAAATGACTTTAAACACACTTATTTTAGTTGACAAAGTCATAATTCACATCCAACAGTCATTTACAGTCAAAAGATTAAATGTTAAAATTTCATCCATATTGACCATTTTGGGATCGTTCGACATGTCCGGAGTCATCGTTTTTCATCTGAAAATTGATTTTTTGGACTGTACCAAAAATGATTCAAAATGGCAATTGGATCGTGCCTCATGTTGAATAACCACTTTTTAAACCCTCACAGTGACCAAAATTGCCATTTTTACAGAGTTTTGATTACTCAAAAGCTTCAATTTTGACCCCTTTGAGGCACAGAAATGACTTTAAACACACTTATTTTAGTTGACAAAGTCATAATTCACATCCAACAGTCATTTACAGTCAAAAGATTAAATGTTAAAATTTCATCCATTTTGACCATTTTGGGATCGTTGGACATGTCCGGAGTCATCGTTTTTCATCCGAAAATTGATTATTTGGACTGTACCAAAAATCATTCAAAATGTCAATTGGATCGTGCCTCATGTTGAATAACTACTTTTTAAACCCTCACAGTGACCAAAATTGCCATTTTTACAGAGTTTTGCTTACTCAAAAGCTTCAATTTTGACCCATTTCAGGCACAGGAATTACTTTAAACACACTTATTTTAGTTGACAAAGTCATAATTCACATCCAACAGTCATTTACAGTCAAAAGATTAAATGTTAAAATTTCATCATTATAGACCATTTTGGGAACGTTCGACAGGTCCGGAGTCATCGTTTTTCATCCGAAAATTGATTTTTTGGATTGTACCAAAAATGATTCAAAATGTCAATTGGATCGTGCCTCATGTTGAATAACCACTTTTTAAACCCTCACAGTGACCAAAATTGCCATTTTTACAGAGTTTTGATAACTCAAAAGCTTCAATTTTGACCCCTTTGAGGCACAGAAATGACTTTAAACACACTTATTTTAGTTGACAAAGTCATATTTCACATCCAACAGTCAATTACAGTCAAAAGATTAAATGTTAAAATTTCATCCATATTGACCATTTTGGGATCGTTCGACATGTCCGGAGTCATCGTTTTTCATCCGAAAATTGATTTTTTGGACTGTACCAAAAATGATCCAAAATGTCAATTGGATCGTGCCTCATGTTGAATAACCACTTTTTAAACCGTCACAGTGACCAAAATTGCCAATTTTACAGAGTTTTGCTTACTCAAAAGCTTCAATTTTGACCCATTTCAGGCACAGGAATTACTTTAAACACACTTATTTTAGTTGACAAAGTCATAATTCACATCCAACAGTCATTTACAGTCAAAAGATTAAATGTTAAAATTTCGTCCATATTGACCATTTTGGGATCATTCGACATGTCAGGGGTCATCGTTTTTCATCCGAAAATTGATTTTTTGGACTGTACCAAAAATCATTCAAAATGTCAATTGGATCGTGCCTCATGTTGAATAACCACTGTTTAAACCCTCACAGTGACCAAAATTGACAATTTTAAAGAGTTTTGCTACTCAAAAGCTTAAATTTTGACCCATTTCAGGCACGGAAATGACTTTAAACACACTTATTTTAGTTGACAAAGTCATAATTCACATCCAACAGTCATTTACAGTCAAAAGATTAAATGTTAAAATTTCGTCCATATTGACCATTTTGGGATCATTCGACATGTAAGGAGTCATCGTTTTTCATCCGAAAATTGATTATTTGGACTGTACCAAAAATGATTCAAAATGTCAATTGGATCGTGCCTCATGTTGAATGACCACTTTTTAAACCCTCACAGTGACCAAAATTGACATTTTTACAGAGTTTTGATTACTCAAAAGCTTCAATTTTGACCCCTTTGAGGCACAGAAATGACTTTAAACACACTTATTTTAGTTGACAAAGTCATAATTCACATCCAACAGTCATTTACAGTCAAAAGATTAAATGTTAAAATTTCATCCATATTGACCATTTTGGGATCGTTTGGCATGTCCGGAGTCATCGTTTTTCATCCGAAAATTGATTTTTTGGACTGTACCAAAAATGATTCAAAATGTCAATTGGATCGTGCCTCATGTTGAATAACCACTTTTTAAACCCTCACAGTGACCAAAATTGCCATTTTTACAGAGTTTTGATTACTCAAAAGCTTCAATTTTGACCCCTTTGAGGCACAGAAATGACTTTAAACACACTTATTTTAGTTGACAAAGTCATAATTCACATCCAACAGTCATTTACAGTCAAAAGATTAAATGTTAAAATTTCATCATTATAGACCATTTTGGGAACGTTCGACAGGTCCGGAGTCATCGTTTTTCATCCGAAAATTGATTTTTTGGATTGTACCAAAAATGATTCAAAATGTCAATTGGATCGTGCCTCATGTTGAATAACCACTTTTTAAACCCTCACAGTGACCAAAATTGCCATTTTTACAGAGTTTTGATTACTCAAAAGCTTCAATTTTGACCCCTTTGAGGCACAGAAATGACTTTAAACACACTTATTTTAGTTGACAAAGTCATAATTCACATCCAACAGTCATTTACAGTCAAAAGATTAAATGTTAAAATTTCATCCATATTGACCATTTTGGGATCGTTCGACATGTCCGGAGTCATCGTTTTTCATCCGAAAATTGATTTTTTGGACTGTACCAGAAATTATTCAAAATGTCAATTGGATCGTGCCTCATGTTGAATAACCACTTTTTAAACCCTCACAGTGACCAAAATTGCCATTTTTACAGAGTTTTGATTACTCAAAAGCTTCAATTTTGACCCCTTTGAGGCACAGAAATGACTTTAAACACACTTATTTTAGTTGACAAAGTCATAATTCACATCCAACAGTCATTTACAGTCAAAAGATTAAATGTTAAAATTTCATCCATATTGACCATTTTGGGATCGTTCGACATGTCCGGAGTCATCGTTTTTCATCCGAAAATTGATTTTTTGGACTGTACCAAAAATCATTCAAAATGTCAATTGGATCGTGCCTCATGTTGAATAACCACTTTTTAAACCCTCACAGTGACCAAAATTGCCAATTTTACAGAGTTTTGCTTACTCAAAAGCTTCAATTTTGACCCATTTCAGGCACAGAAATGACTTTAAACACACTTATTTTAGTTGACAAAGTCATAATTCACATCCAACAGTCATTTACAGTCAAAAGATTAAATGTTAAAATTTCATCCATATTGACCATTTTGGGATCGTTCGACATGTCCGGAGTCATCGTTTTTCATCCGAAAATTGATTTTTTGGACTGTACCAAAAATCATTCAAAATATCAATTGGATCGTGCCTCATGTTGAATAACCACTTTTTAAACCCTCACAGTGACCAAAATTGCCAATTTTAAAGAGTTTTGCTTACTCAAAAGCTTCAATTTTGACCCATTTCAGGCACGGAAATGACTTTAAACACACTTATTTTAGTTGACAAAGTCATAATTCACATCCAACAGTCATTTACAGTCAAAAGATTAAATGTTAAAATTTCGTCCATATTGACCATTTTGGGATCATTTGACATGTCAGGAGTCATCGTTTTTCATCCGAAAATTGATTTTTTGGACTGTACCAAAAATGATTCAAAATGTCAATTGGATCGTGCCTCATGTTGAATAACCACTTTTTAAACCCTCACAGTGACCAAAATTGCCATTTTTACAGAGTTTTGATTACTCAAAAGCTTCAATTTTGACCCCTTTGAGGCACAGAAATGACTTTAAACACACTTATTTTAGTTGACAAAGTCATAATTCACATCCAACAGTCATTTACAGTCAAAAGATTAAATGTTAAAATTTCATCCATATTGACCATTTTGGGATCGTTCGACATGTCCGGAGTCATCGTTTTTCATCTGAAAATTGATTTTTTGGACTGTACCAAAAATGATTCAAAATGGCAATTGGATCGTGCCTCATGTTGAATAACCACTTTTTAAACCCTCACAGTGACCAAAATTGCCATTTTTACAGAGTTTTGATTACTCAAAAGCTTCAATTTTGACCCCTTTGAGGCACAGAAATGACTTTAAACACACTTATTTTAGTTGACAAAGTCATAATTCACATCCAACAGTCATTTACAGTCAAAAGATTAAATGTTAAAATTTCATCCATTTTGACCATTTTGGGATCGTTCGACATGTCCGGAGTCATCGTTTTTCATCCGAAAATTGATTGTTTGGACTGTACCAAAAATCATTCAAAATGTCAATTGGATCGTGCCTCATGTTGAATAACTACTTTTTAAACCCTCACAGTGACCAAAATTGCCAATTTTACAGAGTTTTGCTTACTCAAAAGCTTCAATTTTGACCCATTTCAGGCACAGGAATTACTTTAAACACACTTATTTTAGTTGACAAAGTCATAATTCACATCCAACAGTCATTTACAGTCAAAAGATTAAATGTTAAAATTTCGTCCATATTGACCATTTTGGGATCATTCGACATGTCCGGAGTCATCGTTTTTCATCCGAAAATTGATTTTTTGGACTGTACCAAAAATGATTCAAAATGGCAATTGGATCGTGCCTCATGTTGAATAACCACTTTTTAAACCCTCACAGTGACCAAAATTGCCATTTTTACAGAGTTTTGATTACTCAAAAGCTTCACTTTTGACCCCTTTGAGGCACAGAAAGACTTTAAACACACTTATTTTAGTTGACAAAGTCATAATTCACATCCAACAGTCATTTACAGTCAAAAGATTAAATGTTAACATTTCATCCATATTGACCATTTTGGTATCGTTCGACATGTCCGGAGTCATCGTTTTTCATCCGAAAATTGATTTTTTGGACAGTACCAAAAATCATTCAAAATATCAATTGGATCGTGCCTCATGTTGAATAACCACTATTTAAACCCTCACAGTGACCAAAATTGCCAATTTTAAAGAGTTTTGCTTACTCAAAAGCTTCAATTTTGACCCATTTCAGGCACGGAAATGACTTTAAACACACTTATTTTAGTTGACAAAGTCATAATTCACATCCAACAGTCATTTACAGTCAAAAGATGAAATGTTAAAATTTCGTCCATATTGACCATTTTGGGATCATTCGACATGTCAGGAGTCATCGTTTTTCATCCGAAAATTGATTTTTTGGACTGTACCAAAAATGATTCAAAATGTCAATTGGATCGTGCCTCATGTTGAATAACCACTTTTTAAACCCTCACAGTGACCAAAATTGCCATTTTTACAGAGTTTTGATTACTCAAAAGCTTCAATTTTGACCCCTTTGAGGCACAGAAATGACTTTAAACACACTTATTTTAGTTGACAAAGTCATAATTCACATCCAACAGTCATTTACAGTCAAAAGATTAAATGTTAAAATTTCATCATTATAGACCATTTTGGGAACGTTCGACAGGTCCGGAGTCATCGTTTTTCATCCGAAAATTGATTTTTTGGATTGTACCAAAAATGATTCAAAATGTCAATTGGATCGTGCCTCATGTTGAATAACCACTTTTTAAACCCTCACAGTGACCAAAATTGCCATTTTTACAGAGTTTTGATTACTCAAAAGCTTCAATTTTGACCCCTTTGAGGCACAGAAATGACTTTAAACACACTTATTTTAGTTGACAAAGTCATAATTCACATCCAACAGTCATTTACAGTCAAAAGATTAAATGTTAAAATTTCATCCATATTGACCATTTTGGGATCGTTCGACATGTCCGGAGTCATCGTTTTTCATCCGAAAATTGATTTTTTGGACTGTACCAGAAATTATTCAAAATGTCAATTGGATCGTGCCTCATGTTGAATAACCACTTTTTAAACCCTCACAGTGACCAAAATTGCCATTTTTACAGAGTTTTGATTACTCAAAAGCTTCAATTTTGACCCCTTTGAGGCACAGAAATGACTTTAAACACACTTATTTTAGTTGACAAAGTCATAATTCACATCCAACAGTCATTTACAGTCAAAAGATTAAATGTTAAAATTTCATCCATATTGACCATTTTGGGATCGTTCGACATGTCCGGAGTCATCGTTTTTCATCCGAAAATTGATTTTTTGGACTGTACCAAAAATCATTCAAAATGTCAATTGGATCGTGCCTCATGTTGAATAACCACTTTTTAAACCCTCACAGTGACCAAAATTGCCAATTTTACAGAGTTTTGCTTACTCAAAAGCTTCAATTTTGACCCATTTCAGGCACAGAAATGACTTTAAACACACTTATTTTAGTTGACAAAGTCATAATTCACATCCAACAGTCATTTACAGTCAAAAGATTAAATGTTAAAATTTCATCCATATTGACCATTTTGGGATCGTTCGACATGTCCGGAGTCATCGTTTTTCATCCGAAAATTGATTTTTTGGACTGTACCAAAAATCATTCAAAATATCAATTGGATCGTGCCTCATGTTGAATAACCACTTTTTAAACCCTCACAGTGACCAAAATTGCCAATTTTAAAGAGTTTTGCTTACTCAAAAGCTTCAATTTTGACCCATTTCAGGCACGGAAATGACTTTAAACACACTTATTTTAGTTGACAAAGTCATAATTCACATCCAACAGTCATTTACAGTCAAAAGATTAAATGTTAAAATTTCGTCCATATTGACCATTTTGGGATCATTTGACATGTTCAGGAGTCATCGTTTTTCATCCGAAAATTGATTTTTTGGACTGTACCAAAAATGATTCAAAATGTCAATTGGATCGTGCCTCATGTTGAATAACCACTTTTTAAACCCTCACAGTGACCAAAATTGCCATTTTTACAGAGTTTTGATTACTCAAAAGCTTCAATTTTGACCCCTTTGAGGCACAGAAATGACTTTAAACACACTTATTTTAGTTGACAAAGTCATAATTCACATCCAACAGTCATTTACAGTCAAAAGATTAAATGTTAAAATTTCATCCATATTGACCATTTTGGGATCGTTCGACATGTCCGGAGTCATCGTTTTTCATCTGAAAATTGATTTTTTGGACTGTACCAAAAATGATTCAAAATGGCAATTGGATCGTGCCTCATGTTGAATAACCACTTTTTAAACCCTCACAGTGACCAAAATTGCCATTTTTACAGAGTTTTGATTACTCAAAAGCTTCAATTTTGACCCCTTTGAGGCACAGAAATGACTTTAAACACACTTATTTTAGTTGACAAAGTCATAATTCACATCCAACAGTCATTTACAGTCAAAAGATTAAATGTTAAAATTTCATCCATTTTGACCATTTTGGGATCGTTCGACATGTCCGGAGTCATCGTTTTTCATCCGAAAATTGATTGTTTGGACTGTACCAAAAATCATTCAAAATGTCAATTGGATCGTGCCTCATGTTGAATAACTACTTTTTAAACCCTCACAGTGACCAAAATTGCCAATTTTACAGAGTTTTGCTTACTCAAAAGCTTCAATTTTGACCCATTTCAGGCACAGGAATTACTTTAAACACACTTATTTTAGTTGACAAAGTCATAATTCACATCCAACAGTCATTTACAGTCAAAAGATTAAATGTTAAAATTTCGTCCATATTGACCATTTTGGGATCATTCGACATGTCCGGAGTCATCGTTTTTCATCCGAAAATTGATTTTTTGGACTGTACCAAAAATGATTCAAAATGGCAATTGGATCGTGCCTCATGTTGAATAACCACTTTTTAAACCCTCACAGTGACCAAAATTGCCATTTTTACAGAGTTTTGATTACTCAAAAGCTTCACTTTTGACCCCTTTGAGGCACAGAAAGACTTTAAACACACTTATTTTAGTTGACAAAGTCATAATTCACATCCAACAGTCATTTACAGTCAAAAGATTAAATGTTAACATTTCATCCATATTGACCATTTTGGTATCGTTCGACATGTCCGGAGTCATCGTTTTTCATCCGAAAATTGATTTTTTGGACAGTACCAAAAATCATTCAAAATATCAATTGGATCGTGCCTCATGTTGAATAACCACTATTTAAACCCTCACAGTGACCAAAATTGCCAATTTTAAAGAGTTTTGCTTACTCAAAAGCTTCAATTTTGACCCATTTCAGGCACGGAAATGACTTTAAACACACTTATTTTAGTTGACAAAGTCATAATTCACATCCAACAGTCATTTACAGTCAAAAGATGAAATGTTAAAATTTCGTCCATATTGACCATTTTGGGATCATTCGACATGTCAGGAGTCATCGTTTTTCATCCGAAAATTGATTTTTTGGACTGTACCAAAAATGATTCAAAATGTCAATTGGATCGTGCCTCATGTTGAATAACCACTTTTTAAACCCTCACAGTGACCAAAATTGCCATTTTTACAGAGTTTTGATTACTCAAAAGCTTCAATTTTGACCCCTTTGAGGCACAGAAATGACTTTAAACACACTTATTTTAGTTGACAAAGTCATAATTCACATCCAACAGTCATTTACAGTCAAAAGATTAAATGTTAAAATTTCATCCATATTGACCATTTTGGGATCGTTCGACATGTCCGGAGTCATCGTTTTTCATCTGAAAATTGATTTTTTGGACTGTACCAAAAATGATTCAAAATGGCAATTGGATCGTGCCTCATGTTGAATAACCACTTTTTAAACCCTCACAGTGACCAAAATTGCCATTTTTACAGAGTTTTGATTACTCAAAAGCTTCAATTTTGACCCCTTTGAGGCACAGAAATGACTTTAAACACACTTATTTTAGTTGACAAAGTCATAATTCACATCCAACAGTCATTTACAGTCAAAAGATTAAATGTTAAAATTTCATCCATTTTGACCATTTTGGGATCGTTCGACATGTCCGGAGTCATCGTTTTTCATCCGAAAATTGATTATTTGGACTGTACCAAAAATCATTCAAAATGTCAATTGGATCGTGCCTCATGTTGAATAACTACTTTTTAAACCCTCACAGTGACCAAAATTGCCATTTTTACAGAGTTTTGCTTACTCAAAAGCTTCAATTTTGACCCATTTCAGGCACAGGAATTACTTTAAACACACTTATTTTAGTTGACAAAGTCATAATTCACATCCAACAGTCATTTACAGTCAAAAGATTAAATGTTAAAATTTCATCATTATAGACCATTTTGGGAACGTTCGACAGGTCCGGAGTCATCGTTTTTCATCCGAAAATTGATTTTTTGGATTGTACCAAAAATGATTCAAAATGTCAATTGGATCGTGCCTCATGTTGAATAACCACTTTTTAAACCGTCACAGTGACCAAAATTGCCAATTTTACAGAGTTTTGCTTACTCAAAAGCTTCAATTTTGACCCCTTTCAGGCACAGGAATTACTTTAAACACACTTATTTTAGTTGACAAAGTCATAATTCACATCCAACAGTCATTTACAGTCAAAAGATTAAATGTTAAAATTTCGTCCATATTGACCATTTTGGGATCATTCGACATGTCAGGAGTCATCGTTTTTCATCCGAAAATTGATTTTTTGGACTGTACCAAAAATGATCCAAAATGTCAATTGGATCGTGCCTCATGTTGAATAACCACTTTTTAAACCCTCACAGTGACCAAAATTGCCATTTTTACAGAGTTTTGATTACTCAAAAGCTTCAATTTTGACCCCTTTGAGGCACAGAAATGACTTTAAACACACTTATTTTAGTTGACAAAGTCATAATTCACATCCAACAGTCATTTACAGTCAAAAGATTAAATGTTAAAATTTCATCCATATTGACCATTTTGGGATCGTTCGACATGTCCGGAGTCACCGTTTTTCATCCGAAAATTGATTTTTTGGACTGTACCAAAAATCATTCAAAATGTCAATTGGATCGTGCCTCATGTTGAATAACCACTTTTTAAACCCTCAGTGACCAAAATTGCCAATTTTACAGAGTTTTGCTTACTCAAAAGCTTCAATTTTGACCCATTTCAGGCACAGGAATTACTTTAAACACACTTATTTTAGTTGACAAAGTCATAATTCACATCCAACAGTCATTTACAGTCAAAAGATTAAATGTTAAAATTTCGTCCATATTGACCATTTTGGGATCATTCGACATGTCAGGAGTCATCGTTTTTCATCCGAAAATTGATTTTTTGGACTGTACCAAAAATGATCCAAAATGTCAATTGGATCGTGCCTCATGTTGAATAACCACTTTTTGAACCCTCACAGTGACCAAAATTGCCATTTTTACAGAGTTTTGATTACTCAAAAGATTCAATTTTGACCCCTTTGAGGCACAGAAATGACTTTAAACACACTTATTTTAGTTCACAAAGTCATAATTCACACCCAACAGTCATTTACAGTCAAAAGATTAAATGTTATAATTTCATCCATATTGACCATTTTGGGATCGTTCGACATGTCCGGAGTCATCGTTTTTCATCCGAAAATTGATTTTTTGGACTGTACCAAAAATCATTCAAAATGTCAATTGGATCGTGCCTCATGTTGAATAACCACTTTTTAAACCCTCACAGTGACCAAAATTGCCAATTTTACAGAGTTTTGCTTACTGAAAAGCTTCAATTTTGACCCATTTCAGGCACAGAAATGACTTTAAACACACTTATTTTAGTTGACAAAGTCATAATTCACATCCAACAGTCATTTACAGTCAAAAGATTAAATGTTAAAATTTCATCCATATTGACCATTTTGGGATCGTTTGACATGTCCGGAGTCATCGTTTTTCATCCGAAAATTGATTTTTTAGACTGTACCAAAAATGATTCAAAATGTCAATTGGATTGTGCCTCATGTTGAATGACCACTTTTTAAACCCTCAGAGTGCCCAAAATTGCCATTTTTACAGAGTTTTGCTTACTCAAAAGCTTCAATTTTGACCCGTTTCAGGCACAGAAATGACTTTAAACACACTTATTTTAGTTGACAAAGTCATAATTCACATCCAACAGTCATTTACAGTCAAAAGATTAAATGTTAAAATTTCATCCATATTGACCATTTTGGGATCGTTCGACATGTCCGGAGTCATCGTTTTTCATCCGAAAATTGATTTTTTGGACAGTACCAAAAATCATTCAAAATGTCAATTGGATCGTGCCTCATGTTGAATAACCACTTTTTAAACCCTCACAGTGACCAAAATTGCCAATTTTAAAGAGTTTTGCTACTCAAAAGCTTAAATTTTGACCCATTTCAGGCACGGAAATGACTTTAAACACACTTATTTTAGTTGACAAAGTCATAATTCACATCCAACAGTCATTTACAGTCAAAAGATTAAATGTTAAAATTTCGTCCATATTGACCATTTTGGGATCATTCGACATGTAAGGAGTCATCGTTTTTCATCCGAAAATTGATTTTTTGGACTGTACCAAAAATGATTCAAAATGTCAATTGGATCGTGCCTCATGTTGAATGACCACTTTTTAAACCCTCACAGTGACCAAAATTGACATTTTTACAGAGTTTTGATTACTCAAAAGCTTCAATTTTGACCCCTTTGAGGCACAGAAATGACTTTAAACACACTTATTTTAGTTGACAAAGTCATAATTCACATCCAACAGTCATTTACAGTCAAAAGATTAAATGTTAAAATTTCATCCATATTGACCATTTTGGGATCGTTCGACATGTCCAGAGTCATCGTTTTTCATCCGAAAATTGATTTTTTGGACTGTACCAGAAATTATTCAAAATGTCAATTGGATCGTGCCTCATGTTGAATAACCACTTTTTAAACCCTCACAGTGACCAAAATTGCCATTTTTACAGAGTTTTGATTACTCAAAAGCTTCAATTTTGACCCCTTTGAGGCACAGAAATGACTTTAAACACACTTATTTTAGTTGACAAAGTCATAATTCACATCCAACAGTCATTTACAGTCAAAAGATTAAATGTTAAAATTTCATCCATATTGACCATTTTGGGATCGTTCGACATGTCCGGAGTCATCGTTTTTCATCCGAAAATTGATTTTTTGGACTGTACCAAAAATCATTCAAAATGTCAATTGGATCGTGCCTCATGTTGAATAACCACTTTTTAAACCCTCACAGTGACCAAAATTGCCAATTTTACAGAGTTTTGCTTACTCAAAAGCTTCAATTTTGACCCATTTCAGGCACAGAAATGACTTTAAACACACTTATTTTAGTTGACAAAGTCATAATTCACATCCAACAGTCATTTACAGTCAAAAGATTAAATGTTAATATTTCATCCATATTGACCATTTTGGGATCGTTCGACATGTCCGGAGTCATCGTTTTTCATCCGAAAATTGATTTTTTGGACTGTACCAAAAATCATTCAAAATATCAATTGGATCGTGCCTCATGTTGAATAACCACTTTTTAAACCCTCACAGTGACCAAAATTGCCAATTTTAAAGAGTTTTGCTTACTCAAAAGCTTCAATTTTGACCCATTTCAGGCACGGAAATGACTTTAAACACACTTATTTTAGTTGACAAAGTCATAATTCACATCCAACAGTCATTTACAGTCAAAAGATTAAATGTTAAAATTTCGTCCATATTGACCATTTTGGGATCATTTGACATGTCAGGAGTCATCGTTTTTCATCCGAAAATTGATTTTTTGGACTGTACCAAAAATGATTCAAAATGTCAATTGGATCGTGCCTCATGTTGAATAACCACTTTTTAAACCCTCACAGTGACCAAAATTGCCATTTTTACAGAGTTTTGATTACTCAAAAGCTTCAATTTTGACCCCTTTGAGGCACAGAAATGACTTTAAACACACTTATTTTAGTTGACAAAGTCATAATTCACATCCAACAGTCATTTACAGTCAAAAGATTAAATGTTAAAATTTCATCCATATTGACCATTTTGGGATCGTTCGACATGTCCGGAGTCATCGTTTTTCATCTGAAAATTGATTTTTTGGACTGTACCAAAAATGATTCAAAATGGCAATTGGATCGTGCCTCATGTTGAATAACCACTTTTTAAACCCTCACAGTGACCAAAATTGCCATTTTTACAGAGTTTTGATTACTCAAAAGCTTCAATTTTGACCCCTTTGAGGCACAGAAATGACTTTAAACACACTTATTTTAGTTGACAAAGTCATAATTCACATCCAACAGTCATTTACAGTCAAAAGATTAAATGTTAAAATTTCATCCATTTTGACCATTTTGGGATCGTTCGACATGTCCGGAGTCATCGTTTTTCATCCGAAAATTGATTATTTGGACTGTACCAAAAATCATTCAAAATGTCAATTGGATCGTGCCTCATGTTGAATAACTACTTTTTAAACCCTCACAGTGACCAAAATTGCCAATTTTACAGAGTTTTGCTTACTCAAAAGCTTCAATTTTGACCCATTTCAGGCACAGGAATTACTTTAAACACACTTATTTTAGTTGACAAAGTCATAATTCACATCCAACAGTCATTTACAGTCAAAAGATTAAATGTTAAAATTTCGTCCATATTGACCATTTTGGGATCATTCGACATGTCCGGAGTCATCGTTTTTCATCCGAAAATTGATTTTTTGGACTGTACCAAAAATGATTCAAAATGGCAATTGGATCGTGCCTCATGTTGAATAACCACTTTTTAAACCCTCACAGTGACCAAAATTGCCATTTTTACAGAGTTTTGATTACTCAAAAGCTTCACTTTTGACCCCTTTGAGGCACAGAAAGACTTTAAACACACTTATTTTAGTTGACAAAGTCATAATTCACATCCAACAGTCATTTACAGTCAAAAGATTAAATGTTAACATTTCATCCATATTGACCATTTTGGTATCGTTCGACATGTCCGGAGTCATCGTTTTTCATCCGAAAATTGATTTTTTGGACAGTACCAAAAATCATTCAAAATATCAATTGGATCGTGCCTCATGTTGAATAACCACTATTTAAACCCTCACAGTGACCAAAATTGCCAATTTTAAAGAGTTTTGCTTACTCAAAAGCTTCAATTTTGACCCATTTCAGGCACGGAAATGACTTTAAACACACTTATTTTAGTTGACAAAGTCATAATTCACATCCAACAGTCATTTACAGTCAAAAGATGAAATGTTAAAATTTCGTCCATATTGACCATTTTGGGATCATTCGACATGTCAGGAGTCATCGTTTTTCATCCGAAAATTGATTTTTTGGACTGTACCAAAAATGATTCAAAATGTCAATTGGATCGTGCCTCATGTTGAATAACCACTTTTTAAACCCTCACAGTGACCAAAATTGCCATTTTTACAGAGTCTTGATTACTCAAAAGCTTCAATTTTGACCCCTTTGAGGCACAGAAATGACTTTAAACACACTTATTTTAGTTGACAAAGTCATAATTCACATCCAACAGTCATTTACAGTCAAAAGATTAAATGTTAAAATTTCATCCATTTTGACCATTTTGGGATCGTTCGACATGTCCGGAGTCATCGTTTTTCATCCGAAAATTGATTATTTGGACTGTACCAAAAATCATTCAAAATGTCAATTGGATCGTGCCTCATGTTGAATAACTACTTTTTAAACCCTCACAGTGACCAAAATTGCCATTTTTACAGAGTTTTGCTTACTCAAAAGCTTCAATTTTGACCCATTTCAGGCACAGGAATTACTTTAAACACACTTATTTTAGTTGACAAAGTCATAATTCACATCCAACAGTCATTTACAGTCAAAAGATTAAATGTTAAAATTTCATCCATATTGACCATTTTGGGATCGTTCGACATGTCCGGAGTCATCGTTTTTCATCCGAAAATTGATTTTTTGGACTGTACCAAAAATGATCCAAAATGTCAATTGGATCGTGCCGCATGTTGAATAACCACTTTTTTATCCCTCACAGTGACCAAAATTGCCATTTTTACAGAGTTTTGATCACTCAAAAGCTTCAATTTTGACCCCTTTGAGGCACAGAAATGACTTTAAACACACTTATTTTAGTTGACAAAGTCATAATTCACATCCAACAGTCATTTACAGTCAAAAGATTAAATGTTAAAATTTCATCCATATTGACCATTTTGGGATCGTTCGACATGTCCGGAGTCATCGTTTTTCATCCGAAAATTGATTTTTTGGACTGTACCAAAAATGATCCAAAATGTCAATTGGATCGTGCCTCATGTTGAATAACCACTTTTTAAACCGTCACAGTGACCAAAATTGCCAATTTTACAGAGTTTTGCTTACTCAAAAGCTTCAATTTTGACCCATTTCAGGCACAGGAATTACTTTAAACACACTTATTTTAGTTGACAAAGTCATAATTCACATCCAACAGTCATTTACAGTCAAAAGATTAAATGTTAAAATTTCGTCCATATTGACCATTTTGGGATCATTCGACATGTCAGGAGTCATCGTTTTTCATCCGAAAATTGATTTTTTGGACTGTACCAAAAATGATCCAAAATGTCAATTGGATCGTGCCTCATGTTGAATAACCACTTTTTTAACCCTCACAGTGACCAAAATTGCCATTTTTACAGAGTTTTGATTACTCAAAAGATTCAATTTTGACCCCTTTGAGGCACAGAAATCACTTTAAACACACTTATTTTAGTTGACAAAGTCATAATTCACACCCAACAGTCATTTACAGTCAAAAGATTAAATGTTATAATTTCATCCATATTGACCATTTTGGGATCGTTCGACATGTCCGGAGTCATCGTTTTTCATCCGAAAATTGATTTTTTGGACTGTACCAAAAATCATTCAAAATGTCAATTGGATCGTGCCTCATGTTGAATAACCACTTTTTAAACCCTCACAGTGACCAAAATTGCCAATTTTACAGAGTTTTGCTTACTGAAAAGCTTCAATTTTGACCCATTTCAGGCACAGAAATGACTTTAAACACACTTATTTTAGTTGACAAAGTCATAATTCACATCCAACAGTCATTTACAGTCAAAAGATTAAATGTTAAAATTTCATCCATATTGACCATTTTGGGATCGTTTGACATGTCCGGAGTCATCGTTTTTCATCCGAAAATTGATTTTTTGGACTGTACCAAAAATGATTCAAAATGTCAATTGGATTGTGCCTCATGTTGAATGACCACTTTTTAAACCCTCAGAGTGCCCAAAATTGCCATTTTTACAGAGTTTTGCTTACTCAAAAGCTTCAATTTTGACCCGTTTCAGGCACAGAAATGACTTTAAACACACTTATTTTAGTTGACAAAGTCATAATTCACATCCAACAGTCATTTACAGTCAAAAGATTAAATGTTAATATTTCATCCATATTGACCATTTTGGGATCGTTCGACATGTCCGGAGTCATCGTTTTTCATCCGAAAATTGATTTTTTGGACAGTACCAAAAATCATTCAAAATGTCAATTGGATCGTGCCTCATGTTGAATAACCACTTTTTAAACCCTCACAGTGACCAAAATTGCCAATTTTAAAGAGTTTTGCTACTCAAAAGCTTAAATTTTGACCCATTTCAGGCACGGAAATGACTTTAAACACACTTATTTTAGTTGACAAAGTCATAATTCACATCCAACAGTCATTTACAGTCAAAAGATTAAATGTTAAAATTTCGTCCATATTGACCATTTTGGGATCATTCGACATGTCCGGAGTCATCGTTTTTCATCCGAAAATTGATTTTTTGGACTGTACCAAAAATGATTCAAAATGTCAATTGGATCGTGCCTCATGTTGAATGACCACTTTTTAAACCCTCACAGTGACCAAAATTGACATTTTTACAGAGTTTTGATTACTCAAAAGCTTCAATTTTGACCCCTTTGAGGCACAGAAATGACTTTAAACACACTTATTTTAGTTGACAAAGTCATAATTCACATCCAACAGTCATTTACAGTCAAAAGATTAAATGTTAAAATTTCATCCATATTGACCATTTTGGGATCGTTCGACATGTCCGGAGTCATCGTTTTTCATCCGAAAATTGATTTTTTGGACTGTACCAGAAATTATTCAAAATGTCAATTGGATCGTGCCTCATGTTGAATAACCACTTTTTAAACCCTCACAGTGACCAAAATTGCCATTTTTACAGAGTTTTGATTACTCAAAAGCTTCAATTTTGACCCCTTTGAGGCACAGAAATGACTTTAAACACACTTATTTTAGTTGACAAAGTCATAATTCACATCCAACAGTCATTTACAGTCAAAAGATTAAATGTTAAAATTTCATCCATATTGACCATTTTGGGATCGTTCGACATGTCCGGAGTCATCGTTTTTCATCCGAAAATTGATTTTTTGGACTGTACCAAAAATCATTCAAAATGTCAATTGGATCGTGCCTCATGTTGAATAACCACTTTTTAAACCCTCACAGTGACCAAAATTGCCAATTTTACAGAGTTTTGCTTACTCAAAAGCTTCAATTTTGACCCATTTCAGGCACAGAAATGACTTTAAACACACTTATTTTAGTTGACAAAGTCATAATTCACATCCAACAGTCATTTACAGTCAAAAGATTAAATGTTAAAATTTCATCCATATTGACCATTTTGGGATCGTTCGACATGTCCGGAGTCATCGTTTTTCATCCGAAAATTGATTTTTTGGACTGTACCAAAAATCATTCAAAATATCAATTGGATCGTGCCTCATGTTGAATAACCACTTTTTAAACCCTCACAGTGACCAAAATTGCCAATTTTAAAGAGTTTTGCTTACTCAAAAGCTTCAATTTTGACCCATTTCAGGCACGGAAATGACTTTAAACACACTTATTTTAGTTGACAAAGTCATAATTCACATCCAACAGTCATTTACAGTCAAAAGATTAAATGTTAAAATTTCGTCCATATTGACCATTTTGGGATCATTTGACATGTCAGGAGTCATCGTTTTTCATCCGAAAATTGATTTTTTGGACTGTACCAAAAATGATTCAAAATGTCAATTGGATCGTGCCTCATGTTGAATAACCACTTTTTAAACCCTCACAGTGACCAAAATTGCCATTTTTACAGAGTTTTGATTACTCAAAAGCTTCAATTTTGACCCCTTTGAGGCACAGAAATGACTTTAAACACACTTATTTTAGTTGACAAAGTCATAATTCACATCCAACAGTCATTTACAGTCAAAAGATTAAATGTTAAAATTTCATCCATATTGACCATTTTGGGATCGTTCGACATGTCCGGAGTCATCGTTTTTCATCCGAAAATTGATTATTTGGACTGTACCAAAAATCATTCAAAATGTCAATTGGATCGTGCCTCATGTTGAATAACTACTTTTTAAACCCTCACAGTGACCAAAATTGCCAATTTTACAGAGTTTTGCTTACTCAAAAGCTTCAATTTTGACCCATTTCAGGCACAGGAATTACTTTAAACACACTTATTTTAGTTGACAAAGTCATAATTCACATCCAACAGTCATTTACAGTCAAAAGATTAAATGTTAAAATTTCGTCCATATTGACCATTTTGGGATCATTCGACATGTCCGGAGTCATCGTTTTTCATCCGAAAATTGATTTTTTGGACTGTACCAAAAATGATTCAAAATGGCAATTGGATCGTGCCTCATGTTGAATAACCACTTTTTAAACCCTCACAGTGACCAAAATTGCCATTTTTACAGAGTTTTGATTACTCAAAAGCTTCACTTTTGACCCCTTTGAGGCACAGAAAGACTTTAAACACACTTATTTTAGTTGACAAAGTCATAATTCACATCCAACAGTCATTTACAGTCAAAAGATTAAATGTTAACATTTCATCCATATTGACCATTTTGGTATCGTTCGACATGTCCGGAGTCATCGTTTTTCATCCGAAAATTGATTTTTTGGACAGTACCAAAAATCATTCAAAATATCAATTGGATCGTGCCTCATGTTGAATAACCACTATTTAAACCCTCACAGTGACCAAAATTGCCAATTTTAAAGAGTTTTGCTTACTCAAAAGCTTCAATTTTGACCCATTTCAGGCACGGAAATGACTTTAAACACACTTATTTTAGTTGACAAAGTCATAATTCACATCCAACAGTCATTTACAGTCAAAAGATGAAATGTTAAAATTTCGTCCATATTGACCATTTTGGGATCATTCGACATGTCAGGAGTCATCGTTTTTCATCCGAAAATTGATTTTTTGGACTGTACCAAAAATGATTCAAAATGTCAATTGGATCGTGCCTCATGTTGAATAACCACTTTTTAAACCCTCACAGTGACCAAAATTGCCATTTTTACAGAGTTTTGATTACTCAAAAGCTTCAATTTTGACCCCTTTGAGGCACAGAAATGACTTTAAACACACTTATTTTAGTTGACAAAGTCATAATTCACATCCAACAGTCATTTACAGTCAAAAGATTAAATGTTAAAATTTCATCCATATTGACCATTTTGGGATCGTTCGACATGTCCGGAGTCATCGTTTTTCATCTGAAAATTGATTTTTTGGACTGTACCAAAAATGATTCAAAATGGCAATTGGATCGTGCCTCATGTTGAATAACCACTTTTTAAACCCTCACAGTGACCAAAATTGCCATTTTTACAGAGTTTTGATTACTCAAAAGCTTCAATTTTGACCCCTTTGAGGCACAGAAATGACTTTAAACACACTTATTTTAGTTGACAAAGTCATAATTCACATCCAACAGTCATTTACAGTCAAAAGATTAAATGTTAAAATTTCATCCATTTTGACCATTTTGGGATCGTTCGACATGTCCGGAGTCATCGTTTTTCATCCGAAAATTGATTATTTGGACTGTACCAAAAATCATTCAAAATGTCAATTGGATCGTGCCTCATGTTGAATAACTACTTTTTAAACCCTCACAGTGACCAAAATTGCCATTTTTACAGAGTTTTGCTTACTCAAAAGCTTCAATTTTGACCCATTTCAGGCACAGGAATTACTTTAAACACACTTATTTTAGTTGACAAAGTCATAATTCACATCCAACAGTCATTTACAGTCAAAAGATTAAATGTTAAAATTTCATCATTATAGACCATTTTGGGAACGTTCGACAGGTCCGGAGTCATCGTTTTTCATCCGAAAATTGATTTTTTGGATTGTACCAAAAATGATTCAAAATGTCAATTGGATCGTGCCTCATGTTGAATAACCACTTTTTAAACCCTCACAGTGACCAAAATTGCCATTTTTACAGAGTTTTGATAACTCAAAAGCTTCAATTTTGACCCCTTTGAGGCACAGAAATGACTTTAAACACACTTATTTTAGTTGACAAAGTCATAATTCACATCCAACAGTCATTTACAGTCAAAAGATTAAATGTTAAAATTTCATCCATATTGACCATTTTGGGATCGTTCGACATGTCCGGAGTCATCGTTTTTCATCCGAAAATTGATTTTTTGGACTGTACCAAAAATGATCCAAAATGTCAATTGGATCGTGCCTCATGTTGAATAACCACTTTTTAAACCGTCACAGTGACCAAAATTGCCAATTTTACAGAGTTTTGCTTACTCAAAAGCTTCAATTTTGACCCATTTCAGGCACAGGAATTACTTTAAACACACTTATTTTAGTTGACAAAGTCATAATTCACATCCAACAGTCATTTACAGTCAAAAGATTAAATGTTAAAATTTCGTCCATATTGACCATTTTGGGATCATTCGACATGTCAGGAGTCATCGTTTTTCATCCGAAAATTGATTTTTTGGACTGTACCAAAAATGATCCAAAATGTCAATTGGATCGTGCCTCATGTTGAATAACCACTTTTTTAACCCTCACAGTGACCAAAATTGCCATTTTTACAGAGTTTTGATCACTCAAAAGCTTCAATTTTGACCCCTTTGAGGCACAGAAATGACTTTAAACACACTTATTTTAGTTGACAAAGTCATAATTCACATCCAACAGTCATTTACAGTCAAAAGATTAAATGTTAAAATTTCATCCATATTGACCATTTTGGGATCGTTCGGCATGTCCGGAGTCATCGTTTTTCATCCGAAAATTGATTTTTTGGACTGTACCAGAAATGATTCAAAATGTCAATTGGATCGTGCCTCATGTTGAATAACCACTTTTTAAACCCTCACAGTGACCAAAATTGCAATTTTTACAGACTTTTGATTACTCAAAAGCTTCAATTTTGACCCCTTTGAGGCACAGAAATGACTTTAAACACACTTATTTTAGTTGACAAAGTCATAATTCACATCCAACAGTCATTTACAGTCAAAAGATTAAATGTTAAAATTTCATCCATTTTGACCATTTTGGGATCGTTCGACATGTCCGGAGTCATCGTTTTTCATCCGAAAATTGATTATTTGGACTGTACCAAAAATCATTCAAAATGTCAATTGGATCGTGCCTCATGTTGAATAACTACTTTTTAAACCCTCACAGTGACCAAAATTGCCAATTTTACAGAGTTTTGCTTACTCAAAAGCTTCAATTTTGACCCATTTCAGGCACAGGAATTACTTTAAACACACTTATTTTAGTTGACAAAGTCATAATTCACATCCAACAGTCATTTACATTCAAAAGATTAAATGTTAAAATTTCGTCCATATTGACCATTTTGGGATCATTCGACATGTCCGGAGTCATCGTTTTTCATCCGAAAATTGATTTTTTGGACTGTACCAAAAATGATTCAAAATGGCAATTGGATCGTGCCTCATGTTGAATAACCACTTTTTAAACCCTCACAGTGACCAAAATTGCCATTTTTACAGAGTTTTGATTACTCAAAAGCTTCACTTTTGACCCCTTTGAGGCACAGAAAGACTTTAAACACACTTATTTTAGTTGACAAAGTCATAATTCACATCCAACAGTCATTTACAGTCAAAAGATTAAATGTTAACATTTCATCCATATTGACCATTTTGGTATCGTTCGACATGTCCGGAGTCATCGTTTTTCATCCGAAAATTGATTTTTTGGACAGTACCAAAAATCATTCAAAATATCAATTGGATCGTGCCTCATGTTGAATAACCACTATTTAAACCCTCACAGTGACCAAAATTGCCAATTTTAAAGAGTTTTGCTTACTCAAAAGCTTCAATTTTGACCCATTTCAGGCACGGAAATGACTTTAAACACACTTATTTTAGTTGACAAAGTCATAATTCACATCCAACAGTCATTTACAGTCAAAAGATGAAATGTTAAAATTTCGTCCATATTGACCATTTTGGGATCATTCGACATGTCAGGAGTCATCGTTTTTCATCCGAAAATTGATTTTTTGGACTGTACCAAAAATGATTCAAAATGTCAATTGGATCGTGCCTCATGTTGAATAACCACTTTTTAAACCCTCACAGTGACCAAAATTGCCATTTTTACAGAGTTTTGATTACTCAAAAGCTTCAATTTTGACCCCTTTGAGGCACAGAAATGACTTTAAACACACTTATTTTAGTTGACAAAGTCATAATTCACATCCAACAGTCATTTACAGTCAAAAGATTAAATGTTAAAATTTCATCCATATTGACCATTTTGGGATCGTTCGACATGTCCGGAGTCATCGTTTTTCATCTGAAAATTGATTTTTTGGACTGTACCAAAAATGATTCAAAATGGCAATTGGATCGTGCCTCATGTTGAATAACCACTTTTTAAACCCTCACAGTGACCAAAATTGCCATTTTTACAGAGTTTTGATTACTCAAAAGCTTCAATTTTGACCCCTTTGAGGCACAGAAATGACTTTAAACACACTTATTTTAGTTGACAAAGTCATAATTCACATCCAACAGTCATTTACAGTCAAAAGATTAAATGTTAAAATTTCATCCATTTTGACCATTTTGGGATCGTTCGACATGTCCGGAGTCATCGTTTTTCATCCGAAAATTGATTATTTGGACTGTACCAAAAATCATTCAAAATGTCAATTGGATCGTGCCTCATGTTGAATAACTACTTTTTAAACCCTCACAGTGACCAAAATTGCCATTTTTACAGAGTTTTGCTTACTCAAAAGCTTCAATTTTGACCCATTTCAGGCACAGGAATTACTTTAAACACACTTATTTTAGTTGACAAAGTCATAATTCACATCCAACAGTCATTTACAGTCAAAAGATTAAATGTTAAAATTTCATCATTATAGACCATTTTGGGAACGTTCGACAGGTCCGGAGTCATCGTTTTTCATCCGAAAATTGATTTTTTGGATTGTACCAAAAATGATTCAAAATGTCAATTGGATCGTGCCTCATGTTGAATAACCACTTTTTAAACCCTCACAGTGACCAAAATTGCCATTTTTACAGAGTTTTGATAACTCAAAAGCTTCAATTTTGACCCCTTTGAGGCACAGAAATGACTTTAAACACACTTATTTTAGTTGACAAAGTCATAATTCACATCCAACAGTCATTTACAGTCAAAAGATTAAATGTTAAAATTTCATCCATATTGACCATTTTGGGATCGTTCGACATGTCCGGAGTCATCGTTTTTCATCCGAAAATTGATTTTTTGGACTGTACCAAAAATGATCCAAAATGTCAATTGGATCGTGCCTCATGTTGAATAACCACTTTTTAAACCGTCACAGTGACCAAAATTGCCAATTTTACAGAGTTTTGCTTACTCAAAAGCTTCAATTTTGACCCATTTCAGGCACAGGAATTACTTTAAACACACTTATTTTAGTTGACAAAGTCATAATTCACATCCAACAGTCATTTACAGTCAAAAGATTAAATGTTAAAATTTCGTCCATATTGACCATTTTGGGATCATTCGACATGTCAGGAGTCATCGTTTTTCATCCGAAAATTGATTTTTTGGACTGTACCAAAAATGATCCAAAATGTCAATTGGATCGTGCCTCATGTTGAATAACCACTTTTTTAACCCTCACAGTGACCAAAATTGCCATTTTTACAGAGTT
The DNA here is from genome assembly GCF_964263255.1 of Lissotriton vulgaris. Taxonomy (NCBI): domain Eukaryota; kingdom Metazoa; phylum Chordata; class Amphibia; order Caudata; family Salamandridae; genus Lissotriton; species Lissotriton vulgaris. The sequence goes on along the minus strand of NW_028246030.1, from coordinate 870,231 downwards.
TTGATCACTCAAAAGCTTCAATTTTGACCCCTTTGAGGCACAGAAATGACTTTAAACACACTTATTTTAGTTGACAAAGTCATAATTCACATCCAACAGTCATTTACAGTCAAAAGATTAAATGTTAAAATTTCATCCATATTGACCATTTTGGGATCGTTCGGCATGTCCGGAGTCATCGTTTTTCATCCGAAAATTGATTTTTTGGACTGTACCAGAAATGATTCAAAATGTCAATTGGATCGTGCCTCATGTTGAATAACCACTTTTTAAACCCTCACAGTGACCAAAATTGCAATTTTTACAGACTTTTGATTACTCAAAAGCTTCAATTTTGACCCCTTTGAGGCACAGAAATGACTTTAAACACACTTATTTTAGTTGACAAAGTCATAATTCACATCCAACAGTCATTTACAGTCAAAAGATTAAATGTTAAAATTTCATCCATTTTGACCATTTTGGGATCGTTCGACATGTCCGGAGTCATCGTTTTTCATCCGAAAATTGATTATTTGGACTGTACCAAAAATCATTCAAAATGTCAATTGGATCGTGCCTCATGTTGAATAACTACTTTTTAAACCCTCACAGTGACCAAAATTGCCAATTTTACAGAGTTTTGCTTACTCAAAAGCTTCAATTTTGACCCATTTCAGGCACAGGAATTACTTTAAACACACTTATTTTAGTTGACAAAGTCATAATTCACATCCAACAGTCATTTACATTCAAAAGATTAAATGTTAAAATTTCGTCCATATTGACCATTTTGGGATCATTCGACATGTCCGGAGTCATCGTTTTTCATCCGAAAATTGATTTTTTGGACTGTACCAAAAATGATTCAAAATGGCAATTGGATCGTGCCTCATGTTGAATAACCACTTTTTAAACCCTCACAGTGACCAAAATTGCCATTTTTACAGAGTTTTGATTACTCAAAAGCTTCACTTTTGACCCCTTTGAGGCACAGAAAGACTTTAAACACACTTATTTTAGTTGACAAAGTCATAATTCACATCCAACAGTCATTTACAGTCAAAAGATTAAATGTTAACATTTCATCCATATTGACCATTTTGGTATCGTTCGACATGTCCGGAGTCATCGTTTTTCATCCGAAAATTGATTTTTTGGACAGTACCAAAAATCATTCAAAATATCAATTGGATCGTGCCTCATGTTGAATAACCACTATTTAAACCCTCACAGTGACCAAAATTGCCAATTTTAAAGAGTTTTGCTTACTCAAAAGCTTCAATTTTGACCCATTTCAGGCACGGAAATGACTTTAAACACACTTATTTTAGTTGACAAAGTCATAATTCACATCCAACAGTCATTTACAGTCAAAAGATGAAATGTTAAAATTTCGTCCATATTGACCATTTTGGGATCATTCGACATGTCAGGAGTCATCGTTTTTCATCCGAAAATTGATTTTTTGGACTGTACCAAAAATGATTCAAAATGTCAATTGGATCGTGCCTCATGTTGAATAACCACTTTTTAAACCCTCACAGTGACCAAAATTGCCATTTTTACAGAGTTTTGATTACTCAAAAGCTTCAATTTTGACCCCTTTGAGGCACAGAAATGACTTTAAACACACTTATTTTAGTTGACAAAGTCATAATTCACATCCAACAGTCATTTACAGTCAAAAGATTAAATGTTAAAATTTCATCCATATTGACCATTTTGGGATCGTTCGACATGTCCGGAGTCATCGTTTTTCATCTGAAAATTGATTTTTTGGACTGTACCAAAAATGATTCAAAATGGCAATTGGATCGTGCCTCATGTTGAATAACCACTTTTTAAACCCTCACAGTGACCAAAATTGCCATTTTTACAGAGTTTTGATTACTCAAAAGCTTCAATTTTGACCCCTTTGAGGCACAGAAATGACTTTAAACACACTTATTTTAGTTGACAAAGTCATAATTCACATCCAACAGTCATTTACAGTCAAAAGATTAAATGTTAAAATTTCATCCATTTTGACCATTTTGGGATCGTTCGACATGTCCGGAGTCATCGTTTTTCATCCGAAAATTGATTATTTGGACTGTACCAAAAATCATTCAAAATGTCAATTGGATCGTGCCTCATGTTGAATAACTACTTTTTAAACCCTCACAGTGACCAAAATTGCCATTTTTACAGAGTTTTGCTTACTCAAAAGCTTCAATTTTGACCCATTTCAGGCACAGGAATTACTTTAAACACACTTATTTTAGTTGACAAAGTCATAATTCACATCCAACAGTCATTTACAGTCAAAAGATTAAATGTTAAAATTTCATCATTATAGACCATTTTGGGAACGTTCGACAGGTCCGGAGTCATCGTTTTTCATCCGAAAATTGATTTTTTGGATTGTACCAAAAATGATTCAAAATGTCAATTGGATCGTGCCTCATGTTGAATAACCACTTTTTAAACCCTCACAGTGACCAAAATTGCCATTTTTACAGAGTTTTGATAACTCAAAAGCTTCAATTTTGACCCCTTTGAGGCACAGAAATGACTTTAAACACACTTATTTTAGTTGACAAAGTCATAATTCACATCCAACAGTCATTTACAGTCAAAAGATTAAATGTTAAAATTTCATCCATATTGACCATTTTGGGATCGTTCGACATGTCCGGAGTCATCGTTTTTCATCCGAAAATTGATTTTTTGGACTGTACCAAAAATGATCCAAAATGTCAATTGGATCGTGCCTCATGTTGAATAACCACTTTTTTAACCCTCACAGTGACCAAAATTGCCATTTTTACAGAGTTTTGATCACTCAAAAGCTTCAATTTTGACCCCTTTGAGGCACAGAAATGACTTTAAACACACTTATTTTAGTTGACAAAGTCATAATTCACATCCAACAGTCATTTACAGTCAAAAGATTAAATGTTAAAATTTCATCCATATTGACCATTTTGGGATCGTTCGACATGTCCGGAGTCATCGTTTTTCATCCGAAAATTGATTTTTTGGACTGTACCAAAAATGATCCAAAATGTCAATTGGATCGTGCCTCATGTTGAATAACCACTTTTTAAACCGTCACAGTGACCAAAAGTTCCAATGTTACAGAGTTTTGCTTACTCAAAAGCTTCAATTTTGACCCATTTCAGGCACAGGAATTACTTTAAACACACTTATTTTAGTTGACAAAGTCATAATTCACATCCAACAGTCATTTACAGTCAAAAGATTAAATGTTAAAATTTCGTCCATATTGACCATTTTGGGATCATTCGACATGTCAGGAGTCATCGTTTTTCATCCGAAAATTGATTTTTTGGACTGTACCAAAAATGATCCAAAATGTCAATTGGATCGTGCCTCATGTTGAATAACCACTTTTTTAACCCTCACAGTGACCAAAATTGCCATTTTTACAGAGTTTTGATCACTCAAAGCTTCAATTTTGACCCCTTTGAGGCACAGAAATGACTTTAAACACACTTATTTTAGTTGACAAAGTCATAATTCACATCCAACAGTCATTTACAGTCAAAAGATTAAATGTTAAAATTTCATCCATATTGACCATTTTGGGATCGTTCGGCATGTCCGGAGTCATCGTTTTTCATCCGAAAATTGATTTTTTGGTTTGTACCAGAAATGATTCAAAATGTCAATTGGATCGTGCCTCATGTTGAATAACCACTTTTTAAACCCTCACAGTGACCAAAATTGCCATTTTTACAGACTTTTGATTACTCAAAACCTTCAATTTTGACCCCTTTGAGGCACAGAAATGACTTTAAACACACTTATTTTAGTTGACAAAGTCATAACTCACATCCAACAGTCATTTACAGTCAAAAGATTAAATGTTATAATTTCATCCATATTGACCATTTTGGGATCGTTCGACATGTCCGGAGTCATCGTTTTTCATCCGAAAATTGATTTTTTGGACTGTACCAAAAATCATTCAAAATGTCAATTGGATCGTGCCTCATGTTGAATAACCACTTTTTAAACCCTCACAGTGACCAAAATTGCCAATTTTACAGAGTTTTGCTTACTCAAAAGCTTCAATTTTGACCCATTTCAGGCACAGAAATGACTTTAAACACACTTATTTTAGTTGACAAAGTCATAATTCACATCCAACAGTCATTTACAGTCAAAAGATTAAATGTTAAAATTTCATCCATATTGACCATTTTGGGATCGTTTGACATGTCCGGAGTCATCGTTTTTCATCCGAAAATTGATTTTTTGGACTGTACCAAAAATGATTCAAAATGTCAATTGGATCGTGCCTCATGTTGAATGACCACTTTTTAAACCCTCAGAGTCACCAAAATTGCCATTTTTACAGAGTTTTGCTTACTCAAAAGCTTCAATTTTGACCCGTTTCAGGCACAGAAATGACTTTAAACACACTTATTTTAGTTGACAAAGTCATAATTCACATCCAACAGTCATTTACAGTCAAAAGATTAAATGTTAAAATTTCATCCATATTGACCATTTTGGGATCGTTCGACATGTCCGGAGTCATCGTTTTTCATCCGAAAATTGATTTTTTGGACAGTACCAAAAATCATTCAAAATGTCAATTGGATCGTGCCTCATGTTGAATAACCACTTTTTAAACCCTCACAGTGACCAAAATTGCCAATTTTACAGAGTTTTGCTTACTCAAAAGCTTCAATTTTGACCCATTTCAGGCACAGAAATGACTTTAAACACACTTATTTTAGTTGACAAAGTCATAATTCACATCCAACAGTCATATACAGTCAAAAGATTAAATGTTAAAATTTCATCCATTTTGACCATTTTGGGATCGTTCGACATGTCCGGAGTCATCGTTTTTCATCCGAAAATTGATTTTTCGGACTGTACCAAAAATCATTCAAAATGTCAATTGGATCGTGCCTCATGTTGAATAACCACTGTTTAAACCCTCACAGTGTCCAAAATTGCCAATTTTACAGAGTTTTGCTTACTCAAAAGCTTCAATTTTGACCCGTTTCAGGCACAGAAATGACTTTAAACACACTTATTTTAGTTGACAAAGTCATAATTCACATCCAACAGTCATTTACAGTCAAAAGATTAAATGTTAAAATTTCATCCATTTTGACCATTTTGGATCGTTCGACATGTCCGGAGTCATCGTTTTTCATCCGAAAATTGATTATTTGGACTGTACCAAAAATCATTCAAAATGTCAATTGGATCGTGCCTCATGTTGAATAACCACTTTTTAAACCCTCACAGTGACCGAGTTTTGCTTACTCAAAAGCTTCAATTTTGACCCATTTCAGGCACAGGAATTACTTTAAACACACTTATTTTAGTTGACAAAGTCATAATTCACATCCAACAGTCATTTACAGTCAAAAGAATAAATGTAAAAATTTCGTCCATATTGACCATTTTGGGATCATTCGACATGTCAGGGGTCATCGTTTTTCATCCGAAAATTGATTTTTTGGACTGTACCAAAAATGATTCAAAATGTCAATTGGATCGTGCCTCATGTTGAATAACCACTTTTTAAACCCTCACAGTGACCAAAATTGCCATTTTTACAGAGTTTTGATTACTCAAAAGCTTCAATTTTGACCCCTTTGAGGCACAGAAATGACTTTAAACACACTTATTTTAGTTGACAAAGTCATAATTCACATCCAACAGTCATTTACAGTCAAAAGATTAAATGTTAAAATTTCATCCATATTGACCATTTTGGGATCGTTCGACATGTCCGGAGTCATCGTTTTTCATCTGAAAATTGATTTTTTGGACTGTACCAAAAATGATTCAAAATGGCAATTGGATCGTGCCTCATGTTGAATAACCACTTTTTAAACCCTCACAGTGACCAAAATTGCCATTTTTACAGAGTTTTGATTACTCAAAAGCTTCAATTTTTACCCCTTTGAGGCACAGAAATGACTTTAAACACACTTATTTTAGTTGACAAAGTCATAATTCACATCCAACAGTCATTTACAGTCAAAAGATTAAATGTTAAAATTTCATCCATTTTGACCATTTTGGGATCGTTCGACATGTCCGGAGTCATCGTTTTTCATCCGAAAATTGATTATTTGGACTGTACCAAAAATCATTCAAAATGTCAATTGGATCGTGCCTCATGTTGAATAACTACTTTTTAAACCCTCACAGTGACCAAAATTGCCATTTTTACAGAGTTTTGCTTACTCAAAAGCTTCAATTTTGACCCATTTCAGGCACAGGAATTACTTTAAACACACTTATTTTAGTTGACAAAGTCATAATTCACATCCAACAGTCATTTACAGTCATTAGATTAAATGTTAAAATTTCATCATTATAGACCATTTTGGGAACGTTCGACAGGTCCGGAGTCATCGTTTTTCATCCGAAAATTGATTTTTTGGATTGTACCAAAAATGATTCAAAATGTCAATTGGATCGTGCCTCATGTTGAATAACCACTTTTTAAACCCTCACAGTGACCAAAATTGCCATTTTTACAGAGTTTTGATAACTCAAAAGCTTCAATTTTGACCCCTTTGAGGCACAGAAATGACTTTAAACACACTTATTTTAGTTGACAAAGTCATAATTCACATCCAACAGTCATTTACAGTCAAAAGATTAAATGTTAAAATTTCATCCATATTGACCATTTTGGGATCGTTCGACATGTCCGGAGTCATCGTTTTTCATCCGAAAATTGATTTTTTGGACTGTACCAAAAATGATCCAAAATGTCAATTGGATCGTGCCTCATGTTGAATAACCACTTTTTTAACCCTCACAGTGACCAAAATTGCCATTTTTACAGAGTTTTGATCACTCAAAAGCTTCAATTTTGACCCCTTTGAGGCACAGAAATGACTTTAAACACACTTATTTTAGTTGACAAAGTCATAATTCACATCCAACAGTCATTTACAGTCAAAAGATTAAATGTTAAAATTTCATCCATATTGACCATTTTGGGATCGTTCGACATGTCCGGAGTCATCGTTTTTCATCCGAAAATTGATTTTTTGGACTGTACCAAAAATGATCCAAAATGTCAATTGGATCGTGCCTCATGTTGAATAACCACTTTTTAAACCGTCACAGTGACCAAAATTGCCAATGTTACAGAGTTTTGCTTACTCAAAAGCTTCAATTTTGACCCATTTCAGGCACAGGAATTACTTTAAACACACTTATTTTAGTTGACAAAGTCATAATTCACATCCAACAGTCATTTACAGTCAAAAGATTAAATGTTAAAATTTCGTCCATATTGACCATTTTGGGATCATTCGACATGTCAGGAGTCATCGTTTTTCATCCGAAAATTGATTTTTTGGACTGTACCAAAAATGATCCAAAATGTCAATTGGATCGTGCCTCATGTTGAATAACCACTTTTTTAACCCTCACAGTGACCAAAATTGCCATTTTTACAGAGTTTTGATCACTCAAAAGCTTCAATTTTGACCCCTTTGAGGCACAGAAATGACTTTAAACACACTTATTTTAGTTGACAAAGTCATAATTCACATCCAACAGTCATTTACAGTCAAAAGATTAAATGTTAAAATTTCATCCATATTGACCATTTTGGGATCGTTCGGCATGTCCGGAGTCATCGTTTTTCATCCGAAAATTGATTTTTTGGACTGTACCAGAAATGATTCAAAATGTCAATTGGATCGTGCCTCATGTTGAATAACCACTTTTTAAACCCTCACAGTGACCAAAATTGCCATTTTTACAGACTTTTGATTACTCAAAACCTTCAATTTTGACCCCTTTGAGGCACAGAAATGACTTTAAACACACTTATTTTAGTTGACAAAGTCATAACTCACATCCAACAGTCATTTACAGTCAAAAGATTAAATGTTATAATTTCATCCATATTGACCATTTTGGGATCGTTCGACATGTCCGGAGTCATCGTTTTTCATCCGAAAATTGATTTTTTGGACTGTACCAAAAATCATTCAAAATGTCAATTGGATCGTGCCTCATGTTGAATAACCACTTTTTAAACCCTCACAGTGACCAAAATTGCCAATTTTACAGAGTTTTGCTTACTCAAAAGCTTCAATTTTGACCCATTTCAGGCACAGAAATGACTTTAAACACACTTATTTTAGTTGACAAAGTCATAATTCACATCCAACAGTCATTTACAGTCAAAAGATTAAATGTTAAAATTTCATCCATATTGACCATTTTGGGATCGTTTGACATGTCCGGAGTCATCGTTTTTCATCCGAAAATTGATTTTTTGGACTGTACCAAAAATGATTCAAAATGTCAATTGGATCGTGCCTCATGTTGAATGACCACTTTTTAAACCCTCAGAGTCACCAAAATTGCCATTTTTACAGAGTTTTGCTTACTCAAAAGCTTCAATTTTGACCCGTTTCAGGCACAGAAATGACTTTAAACACACTTATTTTAGTTGACAAAGTCATAATTCACATCCAACAGTCATTTACAGTCAAAAGATTAAATGTTAAAATTTCATCCATATTGACCATTTTGGGATCGTTCGACATGTCCGGAGTCATCGTTTTTCATCCGAAAATGGATTTTTTGGACAGTACCAAAAATCATTCAAAATGTCAATTGGATCGTGCCTCATGTTGAATAACCACTTTTTAAACCCTCACAGTGACCAAAATTGCCAATTTTACAGAGTTTTGCTTACTCAAAAGCTTCAATTTTGACCCATTTCAGGCACAGAAATGACTTTAAACACACTTATTTTAGTTGACAAAGTCATAATTCACATCCAACAGTCATATACAGTCAAAAGATTAAATGTTAAAATTTCATCCATTTTGACCATTTTGGGATCGTTCGACATGTCCGGAGTCATCGTTTTTCATCCGAAAATTGATTTTTCGGACTGTACCAAAAATCATTCAAAATGTCAATTGGATCGTGCCTCATGTTGAATAACCACTGTTTAAACCCTCACAGTGTCCAAAATTGCCAATTTTACAGAGTTTTGCTTACTCAAAAGCTTCAATTTTGACCCGTTTCAGGCACAGAAATGACTTTAAACACACTTATTTTAGTTGACAAAGTCATAATTCACATCCAACAGTCATTTACAGTCAAAAGATTAAATGTTAAAATTTCATCCATTTTGACCATTTTGGATCGTTCGACATGTCCGGAGTCATCGTTTTTCATCCGAAAATTGATTATTTGGACTGTACCAAAAATCATTCAAAATGTCAATTGGATCGTGCCTCATGTTGAATAACCACTTTTTAAACCCTCACAGTGACCAAAATTGCCAATTTTACAGAGTTTTGCTTACTCAAAAGCTTCAATTTTGACCCATTTCAGGCACAGGAATTACTTTAAACACACTTATTTTAGTTGACAAAGTCATAATTCACATCCAACAGTCATTTACAGTCAAAAGAATAAATGTAAAAATTTCGTCCATATTGACCATTTTGGGATCATTCGACATGTCAGGGGTCATCGTTTTTCATCCGAAAATTGATTTTTTGGACTGTACCAAAAATGATCCAAAATGTCAATTGGATCGTGCCTCATGTTGAATAACCACTTTTTTAACCCTCACAGTGACCAAAATTGCCATTTTTACAGAGTTTTGATTACTCAAAAGCTTCAATTTTGACCCCTTTGAGGCACAGAAATGACTTTAAACACACTTATTTTAGTTGACAAAGTCATAATTCACATCCAACAGTCATTTACAGTCAAAAGATTAAATGTTAAAATTTCATCCATATTGACCATTTTGGGATCGTTCGGCATGTCCGGAGTCATCGTTTTTCATCCGAAAATTGATTTTTTGGACTGTACCAGAAATGATTCAAAATGTCAATTGGATCGTGCCTCATGTTGAATAACCACTTTTTAAACCCTCACAGTGACCAAAATTGCCATTTTTACAGAGTTTTGATTTCTCAAAACCTTCAATTTTGACCCCTTTGAGGCACAGAAATGACTTTAAACACACTTATTTTCGTTGACAAAGTCATAATTCACATGCAACAGTCATTTACAGTCAAAAGATTAAATGTTATAATTTCATCCATATTGACCATTTTGGGATCGTTCGACATGTCCGGAGTCATCGTTTTTCATCCGAAAATTGATTTTTTGGACTGTACCAAAAATCATTCAAAATGTCAATTGGATCGTGCCTCATGTTGAATAACCACTTTTTAAACCCTCACAGTGACCAAAATTGCCAATTTTACAGAGTTTTGCTTACTCAAAAGCTTCAATTTTGACCCATTTCAGGCACAGAAATGACTTTAAACACACTTATTTTAGTTGACAAAGTCATAATTCACATCCAACAGTCATTTACAGTCAAAAGATTAAATGTTAAAATTTCATCCATATTGACCATTTTGGGATCGTTTGACATGTCCGGAGTCATCGTTTTTCATCCGAAAATTGATTTTTTGGACTGTACCAAAAATGATTCAAAATGTCAATTGGATCGTGCCTCATGTTGAATGACCACTTTTTAAACCCTCAGAGTCACCAAAATTGCCATTTTTACAGAGTTTTGCTTACTCAAAAGCTTCAATTTTGACCCGTTTCAGGCACAGAAATGACTTTAAACACACTTATTTTAGTTGACAAAGTCATAATTCACATCCAACAGTCATTTACAGTCAAAAGATTAAATGTTAAAATTTCATCCATATTGACCATTTTGGGATCGTTCGACATGTCCGGAGTCATCGTTTTTCATCCGAAAATTGATTTTTTGGACTGTACCAGAAATTATTCAAAATGTCAATTGGATCGTGCCTCATGTTGAATAACCACTTTTTAAACCCTCACAGTGACCAAAATTGCCATTTTTACAGAGTTTTGATTACTCAAAAGCTTCAATTTTGACCCCTTTGAGGCACAGAAATGACTTTAAACACACTTATTTTAGTTGACAAAGTCATAATTCACATCCAACAGTCATTTACAGTCAAAAGATTAAATGTTAAAATTTCATCCATATTGACCATTTTGGGATCGTTCGACATGTCCGGAGTCACCGTTTTTCATCCGAAAATTGATTTTTTGGACTGTACCAAAAATCATTCAAAATGTCAATTGGATCGTGCCTCATGTTGAATAACCACTTTTTAAACCCTCACAGTGACCAAAATTGCCAATTTTACAGAGTTTTGCTTACTCAAAAGCTTCAATTTTGACCCATTTCAGGCACAGGAATTACTTTAAACACACTTATTTTAGTTGACAAAGTCATAATTCACATCCAACAGTCATTTACAGTCAAAAGATTAAATGTTAAAATTTCGTCCATATTGACCATTTTGGGATCATTCGACATGTCAGGAGTCATCGTTTTTCATCCGAAAATTGATTTTTTGGACTGTACCAAAAATGATCCAAAATGTCAATTGGATCGTGCCTCATGTTGAATAACCACTTTTTGAACCCTCACAGTGACCAAAATTGCCATTTTTACAGAGTTTTGATTACTCAAAAGATTCAATTTTGACCCCTTTGAGGCACAGAAATGACTTTAAACACACTTATTTTAGTTGACAAAGTCATAATTCACATCCAACAGTCATTTACAGTCAAAAGATTAAATGTTAAAATTTCATCCATATTGACCATTTTGGGATCGTTCGGCATGTCCGGAGTCATCGTTTTTCATCCGAAAATTGATTTTTTGGACTGTACCAGAAATGATTCAAAATGTCAATTGGATCGTGCCTCATGTTGAATAACCACTTTTTAAACCCTCACAGTGACCAAAATTGCCATTTTTACAGAGTTTTGATTACTCAAAACCTTCAATTTTGACCCCTTTGAGGCACAGAAATGACTTTAAACACACTTATTTTAGTTGACAAAGTCATAATTCACACCCAACAGTCATTTACAGTCAAAAGATTAAATGTTATAATTTCATCCATATTGACCATTTTGGGATCGTTCGACATGTCCGGAGTCATCGTTTTTCATCCGAAAATTGATTTTTTGGACTGTACCAAAAATCATTCAAAATGTCAATTGGATCGTGCCTCATGTTGAATAACCACTTTTTAAACCCTCACAGTGACCAAAATTGCCAATTTTACAGAGTTTTGCTTACTGAAAAGCTTCAATTTTGACCCATTTCAGGCACAGAAATGACTTTAAACACACTTATTTTAGTTGACAAAGTCATAATTCACATCCAACAGTCATTTACAGTCAAAAGATTAAATGTTAAAATTTCATCCATATTGACCATTTTGGGATCGTTTGACATGTCCGGAGTCATCGTTTTTCATCCGAAAATTGATTTTTTGGACTGTACCAAAAATGATTCAAAATGTCAATTGGATTGTGCCTCATGTTGAATGACCACTTTTTAAACCCTCAGAGTGCCCAAAATTGCCATTTTTACAGAGTTTTGCTTACTCAAAAGCTTCAATTTTGACCCGTTTCAGGCACAGAAATGACTTTAAACACACTTATTTTAGTTGACAAAGTCATAATTCACATCCAACAGTCATTTACAGTCAAAAGATTAAATGTTAAAATTTCATCCATATTGACCATTTTGGGATCGTTCGACATGTCCGGAGTCATCGTTTTTCATCCGAAAATGGATTTTTTGGACAGTACCAAAAATCATTCAAAATGTCAATTGGATCGTGCCTCATGTTGAATAACCACTTTTTAAACCCTCACAGTGACCAAAATTGCCAATTTTAAAGAGTTTTGCTACTCAAAAGCTTAAATTTTGACCCATTTCAGGCACGGAAATGACTTTAAACACACTTATTTTAGTTGACAAAGTCATAATTCACATCCAACAGTCATTTACAGTCAAAAGATTAAATGTTAAAATTTCGTCCATATTGACCATTTTGGGATCATTCGACATGTAAGGAGTCATCGTTTTTCATCCGAAAATTGATTTTTTGGACTGTACCAAAAATGATTCAAAATGTCAATTGGATCGTGCCTCATGTTGAATGACCACTTTTTAAACCCTCACAGTGACCAAAATTGACATTTTTACAGAGTTTTGATTACTCAAAAGCTTCAATTTTGACCCCTTTGAGGCACAGAAATGACTTTAAACACACTTATTTTAGTTGACAAAGTCATAATTCACATCCAACAGTCATTTACAGTCAAAAGATTAAATGTTAAAATTTCATCCATATTGACCATTTTGGGATCGTTTGGCATGTCCGGAGTCATCGTTTTTCATCCGAAAATTGATTTTTTGGACTGTACCAGAAATTATTCAAAATGTCAATTGGATCGTGCCTCATGTTGAATAACCACTTTTTAAACCCTCACAGTGACCAAAATTGCCATTTTTACAGAGTTTTGATTACTCAAAAGCTTCAATTTTGACCCCTTTGAGGCACAGAAATGACTTTAAACACACTTATTTTAGTTGACAAAGTCATAATTCACATCCAACAGTCATTTACAGTCAAAAGATTAAATGTTAAAATTTCATCCATATTGACCATTTTGGGATCGTTCGACATGTCCGGAGTCACCGTTTTTCATCCGAAAATTGATTTTTTGGACTGTACCAAAAATCATTCAAAATGTCAATTGGATCGTGCCTCATGTTGAATAACCACTTTTTAAACCCTCACAGTGACCAAAATTGCCAATTTTACAGAGTTTTGCTTACTCAAAAGCTTCAATTTTGACCCATTTCAGGCACAGGAATTACTTTAAACACACTTATTTTAGTTGACAAAGTCATAATTCACATCCAACAGTCATTTACAGTCAAAAGATTAAATGTTAAAATTTCGTCCATATTGACCATTTTGGGATCATTCGACATGTCAGGAGTCATCGTTTTTCATCCGAAAATTGATTTTTTGGACTGTACCAAAAATGATCCAAAATGTCAATTGGATCGTGCCTCATGTTGAATAACCACTTTTTGAACCCTCACAGTGACCAAAATTGCCATTTTTACAGAGTTTTGATTACTCAAAAGATTCAATTTTGACCCCTTTGAGGCACAGAAATGACTTTAAACACACTTATTTTAGTTGACAAAGTCATAATTCACATCCAACAGTCATTTACAGTCAAAAGATTAAATGTTAAAATTTCATCCATATTGACCATTTTGGGATCGTTCGGCATGTCCGGAGTCATCGTTTTTCATCCGAAAATTGATTTTTTGGACTGTACCAGAAATGATTCAAAATGTCAATTGGATCGTGCCTCATGTTGAATAACCACTTTTTAAACCCTCACAGTGACCAAAATTGCCATTTTTACAGAGTTTTGATTACTCAAAACCTTCAATTTTGACCCATTTCAGGCACAGAAATGACTTTAAACACACTTATTTTAGTTGACAAAGTCATAATTCACACCCAACAGTCATTTACAGTCAAAAGATTAAATGTTATAATTTCATCCATATTGACCATTTTGGGATCGTTCGACATGTCCGGAGTCATCGTTTTTCATCCGAAAATTGATTTTTTGGACTGTACCAAAAATCATTCAAAATGTCAATTGGATCGTGCCTCATGTTGAATAACCACTTTTTAAACCCTCACAGTGACCAAAATTGCCAATTTTACAGAGTTTTGCTTACTCAAAAGCTTCAATTTTGACCCATTTCAGGCACAGAAATGACTTTAAACACACTTATTTTAGTTGACAAAGTCATAATTCACATCCAACAGTCATTTACAGTCAAAAGATTAAATGTTAAAATTTCATCCATATTGACCATTTTGGGATCGTTTGACATGTCCGGAGTCATCGTTTTTCATCCGAAAATTGATTTTTTGGACTGTACCAAAAATGATTCAAAATGTCAATTGGATTGTGCCTCATGTTGAATGACCACTTTTTAAACCCTCAGAGTGCCCAAAATTGCCATTTTTACAGAGTTTTGCTTACTCAAAAGCTTCAATTTTGACCCGTTTCAGGCACAGAAATGACTTTAAACACACTTATTTTAGTTGACAAAGTCATAATTCACATCCAACAGTCATTTACAGTCAAAAGATTAAATGTTAAAATTTCATCCATATTGACCATTTTGGGATCGTTCGACATGTCCGGAGTCATCGTTTTTCATCCGAAAATTGATTTTTTGGACAGTACCAAAAATCATTCAAAATGTCAATTGGATCGTGCCTCATGTTGAATAACCACTTTTTAAACCCTCACAGTGACCAAAATTGCCAATTTTAAAGAGTTTTGCTACTCAAAAGCTTAAATTTTGACCCATTTCAGGCACGGAAATGACTTTAAACACACTTATTTTAGTTGACAAAGTCATAATTCACATCCAACAGTCATTTACAGTCAAAAGATTAAATGTTAAAATTTCGTCCATATTGACCATTTTGGGATCATTCGACATGTAAGGAGTCATCGTTTTTCATCCGAAAATTGATTTTTTGGACTGTACCAAAAATGATTCAAAATGTCAATTGGATCGTGCCTCATGTTGAATGACCACTTTTTAAACCCTCACAGTGACCAAAATTGACATTTTTACAGAGTTTTGATTACTCAAAAGCTTCAATTTTGACCCCTTTGAGGCACAGAAATGACTTTAAACACACTTATTTTAGTTGACAAAGTCATAATTCACATCCAACAGTCATTTACAGTCAAAAGATTAAATGTTAAAATTTCATCCATATTGACCATTTTGGGATCGTTTGGCATGTCCGGAGTCATCGTTTTTCATCCGAAAATTGATTTTTTGGACTGTACCAAAAATGATTCAAAATGTCAATTGGATCGTGCCTCATGTTGAATAACCACTTTTTAAACCCTCACAGTGACCAAAATTGCCATTTTTACAGAGTTTTGATTACTCAAAAGCTTCAATTTTGACCCCTTTGAGGCACAGAAATGACTTTAAACACACTTATTTTAGTTGACAAAGTCATAATTCACATCCAACAGTCATTTACAGTCAAAAGATTAAATGTTAAAATTTCATCATTATAGACCATTTTGGGAACGTTCGACAGGTCCGGAGTCATCGTTTTTCATCCGAAAATTGATTTTTTGGATTGTACCAAAAATGATTCAAAATGTCAATTGGATCGTGCCTCATGTTGAATAACCACTTTTTAAACCCTCACAGTGACCAAAATTGCCATTTTTACAGAGTTTTGATTACTCAAAAGCTTCAATTTTGACCCCTTTGAGGCACAGAAATGACTTTAAACACACTTATTTTAGTTGACAAAGTCATAATTCACATCCAACAGTCATTTACAGTCAAAAGATTAAATGTTAAAATTTCATCCATATTGACCATTTTGGGATCGTTCGACATGTCCGGAGTCATCGTTTTTCATCCGAAAATTGATTTTTTGGACTGTACCAGAAATTATTCAAAATGTCAATTGGATCGTGCCTCATGTTGAATAACCACTTTTTAAACCCTCACAGTGACCAAAATTGCCATTTTTACAGAGTTTTGATTACTCAAAAGCTTCAATTTTGACCCCTTTGAGGCACAGAAATGACTTTAAACACACTTTTTTTAGTTGACAAAGTCATAATTCACATCCAACAGTCATTTACAGTCAAAAGATTAAATGTTAAAATTTCATCCATATTGACCATTTTGGGATCGTTCGACATGTCCGGAGTCATCGTTTTTCATCCGAAAATTGATTTTTTGGACTGTACCAAAAATCATTCAAAATGTCAATTGGATCGTGCCTCATGTTGAATAACCACTTTTTAAACCCTCACAGTGACCAAAATTGCCAATTTTACAGAGTTTTGCTTACTCAAAAGCTTCAATTTTGACCCATTTCAGGCACAGAAATGACTTTAAACACACTTATTTTAGTTGACAAAGTCATAATTCACATCCAACAGTCATTTACAGTCAAAAGATTAAATGTTAAAATTTCGTCCATATTGACCATTTTGGGATCATTTGACATGTCAGGAGTCATCGTTTTTCATCCGAAAATTGATTTTTTGGACTGTACCAAAAATGATTCAAAATGTCAATTGGATCGTGCCTCATGTTGAATAACCACTTTTTAAACCCTCACAGTGACCAAAATTGCCATTTTTACAGAGTTTTGATTACTCAAAAGCTTCAATTTTGACCCCTTTGAGGCACAGAAATGACTTTAAACACACTTATTTTAGTTGACAAAGTCATAATTCACATCCAACAGTCATTTACAGTCAAAAGATTAAATGTTAAAATTTCATCCATATTGACCATTTTGGGATCGTTCGACATGTCCGGAGTCATCGTTTTTCATCTGAAAATTGATTTTTTGGACTGTACCAAAAATGATTCAAAATGGCAATTGGATCGTGCCTCATGTTGAATAACCACTTTTTAAACCCTCACAGTGACCAAAATTGCCATTTTTACAGAGTTTTGATTACTCAAAAGCTTCAATTTTGACCCCTTTGAGGCACAGAAATGACTTTAAACACACTTATTTTAGTTGACAAAGTCATAATTCACATCCAACAGTCATTTACAGTCAAAAGATTAAATGTTAAAATTTCATCCATTTTGACCATTTTGGGATCGTTCGACATGTCCGGAGTCATCGTTTTTCATCCGAAAATTGATTATTTGGACTGTACCAAAAATGATTCAAAATGTCAATTGGATTGTGCCTCATGTTGAATGACCACTTTTTAAACCCTCAGAGTGCCCAAAATTGCCATTTTTACAGAGTTTTGCTTACTCAAAAGCTTCAATTTTGACCCGTTTCAGGCACAGAAATGACTTTAAACACACTTATTTTAGTTGACAAAGTCATAATTCACATCCAACAGTCATTTACAGTCAAAAGATTAAATGTTAAAATTTCATCCATATTGACCATTTTGGGATCGTTCGACATGTCCGGAGTCATCGTTTTTCATCCGAAAATTGATTTTTTGGACAGTACCAAAAATCATTCAAAATGTCAATTGGATCGTGCCTCATGTTGAATAACCACTTTTTAAACCCTCACAGTGACCAAAATTGCCAATTTTAAAGAGTTTTGCTACTCAAAAGCTTAAATTTTGACCCATTTCAGGCACGGAAATGACTTTAAACACACTTATTTTAGTTGACAAAGTCATAATTCACATCCAACAGTCATTTACAGTCAAAAGATTAAATGTTAAAATTTCGTCCATATTGACCATTTTGGGATCATTCGACATGTAAGGAGTCATCGTTTTTCATCCGAAAATTGATTTTTTGGACTGTACCAAAAATGATTCAAAATGTCAATTGGATCGTGCCTCATGTTGAATGACCACTTTTTAAACCCTCACAGTGACCAAAATTGACATTTTTACAGAGTTTTGATTACTCAAAAGCTTCAATTTTGACCCCTTTGAGGCACAGAAATGACTTTAAACACACTTATTTTAGTTGACAAAGTCATAATTCACATCCAACAGTCATTTACAGTCAAAAGATTAAATGTTAAAATTTCATCCATATTGACCATTTTGGGATCGTTTGGCATATCCGGAGTCATCGTTTTTCATCCGAAAATTGATTTTTTGGACTGTACCAAAAATGATTCAAAATGTCAATTGGATCGTGCCTCATGTTGAATAACCACTTTTTAAACCCTCACAGTGACCAAAATTGCCATTTTTACAGAGTTTTGATTACTCAAAAGCTTCAATTTTGACCCCTTTGAGGCACAGAAATGACTTTAAACACACTTATTTTAGTTGACAAAGTCATAATTCACATCCAACAGTCATTTACAGTCAAAAGATTAAATGTTAAAATTTCATCATTATAGACCATTTTGGGAACGTTCGACAGGTCCGGAGTCATCGTTTTTCATCCGAAAAATTGATTTTTTGGATTGTACCAAAAATGATTCAAAATGTCAATTGGATCGTGCCTCATGTTGAATAACCACTTTTTAAACCCTCACAGTGACCAAAATTGCCATTTTTACAGAGTTTTGATTACTCAAAAGCTTCAATTTTGACCCCTTTGAGGCACAGAAATGACTTTAAACACACTTATTTTAGTTGACAAAGTCATAATTCACATCCAACAGTCATTTACAGTCAAAAGATTAAATGTTAAAATTTCATCCATATTGACCATTTTGGGATCGTTCGACATGTCCGGAGTCATCGTTTTTCATCCGAAAATTGATTTTTTGGACTGTACCAGAAATTATTCAAAATGTCAATTGGATCGTGCCTCATGTTGAATAACCACTTTTTAAACCCTCACAGTGACCAAAATTGCCATTTTTACAGAGTTTTGATTACTCAAAAGCTTCAATTTTGACCCCTTTGAGGCACAGAAATGACTTTAAACACACTTTTTTTAGTTGACAAAGTCATAATTCACATCCAACAGTCATTTACAGTCAAAAGATTAAATGTTAAAATTTCATCCATATTGACCATTTTGGGATCGTTCGACATGTCCGGAGTCATCGTTTTTCATCCGAAAATTGATTTTTTGGACTGTACCAAAAATCATTCAAAATGTCAATTGGATCGTGCCTCATGTTGAATAACCACTTTTTAAACCCTCACAGTGACCAAAATTGCCAATTTTACAGAGTTTTGCTTACTCAAAAGCTTCAATTTTGACCCATTTCAGGCACAGAAATGACTTTAAACACACTTATTTTAGTTGACAAAGTCATAATTCACATCCAACAGTCATTTACAGTCAAAAGATTAAATGTTAAAATTTCATCCATATTGACCATTTTGGGATCGTTCGACATGTCCGGAGTCATCGTTTTTCATCCGAAAATTGATTTTTTGGACTGTACCAAAAATCATTCAAAATATCAATTGGATCGTGCCTCATGTTGAATAACCACTTTTTAAACCCTCACAGTGACCAAAATTGCCAATTTTAAAGAGTTTTGCTTACTCAAAAGCTTCAATTTTGACCCATTTCAGGCACGGAAATGACTTTAAACACACTTATTTTAGTTGACAAAGTCATAATTCACATCCAACAGTCATTTACAGTCAAAAGATTAAATGTTAAAATTTCGTCCATATTGACCATTTTGGGATCATTTGACATGTCAGGAGTCATCGTTTTTCATCCGAAAATTGATTTTTTGGACTGTACCAAAAATGATTCAAAATGTCAATTGGATCGTGCCTCATGTTGAATAACCACTTTTTAAACCCTCACAGTGACCAAAATTGCCATTTTTACAGAGTTTTGATTACTCAAAAGCTTCAATTTTGACCCCTTTGAGGCACAGAAATGACTTTAAACACACTTATTTTAGTTGACAAAGTCATAATTCACATCCAACAGTCATTTACAGTCAAAAGATTAAATGTTAAAATTTCATCCATATTGACCATTTTGGGATCGTTCGACATGTCCGGAGTCATCGTTTTTCATCTGAAAATTGATTTTTTGGACTGTACCAAAAATGATTCAAAATGGCAATTGGATCGTGCCTCATGTTGAATAACCACTTTTTAAACCCTCACAGTGACCAAAATTGCCATTTTTACAGAGTTTTGATTACTCAAAAGCTTCAATTTTGACCCCTTTGAGGCACAGAAATGACTTTAAACACACTTATTTTAGTTGACAAAGTCATAATTCACATCCAACAGTCATTTACAGTCAAAAGATTAAATGTTAAAATTTCATCCATTTTGACCATTTTGGGATCGTTCGACATGTCCGGAGTCATCGTTTTTCATCCGAAAATTGATTATTTGGACTGTACCAAAAATCATTCAAAATGTCAATTGGATCGTGCCTCATGTTGAATAACTACTTTTTAAACCCTCACAGTGACCAAAATTGCCAATTTTACAGAGTTTTGCTTACTCAAAAGCTTCAATTTTGACCCATTTCAGGCACAGGAATTACTTTAAACACACTTATTTTAGTTGACAAAGTCATAATTCACATCCAACAGTCATTTACAGTCAAAAGATTAAATGTTAAAATTTCGTCCATATTGACCATTTTGGGATCATTCGACATGTCCGGAGTCATCGTTTTTCATCCGAAAATTGATTTTTTGGACTGTACCAAAAATGATTCAAAATGGCAATTGGATCGTGCCTCATGTTGAATAACCACTTTTTAAACCCTCACAGTGACCAAAATTGCCATTTTTACAGAGTTTTGATTACTCAAAAGCTTCACTTTTGACCCCTTTGAGGCACAGAAAGACTTTAAACACACTTATTTTAGTTGACAAAGTCATAATTCACATCCAACAGTCATTTACAGTCAAAAGATTAAATGTTAACATTTCATCCATATTGACCATTTTGGTATCGTTCGACATGTCCGGAGTCATTGTTTTTCATCCGAAAATTGATTTTTTGGACAGTACCAAAAATCATTCAAAATATCAATTGGATCGTGCCTCATGTTGAATAACCACTATTTAAACCCTCACAGTGACCAAAATTGCCAATTTTAAAGAGTTTTGCTTACTCAAAAGCTTCAATTTTGACCCATTTCAGGCACGGAAATGACTTTAAACACACTTATTTTAGTTGACAAAGTCATAATTCACATCCAACAGTCATTTACAGTCAAAAGATGAAATGTTAAAATTTCGTCCATATTGACCATTTTGGGATCATTCGACATGTCAGGAGTCATCGTTTTTCATCCGAAAATTGATTTTTTGGACTGTACCAAAAATGATTCAAAATGTCAATTGGATCGTGCCTCATGTTGAATAACCACTTTTTAAACCCTCACAGTGACCAAAATTGCCATTTTTACAGAGTTTTGATTACTCAAAAGCTTCAATTTTGACCCCTTTGAGGCACAGAAATGACTTTAAACACACTTATTTTAGTTGACAAAGTCATAATTCACATCCAACAGTCATTTACAGTCAAAAGATTAAATGTTAAAATTTCATCCATATTGACCATTTTGGGATCGTTCGACATGTCCGGAGTCATCGTTTTTCATCTGAAAATTGATTTTTTGGACTGTACCAAAAATGATTCAAAATGGCAATTGGATCGTGCCTCATGTTGAATAACCACTTTTTAAACCCTCACAGTGACCAAAATTGCCATTTTTACAGAGTTTTGATTACTCAAAAGCTTCAATTTTGACCCCTTTGAGGCACAGAAATGACTTTAAACACACTTATTTTAGTTGACAAAGTCATAATTCACATCCAACAGTCATTTACAGTCAAAAGATTAAATGTTAAAATTTCATCCATTTTGACCATTTTGGGATCGTTCGACATGTCCGGAGTCATCGTTTTTCATCTGAAAATTGATTATTTGGACTGTACCAAAAATCATTCAAAATGTCAATTGGATCGTGCCTCATGTTGAATAACTACTTTTTAAACCCTCACAGTGACCAAAATTGCCATTTTTACAGAGTTTTGCTTACTCAAAAGCTTCAATTTTGACCCATTTCAGGCACAGGAATTACTTTAAACACACTTATTTTAGTTGACAAAGTCATAATTCACATCCAACAGTCATTTACAGTCAAAAGATTAAATGTTAAAATTTCATCATTATAGACCATTTTGGGAACGTTCGACAGGTCCGGAGTCATCGTTTTTCATCCGAAAATTGATTATTTGGACTGTACCAAAAATCATTCAAAATGTCAATTGGATCGTGCCTCATGTTGAATAACTACTTTTTAAACCCTCACAGTGACCAAAATTGCCAATTTTACAGAGTTTTGCTTACTCAAAAGCTTCAATTTTGACCCATTTCAGGCACAGGAATTACTTTAAACACACTTATTTTAGTTGACAAAGTCATAATTCACATCCAACAGTCATTTACAGTCAAAAGATTAAATGTTAAAATTTCGTCCATATTGACCATTTTGGGATCATTCGACATGTCCGGAGTCATCGTTTTTCATCCGAAAATTGATTTTTTGGACTGTACCAAAAATGATTCAAAATGGCAATTGGATCGTGCCTCATGTTGAATAACCACTTTTTAAACCCTCACAGTGACCAAAATTGCCATTTTTACAGAGTTTTGATTACTCAAAAGCTTCACTTTTGACCCCTTTGAGGCACAGAAAGACTTTAAACACACTTATTTTAGTTGACAAAGTCATAATTCACATCCAACAGTCATTTACAGTCAAAAGATTAAATGTTAACATTTCATCCATATTGACCATTTTGGTATCGTTCGACATGTCCGGAGTCATCGTTTTTCATCCGAAAATTGATTTTTTGGACAGTACCAAAAATCATTCAAAATATCAATTGGATCGTGCCTCATGTTGAATAACCACTATTTAAACCCTCACAGTGACCAAAATTGCCAATTTTAAAGAGTTTTGCTTACTCAAAAGCTTCAATTTTGACCCATTTCAGGCACGGAAATGACTTTAAACACACTTATTTTAGTTGACAAAGTCATAATTCACATCCAACAGTCATTTACAGTCAAAAGATGAAATGTTAAAATTTCGTCCATATTGACCATTTTGGGATCATTCGACATGTCAGGAGTCATCGTTTTTCATCCGAAAATTGATTTTTTGGACTGTACCAAAAATGATTCAAAATGTCAATTGGATCGTGCCTCATGTTGAATAACCACTTTTTAAACCCTCACAGTGACCAAAATTGCCATTTTTACAGAGTTTTGATTACTCAAAAGCTTCAATCTTGACCCCTTTGAGGCACAGAAATGACTTTAAACACACTTATTTTAGTTGACAAAGTCATAATTCACATCCAACAGTCATTTACAGTCAAAAGATTAAATGTTAAAATTTCATCCATATTGACCATTTTGGGATCGTTCGACATGTCCGGAGTCATCGTTTTTCATCCGAAAATTGATTATTTGGACTGTACCAAAAATCATTCAAAATGTCAATTGGATCGTGCCTCATGTTGAATAACTACTTTTTAAACCCTCACAGTGACCAAAATTGCCATTTTTACAGAGTTTTGCTTACTCAAAAGCTTCAATTTTGACCCATTTCAGGCACAGGAATTACTTTAAACACACTTATTTTAGTTGACAAAGTCATAATTCACATCCAACAGTCATTTACAGTCAAAAGATTAAATGTTAAAATGTCATCATTATAGACCATTTTGGGAACGTTCGACAGGTCCGGAGTCATCGTTTTTCATCCGAAAATTGATTTTTTGGATTGTACCAAAAATGATTAAAAATGTCAATTGGATTGTGCCTCATGTTGAATAACCACTTTTTAAACCCTCACAGTGACCAAAATTGCCATTTTTACAGAGTTTTGATAACTCAAAAGCTTCAATTTTGACCCCTTTGAGGCACAGAAATGACTTTAAACACACTTATTTTAGTTGACAAAGTCATAATTCACATCCAACAGTCATTTACAGTCAAAAGATTAAATGTTAAAATTTCATCCATATTGACCATTTTGGGATCGTTCGACATGTCCGGAGTCATCGTTTTTCATCCGAAAATTGATTTTTTGGACTGTACCAAAAATCATTCAAAATGTCAATTGGATCGTGCCTCATGTTGAATAACCACTTTTTAAACCCTCACAGTGACCAAAATTGCCAATTTTACAGAGTTTTGCTTACTCAAAAGCTTCAATTTTGACCCATTTCAGGCACAGAAATGACTTTAAACACACTTATTTTAGTTGACAAAGTCATAATTCACATCCAACAGTCATTTACAGTCAAAAGAATAAATGTTAAAATTTCATCCATATTGACCATTTTGGGATCGTTCGACATGTCCGGAGTCATCGTTTTTCATCCGAAAATTGATTTTTTGGACAGTACCAAAAATCATTCAAAATATCAATTGGATCGTGCCTCATGTTGAATAACCACTTTTTAAACCCTCACAGTGACCAAAATTGCCATTTTTACAGAGTTTTGATTACTCAAAAGCTTCAATTTTGACCCCTTTGAGGCACAGAAATGACTTTAAACACACTTATTTTAGTTGACAAAGTCATAATTCACATCCAACAGTCATTTACAGTCAAAAGATTAAATGTTAAAATTTCATCCATTTTGACCATTTTGGGATCGTTCGACATGTCCGGAGTCATCGTTTTTCATCCGAAAATTGATTATTTGGACTGTACCAAAAATCATTCAAAATGTCAATTGGATCGTGCCTCATGTTGAATAACTACTTTTTAAACCCTCACAGTGACCAAAATTGCCAATTTTACAGAGTTTTGCTTACTCAAAAGCTTCAATTTTGACCCATTTCAGGCACAGGAATTACTTTAAACACACTTATTTTAGTTGACAAAGTCATAATTCACATCCAACAGTCATTTACAGTCAAAAGATTAAATGTTAAAATTTCGTCCATATTGACCATTTTGGGATCAATCGACATGTCCGGAGTCATCGTTTTTCATCCGAAAATTGATTTTTTGGACTGTACCAAAAATGATTCAAAATGGCAATTGGATCGTGCCTCATGTTGAATAACCACTTTTTAAACCCTCACAGTGACCAAAATTGCCATTTTTACAGAGTTTTAATTACTCAAAAGCTTCACTTTTGACCCCTTTGAGGCACAGAAAGACTTTAAACACACTTATTTTAGTTGACAAAGTCATAATTCACATCCAACAGTCATTTACAGTCAAAAGATTAAATGTTAACATTTCATCCATATTGACCATTTTGGTATCGTTCGACATGTCCGGAGTCATCGTTTTTCATCCGAAAATTGATTTTTTGGACAGTACCAAAAATCATTCAAAATATCAATTGGATCGTGCCTCATGTTGAATAACCACTATTTAAACCCTCACAGTGACCAAAATTGCCAATTTTAAAGAGTTTTGCTTACTCAAAAGCTTCAATTTTGACCCATTTCAGGCACGGAAATGACTTTAAACACACTTATTTTAGTTGACAAAGTCATAATTCACATCCAACAGTCATTTACAGTCAAAAGATGAAATGTTAAAATTTCGTCCATATTGACCATTTTGGGATCATTCGACATGTCAGGAGTCATCGTTTTTCATCCGAAAATTGATTTTTTGGACTGTACCAAAAATGATTCAAAATGTCAATTGGATCGTGCCTCATGTTGAATAACCACTTTTTAAACCCTCACAGTGACCAAAATTGCCATTTTTACAGAGTTTTGATTACTCAAAAGCTTCAATTTTGACCCCTTTGAGGCACAGAAATGACTTTAAACACACTTATTTTAGTTGACAAAGTCATAATTCACATCCAACAGTCATTTACAGTCAAAAGATTAAATGTTAAAATTTCATCCATTTTGACCATTTTGGGATCGTTCGACATGTCCGGAGTCATCGTTTTTCATCCGAAAATTGATTATTTGGACTGTACCAAAAATCATTCAAAATGTCAATTGGATCGTGCCTCATGTTGAATAACTACTTTTTAAACCCTCACAGTGACCAAAATTGCCATTTTTACAGAGTTTTGCTTACTCAAAAGCTTCAATTTTGACCCATTTCAGGCACAGGAATTACTTTAAACACACTTATTTTAGTTGACAAAGTCATAATTCACATCCAACAGTCATTTACAGTCAAAAGATTAAATGTTAAAATTTCATCATTATAGACCATTTTGGGAACGTTCGACAGGTCCGGAGTCATCGTTTTTCATCCGAAAATTGATTTTTTGGATTGTACCAAAAATGATTCAAAATGTCAATTGGATCGTGCCTCATGTTGAATAACCACTTTTTAAACCCTCACAGTGACCAAAATTGCCATTTTTACAGAGTTTTGATAACTCAAAAGCTTCAATTTTGACCCCTTTGAGGCACAGAAATGACTTTAAACACACTTATTTTAGTTGACAAAGTCATAATTCACATCCAACAGTCATTTACAGTCAAAAGATTAAATGTTAAAATTTCATCCATATTGACCATTTTGGGATCGTTCGACATGTCCGGAGTCATCGTTTTTCATCCGAAAATTGATTTTTTGGACTGTACCAAAAATCATTCAAAATGTCAATTGGATCGTGCCTCATGTTGAATAACCACTTTTTAAACCCTCACAGTGACCAAAATTGCCAATTTTACAGAGTTTTGCTTACTCAAAAGCTTCAATTTTGACCCATTTCAGGCACAGAAATGACTTTAAACACACTTATTTTAGTTGACAAAGTCATAATTCACATCCAACAGTCATTTACAGTCAAAAAATTAAATGTTAAAATTTCATCCATATTGACCATTTTGGGATCGTTCGACATGTCCGGAGTCATCATTTTTCATCCGAAAATTGATTTTTTGGACTGTACCAAAAATCATTCAAAATGTCAATTGGATCGTGCCTCATGTTGAATAACCACTTTTTAAACCCTCACAGTGACCAAAATTGCCAATTTTACAGAGTTTTGCTTACTCAAAAGCTTCAATTTTGACCCATTTCAGGCACAGAAATGACTTTAAACACACTTATTTTAGTTGACAAAGTCATAATTCACATCCAACAGTCATATACAGTCAAAAGATTAAATGTTAAAATTTCATCCATTTTGACCATTTTGGGATCGTTCGACATGTCCGGAGTCATCGTTTTTCATCCGAAAATTGATTATTTGGACTGTACCAAAAATCATTCAAAATGTCAATTGGATCGTGCCTCATGTTGAATAACCATTTTTTAAACCCTCACAGTGACCAAAATTGCCAATTTTACAGAGTTTTGCTTACTCAAAAGCTTCAATTTTGACCCATTTCAGGCACAGGAATTACTTTAAACACACTTATTTTAGTTGACAAAGTCATAATTCACATCCAACAGTCATTTACAGTCAAAAGATTAAATGTTAAAATTTCATCCATATTGACCATTTTGGGATCGTTTGACATGTCCGGAGTCATCGTTTTTCATCCGAAAATTGATTTTTGGACTGTACCAAAAATGATTCAAAATGTCAATTTGATCGTGCCTCATGTTGAATAACCACTTTTTAAACCCTCACAGTGACCAAAATTGCCATTTTTACAGAGTTTTGATTACTCAAAAGCTTCAATTTTGACCCCTTTGAGGCACAGAAATGACTTTAAACACACTTATTTTAGTTGACAAAGTCATAATTCACATCCAACAGTCATTTACAGTCAAAAGATTAAATGTTAAAATTTCGTCCATATTGACCATTTTGGGATCATTCGACATGTCAGGAGTCATCGTTTTTCATCCGAAAATTGATTTTTTGGATTGTACCAAAAATGATTCAAAATGTCAATTGGATCGTGCCTCATGTTGAATAACCACTTTTTAAACCCTCACAGTGATCAAAATTGCCATTTTAAAGAGTTTTGAATACTCAAAAGCTGCAATTTTGACCCCTTTGAGGCACAGAAATGACTTTAAACACACGTATTTTAGTTGACAAAGTCATAATTCACATCCAACAGTCATTTACAGTCAAAAGATTAAATGTTAAAATTTCATCCATATTGACCATTTTGGGATCGTTCGACATGTCCGGAGTCATCGTTTTTCATCCGAAAATTGATTTTTTGGACAGTACCGAAAATCATTCAAAATATCAATTGGATCGTGCCTCATGTTGAATAACCACTTTTTAAACCCTCACAGTGACCAAAATTGCCAATTTTAAAGAGTTTTGCTTACTCAAAAGCTTCAATTTTGACCCATTTCAGGCACGGAAATGACTTTAAACACACTTATTTTAGTTGACAAAGTCATAATTCACATCCAACAGTCATTTACAGTCAAAAGATTAAATGTTAAAAGTTCGTCCATATTGACTATTTTGGGATCATTTGACATGTCAGGAGTCATCGTTTTTCATCCGAAAATTGATTTTTTGGACTGTACCAAAAATGATTCAAAATGTCAATTGGATCGTGCCTCATGTTGAATAAACACTTTTTAAACCCTCACAGTGACCAAAATTGCCATTTTTACAGAGTTTTGATTACTCAAAAGCTTCAATTTTGACCCCTTTGAGGCACAGAAATGACTTTAAACACACTTATTTTAGTTGACAAAGTCATAATTCACATCCAACAGTCATTTACAGTCAAAAGATTAAATGTTAAAATTTCATCCATATTGACCATTTTGGGATCGTTCGGCATGTCCGGAGTCATCGTTTTTCATCCGAAAATTGATTTTTTGGACTGTACCAGAAATGATTCAAAATGTCAATTGGATCGTGCCTCATGTTGAATAACCACTTTTTAAACCCTCACAGTGACCAAAATTGCCATTTTTACAGAGTTTTGATTACTCAAAACCTTCAATTTTGACCCCTTTGAGGCACAGAAATGACTTTAAACACACTTATTTTAGTTGACAAAGTCATAATTCACACCCAACAGTCATTTACAGTCAAAAGATTAAATGTTATAATTTCATCCATATTGACCATTTTGGGATCGTTCGACATGTCCGGAGTCATCGTTTTTCATCCGAAAATTGATTTTTTGGACTGTACCAAAAATCATTCAAAATGTCAATTGGATCGTGCCTCATGTTGAATAACCACTTTTTAAACCCTCACAGTGACCAAAATTGCCAATTTTACTGAGTTTTGCTTACTGAAAAGCTTCAATTTTGACCCATTTCAGGCACAGAAATGACTTTAAACACACTTATTTTAGTTGACAAAGTCATAATTCACATCCAACAGTCATTTACAGTCAAAAGATTAAATGTTAAAATTTCATCCATATTGACCATTTTGGGATCGTTTGACATGTCCGGAGTCATCGTTTTTCATCCGAAAATTGATTTTTTGGATTGTACCAAAAATGATTCAAAATGTCAATTGGATCGTGCCTCATGTTGAATAACCACTTTTTAAACCCTCACAGTGACCAAAATTGCCATTTTTACAGAGTTTTGATTACTCAAAAGCTTCAATTTTGACCCCTTTGAGGCACAGAAATGACTTTAAACACACTTATTTTAGTTGACAAAGTCATAATTCACATCCAACAGTCATTTACAGTCAAAAGATTAAATGTTAAAATTTCATCCATATTGACCATTTTGGGATCGTTCGACATGTCCGGAGTCATCGTTTTTCATCCGAAAATTTATTTTTTGGACTGTACCAGAAATGATTCAAAATGTCAATTGGATCGTGCCTCATGTTGAATAACCACTTTTTAAACCCTCACAGTGACCAAAATTGCCATTTTTACAGAGTTTTGATTACTCAAAAGCTTCAATTTTGACCCCTTTGAGGCACAGAAATGACTTTAAACACACTTATTTTAGTTGACAAAGTCATAATTCACATCCAACAGTCATTTACAGTCAAAAGATTAAATGTTAAAATTTCATCCATATTGACCATTTTGGGATCGTTCGACATGTCCGGAGTCATCGTTTTTCATCCGAAAATTGATTTTTTGGACTGTACCAAAAATCATTCAAAATGTCAATTGGATCGTGCCTCATGTTGAATAACCACTTTTTAAACCCTCACAGTGACCATAATTGCCAATTTTACAGAGTTTTGCTTACTCAAAAGCTTCAATTTTGACCCATTTCAGGCACAGAAATGACTTTAAACACACTTATTTTAGTTGACAAAGTCATAATTCACATCCAACAGTCATTTACAGTCAAAAGATTAAATGTTAAAATTTCATCCATATTGACCATTTTGGGATCGTTCGACATGTCCGGAGTCATCGTTTTTCATCCGAAAATTGATTTTTTGGACTGTACCAAAAATGATTCAAAATGGCAATTGGATCGTGCCTCATGTTGAATAACCACTTTTTAAACCCTCACAGTGACCAAAATTGCCATTTTTACAGAGTTTTGATTACTCAAAAGCTTCAATTTTGACCCCTTTGAGGCACAGAAATGACTTTAAACACACTTATTTTAGTTGACAAAGTCATAATTCACATCCAACAGTCATTTACAGTCAAAAGATTAAATGTTAAAATTTCATCCATTTTGACCATTTTGGGATCGTTCGACATGTCCGGAGTCATCGTTTTTCATCCGAAAATTGATTATTTGGACTGTACCAAAAATCATTCAAAATGTCAATTGGATCGTGCCTCATGTTGAATAACTACTTTTTAAACCCTCACAGTGACCAAAATTGCCATTTTTACAGAGTTTTGCTTACTCAAAAGCTTCAATTTTGACCCATTTCAGGCACAGGAATTACTTTAAACACACTTATTTTAGTTGACAAAGTCATAATTCACATCCAACAGTCATTTACAGTCAAAAGATTAAATGTTAAAATTTCATCATTATAGACCATTTTGGGAACGTTCGACAGGTCCGGAGTCATCGTTTTTCATCCGAAAATTGATTTTTTGGATTGTACCAAAAATGATTCAAAATTTCAATTGGATCGTGCCTCATGTTGAATAACCACTTTTTAAACCCTCACAGTGACCAAAATTGCCAATTTTACAGAGTTATGCTTACTCAAAAGCTTCAATTTTGACCCATTTCAGGCACAGAAATGACTTTAAACACACTTATTTTAGTTGACAAAGTCATAATTCACATCCAACAGTCATTTACAGTCAAAAAATTAAATGTTAAAATTTCATCCATATTGACCATTTTGGGATCGTTCGACATGTCCGGAGTCATCGTTTTTCATCCGAAAATTGATTTTTTGGACTGTACCAAAAATCATTCAAAATGTCAATTGGATCGTGCCTCATGTTGAATAACCACTTTTTAAACCCTCACAGTGACCAAAATTGCCAATTTTACAGAGTTTTGCTTACTCAAAAGCTTCAATTTTGACCCATTTCAGGCACAGAAATGACTTTAAACACACTTATTTTAGTTGACAAAGTCATAATTCACATCCAACAGTCATATACAGTCAAAAGATTAAATGTTAAAATTTCATCCATTTTGACCATTTTGGGATCGTTCGACATGTCCGGAGTCATCGTTTTTCATCCGAAAATTGATTATTTGGACTGTACCAAAAATCATTCAAAATGTCAATTGGATCGTGCCTCATGTTGAATAACCACTTTTTAAACCCTCACAGTGACCAAAATTGCCAATTTTACAGAGTTTTGCTTACTCAAAAGCTTCAATTTTGACCCATTTCAGGCACAGGAATTACTTTAAACACACTTATTTTAGTTGACAAAGTCATAATTCACATCCAACAGTCATTTACAGTCAAAAGATTAAATGTTAAAATTTCATCCATATTGACCATTTTGGGATCGTTTGACATGTCCGGAGTCATCGTTTTTCATCCGAAAATTGATTTTTGGACTGTACCAAAAATGATTCAAAATGTCAATTTGATCGTGCCTCATGTTGAATAACCACTTTTTAAACCCTCACAGTGACCAAAATTGCCATTTTTACAGAGTTTTGATTACTCAAAAGCTTCAATTTTGACCCCTTTGAGGCACAGAAATGACTTTAAACACACTTATTTTAGTTGACAAAGTCATAATTCACATCCAACAGTCATTTACAGTCAAAAGATTAAATGTTAAAATTTCGTCCATATTGACCATTTTGGGATCATTCGACATGTCAGGAGTCATCGTTTTTCATCCGAAAATTGATTTTTTGGATTGTACCAAAAATGATTCAAAATGTCAATTGGATCGTGCCTCATGTTGAATAACCACTTTTTAAACCCTCACAGTGATCAAAATTGCCATTTTAAAGAGTTTTGAATACTCAAAAGCTGCAATTTTGACCCCTTTGAGGCACAGAAATGACTTTAAACACACGTATTTTAGTTGACAAAGTCATAATTCACATCCAACAGTCATTTACAGTCAAAAGATTAAATGTTAAAATTTCATCCATATTGACCATTTTGGGATCGTTCGACATGTCCGGAGTCATCGTTTTTCATCCGAAAATTGATTTTTTGGACAGTACCGAAAATCATTCAAAATATCAATTGGATCGTGCCTCATGTTGAATAACCACTTTTTAAACCCTCACAGTGACCAAAATTGCCAATTTTAAAGAGTTTTGCTTACTCAAAAGCTTCAATTTTGACCCATTTCAGGCACGGAAATGACTTTAAACACACTTATTTTAGTTGACAAAGTCATAATTCACATCCAACAGTCATTTACAGTCAAAAGATTAAATGTTAAAATTTCGTCCATATTGACTATTTTGGGATCATTTGACATGTCAGGAGTCATCGTTTTTCATCCGAAAATTGATTTTTTGGACTGTACCAAAAATGATTCAAAATGTCAATTGGATTGTGCCTCATGTTGAATAACCACTTTTTAAACCCTCACAGTGACCAAAATTGCCATTTTTACAGAGTTTTGATTACTCAAAAGCTTCAATTTTGACCCCTTTGAGGCACAGAAATGACTTTAAACACACTTATTTTAGTTGACAAAGTCATAATTCACATCCAACAGTCATTTACAGTCAAAAGATTAAATGTTAAAATTTCATCCATATTGACCATTTTGGGATCGTTCGGCATGTCCGGAGTCATCGTTTTTCATCCGAAAATTGATTTTTTGGACTGTACCAGAAATGATTCAAAATGTCAATTGGATCGTGCCTCATGTTGAATAACCACTTTTTAAACCCTCACAGTGACCAAAATTGCCATTTTTACAGAGTTTTGATTACTCAAAACCTTCAATTTTGACCCCTTTGAGGCACAGAAATGACTTTAAACACACTTATTTTAGTTGACAAAGTCATAATTCACACCCAACAGTCATTTACAGTCAAAAGATTAAATGTTATAATTTCATCCATATTGACCATTTTGGGATCGTTCGACATGTCCGGAGTCATCGTTTTTCATCCGAAAATTGATTTTTTGGACTGTACCAAAAATCATTCAAAATGTCAATTGGATCGTGCCTCATGTTGAATAACCACTTTTTAAACCCTCACAGTGACCAAAATTGCCAATTTTACTGAGTTTTGCTTACTGAAAAGCTTCAATTTTGACCCATTTCAGGCACAGAAATGACTTTAAACACACTTATTTTAGTTGACAAAGTCATAATTCACATCCAACAGTCATTTACAGTCAAAAGATTAAATGTTAAAATTTCATCCATATTGACCATTTTGGGATCGTTTGACATGTCCGGAGTCATCGTTTTTCATCCGAAAATTGATTTTTTGGATTGTACCAAAAATGATTCAAAATGTCAATTGGATCGTGCCTCATGTTGAATAACCACTTTTTAAACCCTCACAGTGACCAAAATTGCCATTTTTACAGAGTTTTGATTACTCAAAAGCTTCAATTTTGACCCCTTTGAGGCACAGAAATGACTTTAAACACACTTATTTTAGTTGACAAAGTCATAATTCACATCCAACAGTCATTTACAGTCAAAAGATTAAATGTTAAAATTTCATCCATATTGACCATTTTGGGATCGTTCGACATGTCCGGAGTCATCGTTTTTCATCCGAAAATTTATTTTTTGGACTGTACCAGAAATGATTCAAAATGTCAATTGGATCGTGCCTCATGTTGAATAACCACTTTTTAAACCCTCACAGTGACCAAAATTGCCATTTTTACAGAGTTTTGATTACTCAAAAGCTTCAATTTTGACCCCTTTGAGGCACAGAAATGACTTTAAACACACTTATTTTAGTTGACAAAGTCATAATTCACATCCAACAGTCATTTACAGTCAAAAGATTAAATGTTAAAATTTCATCCATATTGACCATTTTGGGATCGTTCGACATGTCCGGAGTCATCGTTTTTCATCCGAAAATTGATTTTTTGGACTGTACCAAAAATCATTCAAAATGTCAATTGGATCGTGCCTCATGTTGAATAACCACTTTTTAAACCCTCACAGTGACCAAAATTGCCAATTTTACAGAGTTTTGCTTACTCAAAAGCTTCAATTTTGACCCATTTCAGGCACAGAAATGACTTTAAACACACTTATTTTAGTTGACAAAGTCATAATTCACATCCAACAGTCATTTACAGTCAAAAGATTAAATGTTAAAATTTCATCCATATTGACCATTTTGGGATCGTTCGACATGTCCGGAGTCATCGTTTTTCATCCGAAAATTGATTTTTTGGACTGTACCAAAAATCATTCAAAATGTCAATTGGATCGTGCCTCATGTTGAATAACCACTTTTTAAACCCTCACAGTGACCAAAATTGCCAATTTTACAGAGTTTTGCTTACTCAAAAGCTGCAATTTTGACCCCTTTGAGGCACAGAAATGACTTTAAACACACGTATTTTAGTTGACAAAGTCATAATTCACATCCAACAGTCATTTACAGTCAAAAGATTAAATGTTAAAATTTCATCCATATTGACCATTTTGGGATCGTTCGACATGTCCGGAGTCATCGTTTTTCATCCGAAAATTGATTTTTTGGACAGTACCAAAAATCATTCAAAATATCAATTGGATCGTGCCTCATGTTGAATAACCACTTTTTAAACCCTCACAGTGACCAAAATTGCCAATTTTAAAGAGTTTTGCTTACTCAAAAGCTTCAATTTTGACCCATTTCAGGCACGGAAATGACTTTAAACACACTTATTTTAGTTGACAAAGTCATAATTCACATCCAACAGTCATTTACAGTCGAAAGATTAAATGTTAAAATTTCGTCCATATTGACCATTTTGGGATCATTTGACATGTCAGGAGTCATCGTTTTTCATCTGAAAATTGATTTTTTGGACTGTACCAAAAATGATTCAAAATGGCAATTGGATCGTGCCTCATGTTGAATAACCACTTTTTAAACCCTCACAGTGACCAAAATTGCCATTTTTACAGTTTTGATTACTCAAAAGCTTCAATTTTGACCCCTTTGAGGCACAGAAATGACTTTAAACACACTTATTTTAGTTGACAAAGTCATAATTCACATCCAACAGTCATTTACAGTCAAAAGATTAAATGTTAAAATTTCGTCCATATTGACCATTTTGGGATCATTCGACATGTCCGGAGTCATCGTTTTTCATCCGAAAATTGATTTTTTGGACTGTACCAAAAATGATTCAAAATGGCAATTGGGTCGTGCCTCATGTTGAATAACCACTTTTTAAACCCTCACAGTGACCAAAATTGCCATTTTTACAGAGTTTTGATTACTCAAAAGCTTCACTTTTGACCCCTTTGAGGCACAGAAAGACTTTAAACACACCTATTTTAGTTGACAAAGTCATAATTCACATCCAACAGTCATTTACAGTCAAAAGATTAAATGTTAAAATTTCATCATTATAGACCATTTTGGGAACGTTCGACAGGTCCGGAGTCATCGTTTTTCATCCGAAAATTGATTTTTTGGATTGTACCAAAAATGATTCAAAATGTCAATTGGATCGTGCCTCATGTTGAATAACCACTTTTTAAACCCTCACAGTGACCAAAATTGCCATTTTTACAGAGTTTTGATTACTCAAAAGCTTCAATTTCGACCCCTTTGAGGCACAGAAATGACTTTAAACACACTTATTTTAGTTGACAAAGTCATAATTCACATCCAACAGTCATTTACAGTCAAAAGATTAAATGTTAAAATTTCATCATTATAGACCATTTTGGGAACGTTCGACAGGTCCGGAGTCATCGTTTTTCATCCGAAAATTGATTTTTTGGATTGTACCAAAAATGATTCAAAATGTCAATTGGATCGTGCCTCATGTTGAATAACCACTTTTTAAACCCTCACAGTGACCAAAATTGCCATTTTAAAGAGTTTTGAATACTCAAAAGCTGCAATTTTGACCCCTTTGAGGCACAGAAATGACTTTAAACACACGTATTTTAGTTGACAAAGTCATAATTCACATCCAACAGTCATTTACAGTCAAAAGATTAAATGTTAACATTTCATCCATATTGACCATTTTGGGATCGTTCGACATGTCCGGAGTCATCGTTTTTCATCCGAAAATTGATTTTTTGGACAGTACTAAAAATCATTCAAAATGTCAATTGGATCGTGCCTCATGTTGAATAACCACTTTTTAAACCCTCACAGTGACCAAAATTGCCATTTTTACAGAGTTTTGATTACTCAAAAGCTTCAATTTTGACCCCTTTGAGGCACAGAAATGACTTTAAACACACTTATTTTAGTTGACAAAGTCATAATTCACATCCAACAGTCATTTACAGTCAAAAGATTAAATGTTAAAATTTCATCCATATTGACCATTTTGGGATCGTTCGACATGTCCGGAGTCATCGTTTTTCATCCGAAAATTGATTTTTTTGGCTGTACCAAAAATCATTCAAAATGTCAATTGGATCGTGCCTCATGTTGAATAACCACTTTTTAAACCCTCACAGTGACCAAAATTGCCAATTTTACAGAGTTTTGCTTACTCAAAAGCTTCAATTTTGACCCATTTCAGGCACAGAAATGACTTTAAACACACTTATTTTAGTTGACAAAGTCATAATTCACATCCAACAGTCATTTACAGTCAAAAGATTAAATGTTAAAATTTCATCCATATTGACCATTTTGGGATCGTTCGACATGTCCGGAGTCATCGTTTTTCATCCGAAAATTGATTTTTTGGACTGTACCAAAAATCATTCAAAATGTCAATTGGATCGTGCCTCATGTTGAATAACCACTTTTTAAACCCTCACAGTGACCAAAATTGCCAATTTTACAGAGTTTTGCTTACTCAAAAGCTTCAATTTTGACCCATTTCAGGCACAGAAATGACTTTAAACACACTTATTTTAGTTGACAAAGTCATAATTCACATCCAACAGTCATATACAGTCAAAAGATTAAATGTTAAAATTTCATCCATTTTGACCATTTTGGGATCGTTCGACATGTCCGGAGTCATCGTTTTTCATCCGAAAATTGATTATTTGGACTGTACCAAAAATCATTCAAAATGTCAATTGGATCGTGCCTCATGTTGAATAACCACTTTTTAAACCCTCACAGTGACCAAAATTGCCAATTTTACAGAGTTTTGCTTACTCAAAAGCTTCAATTTTGACCCATTTCAGGCACAGGAATTACTTTAAACACACTTATTTTAGTTGACAAAGTCATAATTCACATCCAACAGTCATTTACAGTCAAAAGATTAAATGTTAAAATTTCATCCATATTGACCATTTTGGGATCGTTTGACATGTCCGGAGTCATCGTTTTTCATCCGAAAATTGATTTTTGGACTGTACCAAAAATGATTCAAAATGTCAATTTGATCGTGCCTCATGTTGAATAACCACTTTTTAAACCCTCACAGTGACCAAAATTGCCATTTTTACAGAGTTTTGATTACTCAAAAGCTTCAATTTTGACCCCTTTGAGGCACAGAAATGACTTTAAACACACTTATTTTAGTTGACAAAGTCATAATTCACATCCAACAGTCATTTACAGTCAAAAGATTAAATGTTCAAAATTTCGTCCATATTGACCATTTTGGGATCATTCGACATGTCAGGAGTCATCGTTTTTCATCCGAAAATTGATTTTTTGGATTGTACCAAAAATGATTCAAAATGTCAATTGGATCATGCCTCATGTTGAATAACCACTTTTTAAACCCTCACAGTGATCAAAATTGCCATTTTAAAGAGTTTTGAATACTCAAAAGCTGCAATTTTGACCCCTTTGAGGCACAGAAATGACTTTAAACACACGTATTTTAGTTGACAAAGTCATAATTCACATCCAACAGTCATTTACAGTCAAAAGATTAAATGTTAAAATTTCATCCATATTGACCATTTTGGGATCGTTCGACATGTCCGGAGTCATCGTTTTTCATCCGAAAATTGATTTTTTGGACAGTACCAAAAATCATTCAAAATATCAATTGGATCGTGCCTCATGTTGAATAACCACTTTTTAAACCCTCACAGTGACCAAAATTGCCAATTTTAAAGAGTTTTGCTTACTCAAAAGCTTCAATTTTGACCCATTTCAGGCACGGAAATGACTTTAAACACACTTATTTTAGTTGACAAAGTCATAATTCACATCCAACAGTCATTTACAGTCAAAAGATTAAATGTTAAAATTTCGTCCATATTGACCATTTTGGGATCATTTGACATGTCAGGAGTCATCGTTTTTCATCCGAAAATTGATTTTTTGGACTGTACCAAAAATGATTCAAAATGTCAATTGGATCGTGCCTCATGTTGAATAACCACTTTTTAAACCCTCACAGTGACCAAAATTGCCATTTTTACAGAGTTTTGATTACTCAAAAGCTTCAATTTTGACCCCTTTGAGGCACAGAAATGACTTTAAACACACTTATTTTAGTTGACAAAGTCATAATTCACATCCAACAGTCATTTACAGTCAAAAGATTAAATGTTAAAATTTCATCCATATTGACCATTTTGGGATCGTTCGACATGTCCGGAGTCATCGTTTTTCATCTGAAAATTGATTTTTTGGACTGTACCAAAAATGATTCAAAATGGCAAATGGATCGTGCCTCATGTTGAATAACCACTTTTTAAAACCCTCACAGTGACCAAAATTGCCATTTTTACAGTTTTGATTACTCAAAAGCTTCAATTTTGACCCCTTTGAGGCACAGAAATGACTTTAAACACACTTATTTTAGTTGACAAAGTCATAATTCACATCCAACAGTCATTTACAGTCAAAAGATTAAATGTTAAAATTTCATCCATTTTGACCATTTTGGGATCGTTCGACATGTCCGGAGTCATCGTTTTTCATCCGAAAATTGATTATTTGGACTGTACCAAAAATCATTCAAAATGTCAATTGGATCGTGCCTCATGTTGAATAACTACTTTTTAAACCCTCACAGTGACCAAAATTGCCAATTTTACAGAGTTTTGCTTACTCAAAAGCTTCAATTTTGACCCATTTCAGGCACAGGAATTACTTTAAACACACTTATTTTAGTTGACAAAGTCATAATTCACATCCAACAGTCATTTACAGTCAAAAGATTAAATGTTAAAATTTCGTCCATATTGACCATTTTGGGATCATTCGACATGTCCGGAGTCATCGTTTTTCATCCGAAAATTGATTTTTTGGACTGTACCAAAAATGATTCAAAATGGCAATTGGATCGTGCCTCATGTTGAATAACCACTTTTTAAACCCTCACAGTGACCAAAATTGCCATTTTTACAGAGTTTTGATTACTCAAAAGCTTCACTTTTGACCCCTTTGAGGCACAGAAAGACTTTAAACACACCTATTTTAGTTGACAAAGTCATAATTCACATCCAACAGTCATTTACAGTCAAAAGATTAAATGTTAAAATTTCATCATTATAGACCATTTTGGGAACGTTCGACAGGTCCGGAGTCATCGTTTTTCATCCGAAAATTGATTTTTTGGATTGTACCAAAAATGATTCAAAATGTCAATTGGATCGTGCCTCATGTTGAATAACCACTTTTTAAACCCTCACAGTGACCAAAATTGCCATTTTTACAGAGTTTTGATTACTCAAAAGCTTCAATTTCGACCCCTTTGAGGCACAGAAATGACTTTAAACACACTTATTTTAGTTGACAAAGTCATAATTCACATCCAACAGTCATTTACAGTCAAAAGATTAAATGTTAAAATGTCATCATTATAGACCATTTTGGGAACGTTCGACAGGTCCGGAGTCATCGTTTTTCATCCGAAAATTGATTTTTTGGATTGTACCAAAAATGATTCAAAATGTCAATTGGATCGTGCCTCATGTTGAATAACCACTTTTTAAACCCTCACAGTGACCAAAATTGCCATTTTAAAGAGTTTTGAATACTCAAAAGCTGCAATTTTGACCCCTTTGAGGCACAGAAATGACTTTAAACACACGTATTTTAGTTGACAAAGTCATAATTCACATCCAACAGTCATTTACAGTCAAAAGATTAAATGTTAACATTTCATCCATATTGACCATTTTGGGATCGTTCGACATGTCCGGAGTCATCGTTTTTCATCCGAAAATTGATTTTTTGGACAGTACTAAAAATCATTCAAAATATCAATTGGATCGTGCCTCATGTTGAATAACCACTATTTAAACCCTCACAGTGACCA
Source organism: Lissotriton vulgaris (assembly GCF_964263255.1). NCBI lineage: Eukaryota > Metazoa > Chordata > Amphibia > Caudata > Salamandridae > Lissotriton > Lissotriton vulgaris. Next base: position 829,240 of record NW_028246030.1, on the reverse strand, counting down.
AAATTGCCAATTTTAAAGAGTTTTGCTTACTCAAAAGCTTCAATTTTGACCCATTTCAGGCACGGAAATGACTTTAAACACACTTATTTTAGTTGACAAAGTCATAATTCACATCCAACAGTCATTTACAGTCAAAAGATGAAATGTTAAAATTTCGTCCATATTGACCATTTTGGGATCATTCGAGATGTCAGGAGTCATCGTTTTTCATCCGAAAATTGATTTTTTGGACTGTACCAAAAATGATTCAAAATGTCAATTGGATCGTGCCTCATGTTGAATAACCACTTTTTAAACCCTCACAGTGACCAAAATTGCCATTTTTACAGAGTTTTGATTACTCAAAAGCTTCAATTTTGACCCCTTTGAGGCACAGAAATGACTTTAAACACACTTATTTTAGTTGACAAAGTCATAATTCACACCCAACAGTCATTTACAGTCAAAAGATTAAATGTTAAAATTTCATCCATATTGACCATTTTGGGATCGTTCGACATGTCCGGAGTCATCGTTTTTCATCTGAAAATTGATTTTTTGGACTGTACCAAAAATGATTCAAAATGGCAATTGGATCGTGCCTCATGTTGAATAACCACTTTTTAAACCCTCACAGTGACCAAATTGCCATTTTTACAGAGTTTTGATTACTCAAAAGCTTCAATTTTGACCCCTTTGAGGCACAGAAATGACTTTAAACACACTTATTTTAGTTGACAAAGTCATAATTCACATCCAACAGTCATTTACAGTCAAAAGATTAAATGTTAAAATTTCATCCATTTTGACCATTTTGGGATCGTTCGACATGTCCGGAGTCATCGTTTTTCATCCGAAAATTGATTATTTGGACTGTACCAAAAATCATTCAAAATGTCAATTGGATCGTGCCTCATGTTGAATAACTACTTTTTAAACCCTCACAGTGACCAAAATTGCCATTTTTACAGAGTTTTGCTTACTCAAAAGCTTCAATTTTGACCCATTTCAGGCACAGGAATTACTTTAAACACACTTATTTTAGTTGACAAAGTCATAATTCACATCCAACAGTCATTTCCAGTCAAAAGATTAAATGTTAAAATTTCATCATTATAGACCATTTTAGGAACGTTCGACAGGTCCGGAGTCATCGTTTTTCATCCGAAAATCGATTTTTTGGATTGTACCAAAAATGATTCAAAATGTCAATTGGATCGTGCCTCATGTTGAATAACCACTTTTTAAACCCTCACAGTGACCAAAATTGCCATTTTTACAGAGTTTTGATTACTCAAAAGCTTCAATTTTGACCCCTTTGAGGCACAGAAATGACTTTAAACACACTTATTTTAGTTGACAAAGTCATGATTCACATCCAACAGTCATTTACAGTCAAAAGATTAAATGTTAAAATTTCATCCATATTGACCATTTTGGGATCGTTCGACATGTCCGGAGTCATCGTTTTTCATCCGAAAATTGATTTTTTGGACTGTACCAGAAATTATTCAAAATGTCAATTGGATCGTGCCTCATGTTGAATAACCACTTTTTAAACCCTCACAGTGACCAAAATTGCCATTTTTACAGAGTTTTGATTACTCAAAAGCTTCAATTTTGACCCCTTTGAGGCACAGAAATGACTTTAAACACACTTATTTTAGTTGACAAAGTCATAATTCACATCCAACAGTAATTTACAGTCAAAAGATTAAATGTTAAAATTTCATCCATATTGACCATTTTGGGATCGTTCGACATGTCCGGAGTCATCGTTTTTCATCCGAAAATTGATTTTTTGGACTGTACCAAAAATCATTCAAAATGTCAATTGGATCGTGCCTCATGTTGAATAACCACTTTTTAAACCCTCACAGTGACCAAAATTGCCAATTTTACAGAGTTTTGCTTACTCAAAAGCTTCAATTTTGACCCATTTCAGGCACAGAAATGACTTTAAACACACTTATTTTAGTTGACAAAGTCATAATTCACATCCAACAGTCATTTACAGTCAAAAGATTAAATGTTAAAATTTCATCCATATTGACCATTTTGGGATCGTTCGACATGTCCGGAGTCATCGTTTTTCATCCGAAAATTGATTTTTTGGACTGTACCAAAAATCATTCAAAATGTCAATTGGATCGTGCCTCATGTTGAATAACCACTTTTTAAACCCTCACAGTGACCAAAATTGCCAATTTTACAGAGTTTTGCTTACTCAAAAGCTTCAATTTTGACCCATTTCAGGCACAGAAATGACTTTAAACACACTTATTTTAGTTGACAAAGTCATAATTCACATCCAACAGTCATTTACAGTCAAAAGATTAAATGTTAAAATTTCATCCATATTGACCATTTTGGGATCGTTCGACATGTCCGGAGTCATCGTTTTTCATCCGAAAATTGATTTTTTGGACTGTACCAAAAATCATTCAAAATGTCAATTGGATCGTGCCTCATGTTGAATAACCACTTTTTAAACCCTCACAGTGACCAAAATTGCCAATTTTACAGAGTTTTGCTTACTCAAAAGCTTCAATTTTGACCCATTTCAGGCACAGAAATGACTTTAAACACACTTATTTTAGTTGACAAAGTCATAATTCACATCCAACAGTCATATACAGTCAAAAGATTAAATGTTAAAATTTCATCCATTTTGACCATTTTGGGATCGTTCGACATGTCCGGAGTCATCGTTTTTCATCCGAAAATTGATTATTTGGACTGTACCAAAAATCATTCAAAATGTCAATTGGATCGTGCCTCATGTTGAATAACCACTTTTTAAACCCTCACAGTGACCAAAATTGCCATTTTTACAGTTTTGATTACTCAAAAGCTTCAATTTTGACCCATTTCAGGCACAGGAATTACTTTAAACACACTCATTTTAGTTGACAAAGTCATAATTCACATCCAACAGTCATTTACAGTCAAAAGATTAAATGTTAAAATTTCGTCCATATTGACCATTTTGGGATCATTCGACATGTCCGGAGTCATCGTTTTTCATCCGAAAATTGATTTTTTGGACTGTACCAAAAATGATTCAAAATGGCAATTGGATCGTGCCTCATGTTGAATAACCACTTTTTAAACCCTCACAGTGACCAAAATTGCCATTTTTACAGAGTTTTGATTACTCAAAAGCTTCACTTTTGACCCCTTTGAGGCACAGAAAGACTTTAAACACACCTATTTTAGTTGACAAAGTCATAATTCACATCCAACAGTCATTTACAGTCAAAAGATTAAATGTTAAAATTTCATCATTATAGACCATTTTGGGAACGTTCGACAGGTCCGGAGTCATCGTTTTTCATCCGAAAATTGATTTTTTGGATTGTACCAAAAATGATTTAAAATGTCAATTGGATCGTGCCTCATGTTGAATAACCACTTTTTAAACCCTCACAGTGACCAAAATTGCCATTTTTACAGAGTTTTGATTACTCAAAAGCTTCAATTTCGACCCCTTTGAGGCACAGAAATGACTTTAAACACACTTATTTTAGTTGACAAAGTCATAATTCACATCCAACAGTCATTTACAGTCAAAAGATTAAATGTTAAAATTTCATCATTATAGACCATTTTGGGAACGTTCGACAGGTCCGGAGTCATCGTTTTTCATCCGAAAATTGATTTTTTGGATTGTACCAAAAATGATTCAAAATGTCAATTGGATCGTGCCTCATGTTGAATAACCACTTTTTAAACCCTCACAGTGACCAAAATTGCCATTTTAAAGAGTTTTGAATACTCAAAAGCTGCAATTTTGACCCCTTTGAGGCACAGAAATGACTTTAAACACACGTATTTTAGTTGACAAAGTCATAATTCACATCCAACAGTCATTTACAGTCAAAAGATTAAATGTTAACATTTCATCCATATTGACCATTTTGGGATCGTTCGACATGTCCGGAGTCATCGTTTTTCATCCGAAAATTGATTTTTTGGACAGTACTAAAAATCATTCAAAATATCAATTGGATCGTGCCTCATGTTGAATAACCACTATTTAAACCCTCACAGTGACCAAAATTGCCAATTTTAAAGAGTTTTGCTTACTCAAAAGCTTCAATTTTGACCCATTTCAGGCACGGAAATGACTTTAAACACACTTATTTTAGTTGACAAAGTCATAATTCACATCCAACAGTCATTTACAGTCAAAAGATGAAATGTTAAAATTTCGTCCATATTGACCATTTTGGGATCATTCGAGATGTCAGGAGTCATCGTTTTTCATCCGAAAATTGATTTTTTGGACTGTACCAAAAATGATTCAAAATGTCAATTGGATCGTGCCTCATGTTGAATAACCACTTTTTAAACCCTCACAGTGACCAAAATTGCCATTTTTACAGAGTTTTGATTACTCAAAAGCTTCAATTTTGACCCCTTTGAGGCACAGAAATGACTTTAAACACACTTATTTTAGTTGACAAAGTCATAATTCACACCCAACAGTCATTTACAGTCAAAAGATTAAATGTTAAAATTTCATCCATATTGACCATTTTGGGATCGTTCGACATGTCCGGAGTCATCGTTTTTCATCTGAAAATTGATTTTTTGGACTGTACCAAAAATGATTCAAAATGGCAATTGGATCGTGCCTCATGTTGAATAACCACTTTTTAAACCCTCACAGTGACCAAAATTGCCATTTTTACAGAGTTTTGATTACTCAAAAGCTTCAATTTTGACCCCTTTGAGGCACAGAAATGACTTTAAACACACTTATTTTAGTTGACAAAGTCATAATTCACATCCAACAGTCATTTACAGTCAAAAGATTAAATGTTAAAATTTCATCCATTTTGACCATTTTGGGTTCGTTCGACATGTCCGGAGTCATCGTTTTTCATCCGAAAATTGATTATTTGGACTGTACCAAAAATCATTCAAAATGTCAATTGGATCGTGCCTCATGTTGAATAACTACTTTTTAAACCCTCACAGTGACCAAAATTGCCATTTTTACAGAGTTTTGCTTACTCAAAAGCTTCAATTTTGACCCATTTCAGGCACAGGAATTACTTTAAACACACTTATTTTAGTTGACAAAGTCATAATTCACATCCAACAGTCATTTCCAGTCAAAAGATTAAATGTTAAAATTTCATCATTATAGACCATTTTAGGAACGTTCGACAGGTCCGGAGTCATCGTTTTTCATCCGAAAATCGATTTTTTGGATTGTACCAAAAATGATTCAAAATGTCAATTGGATCGTGCCTCATGTTGAATAACCACTTTTTAAACCCTCACAGTGACCAAAATTGCCATTTTTACAGAGTTTTGATTACTCAAAAGCTTCAATTTTGACCCCTTTGAGGCACAGAAATGACTTTAAACACACTTATTTTAGTTGACAAAGTCATAATTCACATCCAACAGTCATTTACAGTCAAAAGATTAAATGTTAAAATTTCATCCATATTGACCATTTTGGGATCGTTCGACATGTCCGGAGTCATCGTTTTTCATCCGAAAATTGATTTTTTGGACTGTACCAGAAATTATTCAAAATGTCAATTGGATCGTGCCTCATGTTGAATAACCACTTTTTAAACCCTCACAGTGACCAAAATTGCCATTTTTACAGAGTTTTGATTACTCAAAAGCTTCAATTTTGACCCCTTTGAGGCACAGAAATGACTTTAAACACACTTATTTTAGTTGACAAAGTCATAATTCACATCCAACAGTCATTTACAGTCAAAAGATTAAATGTTAAAATTTCATCCATATTGACCATTTTGGGATCGTTCGACATGTCCGGAGTCATCGTTTTTCATCCGAAAATTGATTTTTTGGACTGTACCAAAAATCATTCAAAATGTCAATTGGATCGTGCCTCATGTTGAATAACCACTTTTTAAACCCTCACAGTGACCAAAATTGCCAATTTTACAGAGTTTTGCTTACTCAAAAGCTTCAATTTTGACCCATTTCAGGCACAGAAATGACTTTAAACACACTTATTTTAGTTGACAAAGTCATAATTCACATCCAACAGTCATATACAGTCAAAAGATTAAATGTTAAAATTTCATCCATTTTGACCATTTTGGGATCGTTCGACATGTCCGGAGTCATCGTTTTTCATCCGAAAATTGATTATTTGGACTGTACCAAAAATCATTCAAAATGTCAATTGGATCGTGCCTCATGTTGAATAACCACTTTTTAAACCCTCACAGTGACCAAAATTGCCAATTTTACAGAGTTTTGCTTACTCAAAAGCTTCAATTTTGACCCATTTCAGGCACAGGAATTACTTTAAACACACTTATTTTAGTTGACAAAGTCATAATTCACATCCAACAGTCATTTACAGTCAAAAGATTAAATGTTAAAATTTCATCCATATTGACCATTTTGGGATCGTTTGACATGTCCGGAGTCATCGTTTTTCATCCGAAAATTGATTTTTGGACTGTACCAAAAATGATTCAAAATGTCAATTTGATCGTGCCTCATGTTGAATAACCACTTTTTAAACCCTCACAGTGACCAAAATTGCCATTTTTACAGAGTTTTGATTACTCAAAAGCTTCAATTTTGACCCCTTTGAGGCACAGAAATGACTTTAAACACACTTATTTTAGTTGACAAAGTCATAATTCACATCCAACAGTCATTTACAGTCAAAAGATTAAATGTTAAAATTTCGTCCATATTGACCATTTTGGGATCATTCGACATGTCAGGAGTCATCGTTTTTCATCCGAAAATTGATTTTTTGGATTGTACCAAAAATGATTCAAAATGTCAATTGGATCGTGCCTCATGTTGAATAACCACTTTTTAAACCCTCACAGTGATCAAAATTGCCATTTTAAAGAGTTTTGAATACTCAAAAGCTGCAATTTTGACCCCTTTGAGGCACAGAAATGACTTTAAACACACGTATTTTAGTTGACAAAGTCATAATTCACATCCAACAGTCATTTACAGTCAAAAGATTAAATGTTAAAATTTCATCCATATTGACCATTTTGGGATCGTTCGACATGTCCGGAGTCATCGTTTTTCATCCGAAAATTGATTTTTTGGACAGTACCGAAAATCATTCAAAATATCAATTGGATCGTGCCTCATGTTGAATAACCACTTTTTAAACCCTCACAGTGACCAAAATTGCCAATTTTAAAGAGTTTTGCTTACTCAAAAGCTTCAATTTTGACCCATTTCAGGCACGGAAATGACTTTAAACACACTTATTTTAGTTGACAAAGCCATAATTCACATCCAACAGTCATTTACAGTCAAAAGATTAAATGTTAAAATTTCGTCCATATTGACTATTTTGGGATCATTTGACATGTCAGGAGTCATCGTTTTTCATCCGAAAATTGATTTTTTGGACTGTACCAAAAATGATTCAAAATGTCAATTGGATTGTGCCTCATGTTGAATAACCACTTTTTAAACCCTCACAGTGACCAAAATTGCCATTTTTACAGAGTTTTGATTACTCAAAAGCTTCAATTTTGACCCCTTTGAGGCACAGAAATGACTTTAAACACACTTATTTTAGTTGACAAAGTCATAATTCACATCCAACAGTCATTTACAGTCAAAAGATTAAATGTTAAAATTTCATCCATATTGACCATTTTGGGATCGTTCGGCATGTCCGGAGTCATCGTTTTTCATCCGAAAATTGATTTTTTGGACTGTACCAGAAATGATTCAAAATGTCAATTAGATCGTGCCTCATGTTGAATAACCACTTTTTAAACCCTCACAGTGACCAAAATTGCCATTTTTACAGAGTTTTGATTACTCAAAAGCTTCAATTTCGACCCCTTTGAGGCACAGAAATGACTTTAAACACACTTATTTTAGTTGACAAAGTCATAATTCACATCCAACAGTCATTTACAGTCAAAAGATTAAATGTTAAAATTTCATCCATATTGACCATTTTGGGATCGTTCGACATGTCCGGAGTCATCGTTTTTCATCCGAAAATTGATTTTTTGGACTGTACCAAAAATCATTCAAAATGTCAATTGGATCGTGCCTCATGTTGAATAACCACTTTTTAAACCCTCACAGTGACCAAAATTGCCAATTTTACTGAGTTTTGCTTACTGAAAAGCTTCAATTTTGACCCATTTCAGGCACAGAAATGACTTTAAACACACTTATTTTAGTTGACAAAGTCATAATTCACATCCAACAGTCATTTACAGTCAAAAGATTAAATGTTAAAATTTCATCCATATTGACCATTTTGGGATCGTTTGACATGTCCGGAGTCATCGTTTTTCATCCGAAAATTGATTTTTTGGATTGTACCAAAAATGATTCAAAATGTCAATTGGATCGTGCCTCATGTTGAATAACCACTTTTTAAACCCTCACAGTGACCAAAATTGCCATTTTTACAGAGTTTTGATTACTCAAAAGCTTCAATTTTGACCCCTTTGAGGCACAGAAATGACTTTAAACACACTTATTTTAGTTGACAAAGTCATAATTCACATCCAACAGTCATTTACAGTCAAAAGATTAAATGTTAAAATTTCATCCATATTGACCATTTTGGGATCGTTCGACATGTCCGGAGTCATCGTTTTTCATCCGAAAATTTATTTTTTGGACTGTACCAGAAATGATTCAAAATGTCAATTGGATCGTGCCTCATGTTGAATAACCACTTTTTAAACCCTCACAGTGACCAAAATTGCCATTTTTACAGAGTTTTGATTACTCAAAAGCTTCAATTTTGACCCCTTTGAGGCACAGAAATGACTTTAAACACACTTATTTTAGTTGACAAAGTCATAATTCACATCCAACAGTCATTTACAGTCAAAAGATTAAATGTTAAAATTTCATCCATATTGACCATTTTGGGATCGTTCGACATGTCCGGAGTCATCGTTTTTCATCCGAAAATTGATTTTTTGGACTGTACCAAAAATCATTCAAAATGTCAATTGGATCGTGCCTCATGTTGAATAACCACTTTTTAAACCCTCACAGTGACCAAAATTGCCAATTTTACAGAGTTTTGCTTACTCAAAAGCTTCAATTTTGACCCATTTCAGGCACAGAAATGACTTTAAACACACTTATTTTAGTTGACAAAGTCATAATTCACATCCAACAGTCATTTACAGTCAAAAGATTAAATGTTAAAATTTCATCCATATTGACCATTTTGGGATCGTTCGACATGTCCGGAGTCATCGTTTTTCATCCGAAAATTGATTTTTTGGACTGTACCAAAAATCATTCAAAATGTCAATTGGATCGTGCCTCATGTTGAATAACCACTTTTTAAACCCTCACAGTGACCAAAATTGCCAATTTTACAGAGTTTTGCTTACTCAAAAGCTTCAATTTTGACCCATTTCAGGCACAGAAATGACTTTAAACACACTTATTTTAGTTGACAAAGTCATAATTCACATCCAACAGTCATATACAGTCAAAAGATTAAATGTTAAAATTTCATCCATTTTGACCATTTTGGGATCGTTCGACATGTCCGGAGTCATCGTTTTTCATCCGAAAATTGATTATTTGGACTGTACCAAAAATCATTCAAAATGTCAATTGGATCGTGCCTCATGTTGAATAACCACTTTTTAAACCCTCACAGTGACCAAAATTGCCAATTTTACAGAGTTTTGCTTACTCAAAAGCTTCAATTTTGACCCATTTCAGGCACAGGAATTACTTTAAACACACTTATTTTAGTTGACAAAGTCATAATTCACATCCAACAGTCATTTACAGTCAAAAGATTAAATGTTAAAATTTCATCCATATTGACCATTTTGGGATCGTTTGACATGTCCGGAGTCATCGTTTTTCATCCGAAAATTGATTTTTGGACTGTACCAAAAATGATTCAAAATGTCAATTTGATCGTGCCTCATGTTGAATAACCACTTTTTAAACCCTCACAGTGACCAAAATTGCCATTTTTACAGAGTTTTGATTACTCAAAAGCTTCAATTTTGACCCCTTTGAGGCACAGAAATGACTTTAAACACACTTATTTTAGTTGACAAAGTCATAATTCACATCCAACAGTCATTTACAGTCAAAAGATTAAATGTTAAAATTTCGTCCATATTGACCATTTTGGGATCATTCGACATGTCAGGAGTCATCGTTTTTCATCCGAAAATTGATTTTTTGGATTGTACCAAAAATGATTCAAAATGTCAATTGGATCGTGCCTCATGTTGAATAACCACTTTTTAAACCCTCACAGTGATCAAAATTGCCATTTTAAAGAGTTTTGAATACTCAAAAGCTGCAAATTTGACCCCTTTGAGGCACAGAAATGACTTTAAACACACGTATTTTAGTTGACAAAGTCATAATTCACATCCAACAGTCATTTACAGTCAAAAGATTAAATGTTAAAATTTCATCCATATTGACCATTTTGGGATCGTTCGACATGTCCGGAGTCATCGTTTTTCATCCGAAAATTGATTTTTTGGACAGTACCAAAAATCATTCAAAATATCAATTGGATCGTGCCTCATGTTGAATAACCACTTTTTAAACCCTCACAGTGACCAAAATTGCCAATTTTAAAGAGTTTTGCTTACTCAAAAGCTTCAATTTTGACCCATTTCAGGCACGGAAATGACTTTAAACACACTTATTTTAGTTGACAAAGTCATAATTCACATCCAACAGTCATTTACAGTCGAAAGATTAAATGTTAAAATTTCGTCCATATTGACCATTTTGGGATCATTTGACATGTCAGGAGTCATCGTTTTTCATCCGAAAATTGATTTTTTGGACTGTACCAAAAATGATTCAAAATGTCAATTGGATCGTGCCTCATGTTGAATAACCACTTTTTAAACCCTCACAGTGACCAAAATTGCCATTTTTACAGAGTTTTGATTACTCAAAAGCTTCAATTTTGACCCCTTTGAGGCACAGAAATGACTTTAAACACACTTATTTTAGTTGACAAAGTCATAATTCACATCCAACAGTCATTTACAGTCAAAAGATTAAATGTTAAAATTTCATCCATATTGACCATTTTGGGATCGTTCGACATGTCCGGAGTCATCGTTTTTCATCTGAAAATTGATTTTTTGGACTGTACCAAAAATGATTCAAAATGGCAATTGGATCGTGCCTCATGTTGAATAACCACTTTTTAAACCCTCACAGTGACCAAAATTGCCATTTTTACAGTTTTGATTACTCAAAAGCTTCAATTTTGACCCCTTTGAGGCACAGAAATGACTTTAAACACACTTATTTTAGTTGACAAAGTCATAATTCACATCCAACAGTCATTTACAGTCAAAAGATTAAATGTTAAAATTTCATCCATTTTGACCATTTTGGGATCGTTCGACATGTCCGGAGTCATCGTTTTTCATCCGAAAATTGATTATTTGGACTGTACCAAAAATCATTCAAAATGTCAATTGGATCGTGCCTCATGTTGAATAACTACTTTTTAAACCCTCACAGTGACCAAAATTGCCAATTTTACAGAGTTTTGCTTACTCAAAAGCTTCAATTTTGACCCATTTCAGGCACAGGAATTACTTTAAACACACTTATTTTAGTTGACAAAGTCATAATTCACATCCAACAGTCATTTACAGTCAAAAGATTAAATGTTAAAATTTCGTCCATATTGACCATTTTGGGATCATTCGACATGTCCGGAGTCATCGTTTTTCATCCGAAAATTGATTTTTTGGACTGTACCAAAAATGATTCAAAATGGCAATTGGGTCGTGCCTCATGTTGAATAACCACTTTTTAAACCCTCACAGTGACCAAAATTGCCATTTTTAAAGAGTTTTGATTACTCAAAAGCTTCACTTTTGACCCCTTTGAGGCACAGAAAGACTTTAAACACACCTATTTTAGTTGACAAAGTCATAATTCACATCCAACAGTCATTTACAGTCAAAAGATTAAATGTTAAAATTTCATCATTATAGACCATTTTGGGAACGTTCGACAGGTCCGGAGTCATCGTTTTTCATCCGAAAATTGATTTTTTGGATTGTACCAAAAATGATTCAAAATGTCAATTGGATCGTGCCTCATGTTGAATAACCACTTTTTAAACCCTCACAGTGACCAAAATTGCCATTTTTACAGAGTTTTGATTACTCAAAAGCTTCAATTTCGACCCCTTTGAGGCACAGAAATGACTTTAAACACACTTATTTTAGTTGACAAAGTCATAATTCACATCCAACAGTCATTTACAGTCAAAAGATTAAATGTTAAAATTTCATCATTATAGACCATTTTGGGAACGTTCGACAGGTCCGGAGTCATCGTTTTTCATCCGAAAATTGATTTTTTGGATTGTACCAAAAATGATTCAAAATGTCAATTGGATCGTGCCTCATGTTGAATAACCACTTTTTAAACCCTCACAGTGACCAAAATTGCCATTTTAAAGAGTTTTGAATACTCAAAAGCTGCAATTTTGACCCCTTTGAGGCACAGAAATGACTTTAAACACACGTATTTTAGTTGACAAAGTCATAATTCACATCCAACAGTCATTTACAGTCAAAAGATTAAATGTTAACATTTCATCCATATTGACCATTTTGGGATCGTTCGACATGTCCGGAGTCATCGTTTTTCATCCGAAAATTGATTTTTTGGACAGTACTAAAAATCATTCAAAATGTCAATTGGATCGTGCCTCATGTTGAATAACCACTTTTTAAACCCTCACAGTGACCAAAATTGCCATTTTTACAGAGTTTTGATTACTCAAAAGCTTCAATTTTGACCCCTTTGAGGCACAGAAATGACTTTAAACACACTTATTTTAGTTGACAAAGTCATAATTCACATCCAACAGTCATTTACAGTCAAAAGATTAAATGTTAAAATTTCATCCATATTGACCATTTTGGGATCGTTCGACATGTCCGGAGTCATCGTTTTTCATCCGAAAATTGATTTTTTTGGCTGTACCAAAAATCATTCAAAATGTCAATTGGATCGTGCCTCATGTTGAATAACCACTTTTTAAACCCTCACAGTGACCAAAATTGCCAATTTTACAGAGTTTTGCTTACTCAAAAGCTTCAATTTTGACCCATTTCAGGCACAGAAATGACTTTAAACACACTTATTTTAGTTGACAAAGTCATAATTCACATCCAACAGTCATTTACAGTCAAAAGATTAAATGTTAAAATTTCATCCATATTGACCATTTTGGGATCGTTCGACATGTCCGGAGTCATCGTTTTTCATCCGAAAATTGATTTTTTGGACTGTACCAAAAATCATTCAAAATGTCAATTGGATCGTGCCTCATGTTGAATAACCACTTTTTAAACCCTCACAGTGACCAAAATTGCCAATTTTACAGAGTTTTGCTTACTCAAAAGCTTCAATTTTGACCCATTTCAGGCACAGAAATGACTTTAAACACACTTATTTTAGTTGACAAAGTCATAATTCACATCCAACAGTCATATACAGTCAAAAGATTAAATGTTAAAATTTCATCCATTTTGACCATTTTGGGATCGTTCGACATGTCCGGAGTCATCGTTTTTCATCCGAAAATTGATTATTTGGACTGTACCAAAAATCATTCAAAATGTCAATTGGATCGTGCCTCATGTTGAATAACCACTTTTTAAACCCTCACAGTGACCAAAATTGCCAATTTTACAGAGTTTTGCTTACTCAAAAGCTTCAATTTTGACCCATTTCAGGCACAGGAATTACTTTAAACACACTTATTTTAGTTGACAAAGTCATAATTCACATCCAACAGTCATTTACAGTCAAAAGATTAAATGTTAAAATTTCATCCATATTGACCATTTTGGGATCGTTTGACATGTCCGGAGTCATCGTTTTTCATCCGAAAATTGATTTTTGGACTGTACCAAAAATGATTCAAAATGTCAATTTGATCGTGCCTCATGTTGAATAACCACTTTTTAAACCCTCACAGTGACCAAAATTGCCATTTTTACAGAGTTTTGATTACTCAAAAGCTTCAATTTTGACCCCTTTGAGGCACAGAAATGACTTTAAACACACTTATTTTAGTTGACAAAGTCATAATTCACATCCAACAGTCATTTACAGTCAAAAGATTAAATGTTAAAATTTCGTCCATATTGACCATTTTGGGATCATTCGACATGTCAGGAGTCATCGTTTTTCATCCGAAAATTGATTTTTTGGATTGTACCAAAAATGATTCAAAATGTCAATTGGATCATGCCTCATGTTGAATAACCACTTTTTAAACCCTCACAGTGATCAAAATTGCCATTTTAAAGAGTTTTGAATACTCAAAAGCTGCAATTTTGACCCCTTTGAGGCACAGAAATGACTTTAAACACACGTATTTTAGTTGACAAAGTCATAATTCACATCCAACAGTCATTTACAGTCAAAAGATTAAATGTTAAAATTTCATCCATATTGACCATTTTGGGATCGTTCGACATGTCCGGAGTCATCGTTTTTCATCCGAAAATTGATTTTTTGGACAGTACCAAAAATCATATAAAATATCAATTGGATCGTGCCTCATGTTGAATAACCACTTTTTAAACCCTCACAGTGACCAAAATTGCCAATTTTAAAGAGTTTTGCTTACTCAAAAGCTTCAATTTTGACCCATTTCAGGCACGGAAATGACTTTAAACACACTTATTTTAGTTGACAAAGTCATAATTCACATCCAACAGTCATTTACAGTCAAAAGATTAAATGTTAAAATTTCGTCCATATTGACCATTTTGGGATCATTTGACATGTCAGGAGTCATCGTTTTTCATCCGAAAATTGATTTTTTGGACTGTACCAAAAATGATTCAAAATGTCAATTGGATCGTGCCTCATGTTGAATAACCACTTTTTAAACCCTCACAGTGACCAAAATTGCCATTTTTACAGAGTTTTGATTACTCAAAAGCTTCAATTTTGACCCCTTTGAGGCACAGAAATGACTTTAAACACACTTATTTTAGTTGACAAAGTCATAATTCACATCCAACAGTCATTTACAGTCAAAAGATTAAATGTTAAAATTTCATCCATATTGACCATTTTGGGATCGTTCGACATGTCCGGAGTCATCGTTTTTCATCTGAAAATTGATTTTTTGGACTGTACCAAAAATGATTCAAAATGGCAATTGGATCGTGCCTCATGTTGAATAACCACTTTTTAAACCCTCACAGTGACCAAAATTGCCATTTTTACAGTTTTGATTACTCAAAAGCTTCAATTTTGACCCCTTTGAGGCACAGAAATGACTTTAAACACACTTATTTTAGTTGACAAAGTCATAATTCACATCCAACAGTCATTTACAGTCAAAAGATTAAATGTTAAAATTTCATCCATTTTGACCATTTTGGGATCGTTCGACATGTCCGGAGTCATCGTTTTTCATCCGAAAATTGATTATTTGGACTGTACCAAAAATCATTCAAAATGTCAATTGGATCGTGCCTCATGTTGAATAACTACTTTTTAAACCCTCACAGTGACCAAAATTGCCAATTTTACAGAGTTTTGCTTACTCAAAAGCTTCAATTTTGACCCATTTCAGGCACAGGAATTACTTTAAACACACTTATTTTAGTTGACAAAGTCATAATTCACATCCAACAGTCATTTACAGTCAAAAGATTAAATGTTAAAATTTCGTCCATATTGACCATTTTGGGATCATTCGACATGTCCGGAGTCATCGTTTTTCATCCGAAAATTGATTTTTTGGACTGTACCAAAAATGATTCAAAATGGCAATTGGATCGTGCCTCATGTTGAATAACCACTTTTTAAACCCTCACAGTGACCAAAATTGCCATTTTTACAGAGTTTTGATTACTCAAAAGCTTCACTTTTGACCCCTTTGAGGCACAGAAAGACTTTAAACACACCTATTTTAGTTGACAAAGTCATAATTCACATCCAACAGTCATTTACAGTCAAAAGATTAAATGTTAAAATTTCATCATTATAGACCATTTTGGGAACGTTCGACAGGTCCGGAGTCATCGTTTTTCATCCGAAAATTGATTTTTTGGATTGTACCAAAAATGATTCAAAATGTCAATTGGATCGTGCCTCATGTTGAATAACCACTTTTTAAACCCTCACAGTGACCAAAATTGCCATTTTTACAGAGTTTTGATTACTCAAAAGCTTCAATTTCGACCCCTTTGAGGCACAGAAATGACTTTAAACACACTTATTTTAGTTGACAAAGTCATAATTCACATCCAACAGTCATTTACAGTCAAAAGATTAAATGTTAAAATTTCATCATTATAGACCATTTTGGGAACGTTCGACAGGTCCGGAGTCATCGTTTTTCATCCGAAAATTGATTTTTTGGATTGTACCAAAAATGATTCAAAATGTCAATTGGATCGTGCCTCATGTTGAATAACCACTTTTTAAACCCTCACAGTGACCAAAATTGCCATTTTAAAGAGTTTTGAATACTCAAAAGCTGCAATTTTGACCCCTTTGAGGCACAGAAATGACTTTAAACACACGTATTTTAGTTGACAAAGTCATAATTCACATCCAACAGTCATTTACAGTCAAAAGATTAAATGTTAACATTTCATCCATATTGACCATTTTGGGATCGTTCGACATGTCCGGAGTCATCGTTTTTCATCCGAAAATTGATTTTTTGGACAGTACTAAAAATCATTCAAAATATCAATTGGATCGTGCCTCATGTTGAATAACCACTATTTAAACCCTCACAGTGACCAAAATTGCCAATTTTAAAGAGTTTTGCTTACTCAAAAGCTTCAATTTTGACCCATTTCAGGCACGGAAATGACTTTAAACACACTTATTTTAGTTGACAAAGTCATAATTCACATCCAACAGTCATTTACAGTCAAAAGATGAAATGTTAAAATTTCGTCCATATTGACCATTTTGGGATCATTCGAGATGTCAGGAGTCATCGTTTTTCATCCGAAAATTGATTTTTTGGACTGTACCAAAAATGATTCAAAATGTCAATTGGATCGTGCCTCATGTTGAATAACCACTTTTTAAACCCTCACAGTGACCAAAATTGCCATTTTTACAGAGTTTTGATTACTCAAAAGCTTCAATTTTGACCCCTTTGAGGCACAGAAATGACTTTAAACACACTTATTTTAGTTGACAAAGTCATAATTCACACCCAACAGTCATTTACAGTCAAAAGATTAAATGTTAAAATTTCATCCATATTGACCATTTTGGGATCGTTCGACATGTCCGGAGTCATCGTTTTTCATCTGAAAATTGATTTTTTGGACTGTACCAAAAATGATTCAAAATGGCAATTGGATCGTGCCTCATGTTGAATAACCACTTTTTAAACCCTCACAGTGACCAAATTGCCATTTTTACAGAGTTTTGATTACTCAAAAGCTTCAATTTTGACCCCTTTGAGGCACAGAAATGACTTTAAACACACTTATTTTAGTTGACAAAGTCATAATTCACATCCAACAGTCATTTACAGTCAAAAGATTAAATGTTAAAATTTCATCCATTTTGACCATTTTGGGATCGTTCGACATGTCCGGAGTCATCGTTTTTCATCCGAAAATTGATTATTTGGACTGTACCAAAAATCATTCAAAATGTCAATTGGATCGTGCCTCATGTTGAATAACTACTTTTTAAACCCTCACAGTGACCAAAATTGCCATTTTTACAGAGTTTTGCTTACTCAAAAGCTTCAATTTTGACCCATTTCAGGCACAGGAATTACTTTAAACACACTTATTTTAGTTGACAAAGTCATAATTCACATCCAACAGTCATTTCCAGTCAAAAGATTAAATGTTAAAATTTCATCATTATAGACCATTTTAGGAACGTTCGACAGGTCCGGAGTCATCGTTTTTCATCCGAAAATCGATTTTTTGGATTGTACCAAAAATGATTCAAAATGTCAATTGGATCGTGCCTCATGTTGAATAACCACTTTTTAAACCCTCACAGTGACCAAAATTGCCATTTTTACAGAGTTTTGATTACTCAAAAGCTTCAATTTTGACCCCTTTGAGGCACAGAAATGACTTTAAACACACTTATTTTAGTTGACAAAGTCATAATTCACATCCAACAGTCATTTACAGTCAAAAGATTAAATGTTAAAATTTCATCCATATTGACCATTTTGGGATCGTTCGACATGTCCGGAGTCATCGTTTTTCATCCGAAAATTGATTTTTTGGACTGTACCAGAAATTATTCAAAATGTCAATTGGATCGTGCCTCATGTTGAATAACCACTTTTTAAACCCTCACAGTGACCAAAATTGCCATTTTTACAGAGTTTTGATTACTCAAAAGCTTCAATTTTGACCCCTTTGAGGCACAGAAATGACTTTAAACACACTTATTTTAGTTGACAAAGTCATAATTCACATCCAACAGTCATTTACAGTCAAAAGATTAAATGTTAAAATTTCATCCATATTGACCATTTTGGGATCGTTCGACATGTCCGGAGTCATCGTTTTTCATCCGAAAATTGATTTTTTGGACTGTACCAAAAATCATTCAAAATGTCAATTGGATCGTGCCTCATGTTGAATAACCACTTTTTAAACCCTCACAGTGACCAAAATTGCCAATTTTACAGAGTTTTGCTTACTCAAAAGCTTCAATTTTGACCCATTTCAGGCACAGAAATGACTTTAAACACACTTATTTTAGTTGACAAAGTCATAATTCACATCCAACAGTCATTTACAGTCAAAAGATTAAATGTTAAAATTTCATCCATATTGACCATTTTGGGATCGTTCGACATGTCCGGAGTCATCGTTTTTCATCCGAAAATTGATTTTTTGGACTGTACCAAAAATCATTCAAAATGTCAATTGGATCGTGCCTCATGTTGAATAACCACTTTTTAAACCCTCACAGTGACCAAAATTGCCAATTTTACAGAGTTTTGCTTACTCAAAAGCTTCAATTTTGACCCATTTCAGGCACAGAAATGACTTTAAACACACTTATTTTAGTTGACAAAGTCATAATTCACATCCAACAGTCATATACAGTCAAAAGATTAAATGTTAAAATTTCATCCATTTTGACCATTTTGGGATCGTTCGACATGTCCGGAGTCATCGTTTTTCATCCGAAAATTGATTATTTGGACTGTACCAAAAATCATTCAAAATGTCAATTGGATCGTGCCTCATGTTGAATAACCACTTTTTAAACCCTCACAGTGACCAAAATTGCCATTTTTACAGTTTTGATTACTCAAAAGCTTCAATTTTGACCCATTTCAGGCACAGGAATTACTTTAAACACACTTATTTTAGTTGACAAAGTCATAATTCACATCCAACAGTCATTTACAGTCAAAAGATTAAATGTTAAAATTTCGTCCATATTGACCATTTTGGGATCATTCGACATGTCCGGAGTCATCGTTTTTCATCCGAAAATTGATTTTTTGGACTGTACCAAAAATGATTCAAAATGGCAATTGGATCGTGCCTCATGTTGAATAACCACTTTTTAAACCCTCACAGTGACCAAAATTGCCATTTTTACAGAGTTTTGATTACTCAAAAGCTTCACTTTTGACCCCTTTGAGGCACAGAAAGACTTTAAACACACCTATTTTAGTTGACAAAGTCATAATTCACATCCAACAGTCATTTACAGTCAAAAGATTAAATGTTAAAATTTCATCATTATAGACCATTTTGGGAACGTTCGACAGGTCCGGAGTCATCGTTTTTCATCCGAAAATTGATTTTTTGGATTGTACCAAAAATGATTCAAAATGTCAATTGGATCGTGCCTCATGTTGAATAACCACTTTTTAAACCCTCACAGTGACCAAAATTGCCATTTTAAAGAGTTTTGAATACTCAAAAGCTGCAATTTTGACCCCTTTGAGGCACAGAAATGACTTTAAACACACGTATTTTAGTTGACAAAGTCATAATTCACATCCAACAGTCATTTACAGTCAAAAGATTAAATGTTAACATTTCATCCATATTGACCATTTTGGGATCGTTCGACATGTCCGGAGTCATCGTTTTTCATCCGAAAATTGATTTTTTGGACAGTACTAAAAATCATTCAAAATATCAATTGGATCGTGCCTCATGTTGAATAACCACTATTTAAACCCTCACAGTGACCAAAATTGCCAATTTTAAAGAGTTTTGCTTACTCAAAAGCTTCAATTTTGACCCATTTCAGGCACGGAAATGACTTTAAACACACTTATTTTAGTTGACAAAGTCATAATTCACATCCAACAGTCATTTACAGTCAAAAGATGAAATGTTAAAATTTCGTCCATATTGACCATTTTGGGATCATTCGAGATGTCAGGAGTCATCGTTTTTCATCCGAAAATTGATTTTTTGGACTGTACCAAAAATGATTCAAAATGTCAATTGGATCGTGCCTCATGTTGAATAACCACTTTTTAAACCCTCACAGTGACCAAAATTGCCATTTTTACAGAGTTTTGATTACTCAAAAGCTTCAATTTTGACCCCTTTGAGGCACAGAAATGACTTTAAACACACTTATTTTAGTTGACAAAGTCATAATTCACACCCAACAGTCATTTACAGTCAAAAGATTAAATGTTAAAATTTCATCCATATTGACCATTTTGGGATCGTTCGACATGTCCGGAGTCATCGTTTTTCATCTGAAAATTGATTTTTTGGACTGTACCAAAAATGATTCAAAATGGCAATTGGATCGTGCCTCATGTTGAATAACCACTTTTTAAACCCTCACAGTGACCAAAATTGCCATTTTTACAGAGTTTTGATTACTCAAAAGCTTCAATTTTGACCCCTTTGAGGCACAGAAATGACTTTAAACACACTTATTTTAGTTGACAAAGTCATAATTCACATCCAACAGTCATTTACAGTCAAAAGATTAAATGTTAAAATTTCATCCATTTTGACCATTTTGGGTTCGTTCGACATGTCCGGAGTCATCGTTTTTCATCCGAAAATTGATTATTTGGACTGTACCAAAAATCATTCAAAATGTCAATTGGATCGTGCCTCATGTTGAATAACTACTTTTTAAACCCTCACAGTGACCAAAATTGCCATTTTTACAGAGTTTTGCTTACTCAAAAGCTTCAATTTTGACCCATTTCAGGCACAGGAATTACTTTAAACACACTTATTTTAGTTGACAAAGTCATAATTCACATCCAACAGTCATTTCCAGTCAAAAGATTAAATGTTAAAATTTCATCATTATAGACCATTTTAGGAACGTTCGACAGGTCCGGAGTCATCGTTTTTCATCCGAAAATCGATTTTTTGGATTGTACCAAAAATGATTCAAAATGTCAATTGGATCGTGCCTCATGTTGAATAACCACTTTTTAAACCCTCACAGTGACCAAAATTGCCATTTTTACAGAGTTTTGATTACTCAAAAGCTTCAATTTTGACCCCTTTGAGGCACAGAAATGACTTTAAACACACTTATTTTAGTTGACAAAGTCATAATTCACATCCAACAGTCATTTACAGTCAAAAGATTAAATGTTAAAATTTCATCCATATTGACCATTTTGGGATCGTTCGACATGTCCGGAGTCATCGTTTTTCATCCGAAAATTGATTTTTTGGACTGTACCAGAAATTATTCAAAATGTCAATTGGATCGTGCCTCATGTTGAATAACCACTTTTTAAACCCTCACAGTGACCAAAATTGCCATTTTTACAGAGTTTTGATTACTCAAAAGCTTCAATTTTGACCCCTTTGAGGCACAGAAATGACTTTAAACACACTTATTTTAGTTGACAAAGTCATAATTCACATCCAACAGTCATTTACAGTCAAAAGATTAAATGTTAAAATTTCATCCATATTGACCATTTTGGGATCGTTCGACATGTCCGGAGTCATCGTTTTTCATCCGAAAATTGATTTTTTGGACTGTACCAAAAATCATTCAAAATGTCAATTGGATCGTGCCTCATGTTGAATAACCACTTTTTAAACCCTCACAGTGACCAAAATTGCCAATTTTACAGAGTTTTGCTTACTCAAAAGCTTCAATTTTGACCCATTTCAGGCACAGAAATGACTTTAAACACACTTATTTTAGTTGACAAAGTCATAATTCACATCCAACAGTCATTTACAGTCAAAAGATTAAATGTTAAAATTTCATCCATATTGACCATTTTGGGATCGTTCGACATGTCCGGAGTCATCGTTTTTCATCCGAAAATTGATTTTTTGGACTGTACCAAAAATCATTCAAAATGTCAATTGGATCGTGCCTCATGTTGAATAACCACTTTTTAAACCCTCACAGTGACCAAAATTGCCAATTTTACAGAGTTTTGCTTACTCAAAAGCTTCAATTTTGACCCATTTCAGGCACAGAAATGACTTTAAACACACTTATTTTAGTTGACAAAGTCATAATTCACATCCAACAGTCATATACAGTCAAAAGATTAAATGTTAAAATTTCATCCATTTTGACCATTTTGGGATCGTTCGACATGTCCGGAGTCATCGTTTTTCATCCGAAAATTGATTATTTGGACTGTACCAAAAATCATTCAAAATGTCAATTGGATCGTGCCTCATGTTGAATAACCACTTTTTAAACCCTCACAGTGACCAAAATTGCCAATTTTACAGAGTTTTGCTTACTCAAAAGCTTCAATTTTGACCCATTTCAGGCACAGGAATTACTTTAAACACACTTATTTTAGTTGACAAAGTCATAATTCACATCCAACAGTCATTTACAGTCAAAAGATTAAATGTTAAAATTTCATCCATATTGACCATTTTGGGATCGTTTGACATGTCCGGAGTCATCGTTTTTCATCCGAAAATTGATTTTTGGACTGTACCAAAAATGATTCAAAATGTCAATTTGATCGTGCCTCATGTTGAATAACCACTTTTTAAACCCTCACAGTGACCAAATTTGCCAATTTTACAGAGTTTTGCTTACTCAAAAGCTTCAATTTTGACCCATTTCAGGCGCAGGAATTACTTTAAACACACTTATTTTAGTTGACAAAGTCATAATTCACATCCAACAGTCATTTACAGTCAAAAGATTAAATGTTAAAATTTCATCCATATTGACCATTTTGGGATCGTTTGACATGTCCGGAGTCATCGTTTTTCATCCGAAAATTGATTTTTGGACTGTACCAAAAATGATTCAAAATGTCAATTTGATCGTGCCTCATGTTGAATAACCACTTTTTAAACCCTCACAGTGACCAAATTTGCCATTTTTACAGAGTTTTGATTACTCAAAAGCTTCAATTTTGACACATTTCAGGCACAGAAATGACTTTAAACACACTTATTTTAGTTGACAAAGTCATAATTCACATCCAACAGTCATATACAGTCAAAAGATTAAATGTTAAAATTTCATCCATTTTGACCATTTTGGGATCGTTCGACATGTCCGGAGTCATCGTTTTTCATCCGAAAATTGATTATTTGGACTGTACCAAAAATCATTCAAAATGTCAATTGGATCGTGCCTCATGTTGAATAACCACTTTTTAAACCCTCACAGTGACCAAAATTGCCAATTATACAGAGTTTTGATTACTCAAAAGCTTCAATTTTGACCCCTTTGAGGCACAGAAATGACTTTAAACACACTTATTTTAGTTGACAAAGTCATAATTCACATCCAACAGTCATTTACAGTCAAAAGATTAAATGTTAAAATTTCATCCATATTGACCATTTTGGGATCGTTCGACATGTCCGGAGTCATCGTTTTTCATCCGAAAATTGATTTTTTGGACTGTACCAAAAATCATTCAAAATGTCAATTGGATCGTGCCTCATGTTGAATAACCACTTTTTAAACCCTCACAGTGACCAAAATTGCCAATTTTACAGAGTTTTGCTTACTCAAAAGCTTCAATTTTGACCCATTTCAGGCACAGAAATGACTTTAAACACACTTATTTTAGTTGACAAAGTCATAATTCACATCCAACAGTCATTTACAGTCAAAAGATTAAATGTTAAAATTTCATCCATATTGACCATTTTGGGATCGTTCGACATGTCCGGAGTCATCGTTTTTCATCCGAAAATGGATTTTTTGGACTGTACCAAAAATCATTCAAAATGTCAATTGGATCGTGCCTCATGTTGAATAACCACTTTTTAAACCCTCACAGTGACCAAAATTGCCAATTTTACAGAGTTTTGCTTACTCAAAAGCTTCAATTTTGACCCATTTCAGGCACAGAAATGACTTTAAACACACTTATTTTAGTTGACAAAGTCATAATTCACATCCAACAGTCATTTACAGTCAAAAGATTAAATGTTAAAATTTCATCCATATTGACCATTTTGGGATCGTTCGACATGTCCGGAGTCATCGTTTTTCATCCGAAAATTGATTTTTTGGACTGTACCAAAAATCATTCAAAATGTCAATTGGATCGTGCCTCATGTTGAATAACCACTTTTTAAACCCTCACAGTGACCAAAATTGCCAATTTTACAGAGTTTTGCTTACTCAAAAGCTTCAATTTTGACCCATTTCAGGCACAGAAATGACTTTAAACACACTTATTTTAGTTGACAAAGTCATAATTCACATCCAACAGTCATATACAGTCAAAAGATTAAATGTTAAAATTTCATCCATTTTGACCATTTTGGGATCGTTCGACATGTCCGGAGTCATCGTTTTTCATCCGAAAATTGATTATTTGGACTGTACCAAAAATCATTCAAAATGTCAATTGGATCGTGCCTCATGTTGAATAACCACTTTTTAAACCCTCACAGTGACCAAAATTGCCATTTTTACAGTTTTGATTACTCAAAAGCTTCAATTTTGACCCATTTCAGGCACAGGAATTACTTTAAACACACTTATTTTAGTTGACAAAGTCATAATTCACATCCAACAGTCATTTACAGTCAAAAGATTAAATGTTAAAATTTCGTCCATATTGACCATTTTGGGATCATTCGACATGTCCGGAGTCATCGTTTTTCATCCGAAAATTGATTTTTTGGACTGTACCAAAAATGATTCAAAATGGCAATTGGATCGTGCCTCATGTTGAATAACCACTTTTTAAACCCTCACAGTGACCAAAATTGCCATTTTTACAGAGTTTTGATTACTCAAAAGCTTCACTTTTGACCCCTTTGAGGCACAGAAAGACTTTAAACACACCTATTTTAGTTGACAAAGTCATAATTCACATCCAACAGTCATTTACAGTCAAAAGATTAAATGTTAAAATTTCATCATTATAGACCATTTTGGGAACGTTCGACAGGTCCGGAGTCATCGTTTTTCATCCGAAAATTGATTTTTTGGATTGTACCAAAAATGATTCAAAATGTCAATTGGATCGTGCCTCATGTTGAATAACCACTTTTTAAACCCTCACAGTGACCAAAATTGCAATTTTTACAGAGTTTTGATTACTCAAAAGCTTCAATTTCGACCCCTTTGAGGCACAGAAATGACTTTAAACACACTTATTTTAGTTGACAAAGTCATAATTCACATCCAACAGTCATTTACAGTCAAAAGATTAAATGTTAAAATTTCATCATTATAGACCATTTTGGGAACGTTCGACAGGTCCGGAGTCATCGTTTTTCATCCGAAAATTGATTTTTTGGATTGTACCAAAAATGATTCAAAATGTCAATTGGATCGTGCCTCATGTTGAATAACCACTTTTTAAACCCTCACAGTGACCAAAATTGCCATTTTAAAGAGTTTTGAATACTCAAAAGCTGCAATTTTGACCCCTTTGAGGCACAGAAATGACTTTAAACACACGTATTTTAGTTGACAAAGTCATAATTCACATCCAACAGTCATTTACAGTCAAAAGATTAAATGTTAACATTTCATCCATATTGACCATTTTGGGATCGTTCGACATGTCCGGAGTCATCGTTTTTCATCCGAAAATTGATTTTTTGGACAGTACTAAAAATCATTCAAAATATCAATTGGATCGTGCCTCATGTTGAATAACCACTATTTAAACCCTCACAGTGACCAAAATTGCCAATTTTAAAGAGTTTTGCTTACTCAAAAGCTTCAATTTTGACCCATTTCAGGCACGGAAATGACTTTAAACACACTTATTTTAGTTGACAAAGTCATAATTCACATCCAACAGTCATTTACAGTCAAAAGATGAAATGTTAAAATTTCGTCCATATTGACCATTTTGGGATCATTCGAGATGTCAGGAGTCATCGTTTTTCATCCGAAAATTGATTTTTTGGACTGTACCAAAAATGATTCAAAATGTCAATTGGATCGTGCCTCATGTTGAATAACCACTTTTTAAACCCTCACAGTGACCAAAATTGCCATTTTTACAGAGTTTTGATTACTCAAAAGCTTCAATTTTGACCCCTTTGAGGCACAGAAATGACTTTAAACACACTTATTTTAGTTGACAAAGTCATAATTCACACCCAACAGTCATTTACAGTCAAAAGATTAAATGTTAAAATTTCATCCATATTGACCATTTTGGGATCGTTCGACATGTCCGGAGTCATCGTTTTTCATCTGAAAATTGATTTTTTGGACTGTACCAAAAATGATTCAAAATGGCAATTGGATCGTGCCTCATGTTGAATAACCACTTTTTAAACCCTCACAGTGACCAAAATTGCCATTTTTACAGAGTTTTGATTACTCAAAAGCTTCAATTTTGACCCCTTTGAGGCACAGAAATGACTTTAAACACACTTATTTTAGTTGACAAAGTCATAATTCACATCCAACAGTCATTTACAGTCAAAAGATTAAATGTTAAAATTTCATCCATTTTGACCATTTTGGGTTCGTTCGACATGTCCGGAGTCATCGTTTTTCATCCGAAAATTGATTATTTGGACTGTACCAAAAATCATTCAAAATGTCAATTGGATCGTGCCTCATGTTGAATAACTACTTTTTAAACCCTCACAGTGACCAAAATTGCCATTTTTACAGAGTTTTGCTTACTCAAAAGCTTCAATTTTGACCCATTTCAGGCACAGGAATTACTTTAAACACACTTATTTTAGTTGACAAAGTCATAATTCACATCCAACAGTCATTTCCAGTCAAAAGATTAAATGTTAAAATTTCATCATTATAGACCATTTTAGGAACGTTCGACAGGTCCGGAGTCATCGTTTTTCATCCGAAAATTGATTTTTTGGATTGTACCAAAAATGATTCAAAATGTCAATTGGATCGTGCCTCATGTTGAATAACCACTTTTTAAACCCTCACAGTGACCAAAATTGCCATTTTTACAGAGTTTTGATTACTCAAAAGCTTCAATTTTGACCCCTTTGAGGCACAGAAATGACTTTAAACACACTTATTTTAGTTGACAAAGTCATAATTCACATCCAACAGTCATTTACAGTCAAAAGATTAAATGTTAAAATTTCATCCATATTGACCATTTTGGGATCGTTCGACATGTCCGGAGTCATCGTTTTTCATCCGAAAATTGATTTTTTGGACTGTACCAGAAATTATTCAAAATGTCAATTGGATCGTGCCTCATGTTGAATAACCACTTTTTAAACCCTCACAGTGACCAAAATTGCCATTTTTACAGAGTTTTGATTACTCAAAAGCTTCAATTTTGACCCCTTTGAGGCACAGAAATGACTTTAAACACACTTATTTTAGTTGACAAAGTCATAATTCACATCCAACAGTCATTTACAGTCAAAAGATTAAATGTTAAAATTTCATCCATATTGACCATTTTGGGATCGTTCGACATGTCCGGAGTCATCGTTTTTCATCCGAAAATTGATTTTTTGGACTGTACCAAAAATCATTCAAAATGTCAATTGGATCGTGCCTCATGTTGAATAACCACTTTTTAAACCCTCACAGTGACCAAAATTGCCAATTTTACAGAGTTTTGCTTACTCAAAAGCTTCAATTTTGACCCATTTCAGGCACAGAAATGACTTTAAACACACTTATTTTAGTTGACAAAGTCATAATTCACATCCAACAGTCATTTACAGTCAAAAGATTAAATGTTAAAATTTCATCCATATTGACCATTTTGGGATCGTTCGACATGTCCGGAGTCATCGTTTTTCATCCGAAAATTGATTTTTTGGACTGTACCAAAAATCATTCAAAATGTCAATTGGATCGTGCCTCATGTTGAATAACCACTTTTTAAACCCTCACAGTGACCAAAATTGCCAATTTTACAGAGTTTTGCTTACTCAAAAGCTTCAATTTTGACCCATTTCAGGCACAGAAATGACTTTAAACACACTTATTTTAGTTGACAAAGTCATAATTCACATCCAACAGTCATATACAGTCAAAAGATTAAATGTTAAAATTTCATCCATTTTGACCATTTTGGGATCGTTCGACATGTCCGGAGTCATCGTTTTTCATCCGAAAATTGATTATTTGGACTGTACCAAAAATCATTCAAAATGTCAATTGGATCGTGCCTCATGTTGAATAACCACTTTTTAAACCCTCACAGTGACCAAAATTGCCAATTTTACAGAGTTTTGCTTACTCAAAAGCTTCAATTTTGACCCATTTCAGGCACAGGAATTACTTTAAACACACTTATTTTAGTTGACAAAGTCATAATTCACATCCAACAGTCATTTACAGTCAAAAGATTAAATGTTAAAATTTCATCCATATTGACCATTTTGGGATCGTTTGACATGTCCGGAGTCATCGTTTTTCATCCGAAAATTGATTTTTGGACTGTACCAAAAATGATTCAAAATGTCAATTTGATCGTGCCTCATGTTGAATAACCACTTTTTAAACCCTCACAGTGACCAAATTTGCCAATTTTACAGAGTTTTGCTTACTCAAAAGCTTCAATTTTGACCCATTTCAGGCGCAGGAATTACTTTAAACACACTTATTTTAGTTGACAAAGTCATAATTCACATCCAACAGTCATTTACAGTCAAAAGATTAAATGTTAAAATTTCATCCATATTGACCATTTTGGGATCGTTTGACATGTCCGGAGTCATCGTTTTTCATCCGAAAATTGATTTTTGGACTGTACCAAAAATGATTCAAAATGTCAATTTGATCGTGCCTCATGTTGAATAACCACTTTTTAAACCCTCACAGTGACCAAATTTGCCATTTTTACAGAGTTTTGATTACTCAAAAGCTTCAATTTTGACACATTTCAGGCACAGAAATGACTTTAAACACACTTATTTTAGTTGACAAAGTCATAATTCACATCCAACAGTCATATACAGTCAAAAGATTAAATGTTAAAATTTCATCCATTTTGACCATTTTGGGATCGTTCGACATGTCCGGAGTCATCGTTTTTCATCCGAAAATTGATTATTTGGACTGTACCAAAAATCATTCAAAATGTCAATTGGATCGTGCCTCATGTTGAATAACCACTTTTTAAACCCTCACAGTGACCAAAATTGCCAATTTTACAGAGTTTTGCTTACTCAAAAGCTTCAATTTTGACCCATTTCATGGCACAGGAATTACTTTAAACACACTTATTTTAGTTCACAAAGTCATAATTCACATCCAACAGTCATTTACAGTCAAAAGATTAAATGTTAAAATTTCATCCATATTGACCATTTTGGGATCGTTCGACATGTCCGGAGTCATCGTTTTTCATCCGAAAATTGATTTTTTGGACTGTACCAGAAATTATTCAAAATGTCAATTGGATCGTGCCTCATGTTGAATAACCACTTTTTAAACCCTCACAGTGACCAAAATTGCCATTTTTACAGAGTTTTGATTACTCAAAAGCTTCAATTTTGACCCCTTTGAGGCACAGAAATGACTTTAAACACACTTATTTTAGTTGACAAAGTCATAATTCACATCCAACAGTCATTTACAGTCAAAAGATTAAATGTTAAAATTTCATCCATATTGACCATTTTGGGATCGTTCGACATGTCCGGAGTCATCGTTTTTCATCCGAAAATTGATTTTTTGGACTGTACCAAAAATCATTCAAAATGTCAATTGGATCGTGCCTCATGTTGAATAACCACTTTTTAAACCCTCACAGTGACCACAATTGCCAATTTTACAGAGTTTTGCTTACTCAAAAGCTTCAATTTTGACCCATTTCAGGCACAGAAATGACTTTAAACACACTTATTTTAGTTGACAAAGTCATAATTCACATCCAACAGTCATATACAGTCAAAAGATTAAATGTTAAAATTTCATCCATTTTGACCATTTTGGGATCGTTCGACATGTCCGGAGTCATCGTTTTTCATCCGAAAATTGATTATTTGGACTGTACCAAAAATCATTCAAAATGTCAATTGGATCGTGCCTCATGTTGAATAACCACTTTTTAAACCCTCACAGTGACCAAAATTGCCATTTTTACAGTTTTGATTACTCAAAAGCTTCAATTTTGACCCATTTCAGGCACAGGAATTACTTTAAACACACTTATTTTAGTTGACAAAGTCATAATTCACATCCAACAGTCATTTACAGTCAAAAGATTAAATGTTAAAATTTCGTCCATATTGACCATTTTGGGATCATTCGACATGTCCGGAGTCATCGTTTTTCATCCGAAAATTGATTTTTTGGACTGTACCAAAAATGATTCAAAATGGCAATTGGATCGTGCCTCATGTTGAATAACCACTTTTTAAACCCTCACAGTGACCAAAATTGCCATTTTTACAGAGTTTTGATTACTCAAAAGCTTCACTTTTGACCCCTTTGAGGCACAGAAAGACTTTAAACACACCTATTTTAGTTGACAAAGTCATAATTCACATCCAACAGTCATTTACAGTCAAAAGATTAAATGTTAAAATTTCATCATTATAGACCATTTTGGGAACGTTCGACAGGTCCGGAGTCATCGTTTTTCATCCGAAAATTGATTTTTTGGATTGTACCAAAAATGATTCAAAATGTCAATTGGATCGTGCCTCATGTTGAATAACCACTTTTTAAACCCTCACAGTGACCAAAATTGCAATTTTTACAGAGTTTTGATTACTCAAAAGCTTCAATTTCGACCCCTTTGAGGCACAGAAATGACTTTAAACACACTTATTTTAGTTGACAAAGTCATAATTCACATCCAACAGTCATTTACAGTCAAAAGATTAAATGTTAAAATTTCATCATTATAGACCATTTTGGGAACGTTCGACAGGTCCGGAGTCATCGTTTTTCATCCGAAAATTGATTTTTTGGATTGTACCAAAAATGATTCAAAATGTCAATTGGATCGTGCCTCATGTTGAATAACCACTTTTTAAACCCTCACAGTGACCAAAATTGCCATTTTAAAGAGTTTTGAATACTCAAAAGCTGCAATTTTGACCCCTTTGAGGCACAGAAATGACTTTAAACACACGTATTTTAGTTGACAAAGTCATAATTCACATCCAACAGTCATTTACAGTCAAAAGATTAAATGTTAACATTTCATCCATATTGACCATTTTGGGATCGTTCGACATGTCCGGAGTCATCGTTTTTCATCCGAAAATTGATTTTTTGGACAGTACTAAAAATCATTCAAAATATCAATTGGATCGTGCCTCATGTTGAATAACCACTATTTAAACCCTCACAGTGACCAAAATTGCCAATTTTAAAGAGTTTTGCTTACTCAAAAGCTTCAATTTTGACCCATTTCAGGCACGGAAATGACTTTAAACACACTTATTTTAGTTGACAAAGTCATAATTCACATCCAACAGTCATTTACAGTCAAAAGATGAAATGTTAAAATTTCGTCCATATTGACCATTTTGGGATCATTCGAGATGTCAGGAGTCATCGTTTTTCATCCGAAAATTGATTTTTTGGACTGTACCAAAAATGATTCAAAATGTCAATTGGATCGTGCCTCATGTTGAATAACCACTTTTTAAACCCTCACAGTGACCAAAATTGCCATTTTTACAGAGTTTTGATTGCTCAAAAGCTTCAATTTTGACCCCTTTGAGGCACAGAAATGACTTTAAACACACTTATTTTAGTTGACAAAGTCATAATTCACACCCAACAGTCATTTACAGTCAAAAGATTAAATGTTAAAATTTCATCCATATTGACCATTTTGGGATCGTTCGACATGTCCGGAGTCATCGTTTTTCATCTGAAAATTGATTTTTTGGACTGTACCAAAAATGATTCAAAATGGCAATTGGATCGTGCCTCATGTTGAATAACCACTTTTTAAACCCTCACAGTGACCAAAATTGCCATTTTTACAGAGTTTTGATTACTCAAAAGCTTCAATTTTGACCCCTTTGAGGCACAGAAATGACTTTAAACACACTTATTTTAGTTGACAAAGTCATAATTCACATCCAACAGTCATTTACAGTCAAAAGATTAAATGTTAAAATTTCATCCATTTTGACCATTTTGGGTTCGTTCGACATGTCCGGAGTCATCGTTTTTCATCCGAAAATTGATTATTTGGACTGTACCAAAAATCATTCAAAATGTCAATTGGATCGTGCCTCATGTTGAATAACTACTTTTTAAACCCTCACAGTGACCAAAATTGCCATTTTTACAGAGTTTTGCTTACTCAAAAGCTTCAGTTTTGACCCATTTCAGGCACAGGAATTACTTTAAACACACTTATTTTAGTTGACAAAGTCATAATTCACATCCAACAGTCATTTCCAGTCAAAAGATTAAATGTTAAAATTTCATCATTATAGACCATTTTAGGAACGTTCGACAGGTCCGGAGTCATCGTTTTTCATCCGAAAATCGATTTTTTTGGATTGTACCAAAAATGATTCAAAATGTCAATTGGATCGTGCCTCATGTTGAATAACCACTTTTTAAACCCTCACAGTGACCAAAATTGCCATTTTTACAGAGTTTTGATTACTCAAAAGCTTCAATTTTGACCCCTTTGAGGCACAGAAATGACTTTAAACACACTTATTTTAGTTGACAAAGTCATAATTCACATCCAACAGTCATTTACAGTCAAAAGATTAAATGTTAAAATTTCATCCATATTGACCATTTTGGGATCGTTCGACATGTCCGGAGTCATCGTTTTTCATCCGAAAATTGATTTTTTGGACTGTACCAGAAATTATTCAAAATGTCAATTGGATCGTGCCTCATGTTGAATAACCACTTTTTAAACCCTCACAGTGACCAAAATTGCCATTTTTACAGAGTTTTGATTACTCAAAAGCTTCAATTTTGACCCCTTTGAGGCACAGAAATGACTTTAAACACACTTATTTTAGTTGACAAAGTCATAATTCACATCCAACAGTCATTTACAGTCAAAAGATTAAATGTTAAAATTTCATCCATATTGACCATTTTGGGATCGTTCGACATGTCCGGAGTCATCGTTTTTCATCCGAAAATTGATTTTTTGGACTGTACCAAAAATCATTCAAAATGTCAATTGGATCGTGCCTCATGTTGAATAACCACTTTTTAAACCCTCACAGTGACCAAAATTGCCAATTTTACAGAGTTTTGCTTACTCAAAAGCTTCAATTTTGACCCATTTCAGGCACAGAAATGACTTTAAACACACTTATTTTAGTTGACAAAGTCATAATTCACATCCAACAGTCATTTACAGTCAAAAGATTAAATGTTAAAATTTCATCCATATTGACCATTTTGGGATCGTTCGACATGTCCGGAGTCATCGTTTTTCATCCGAAAATTGATTTTTTGGACTGTACCAAAAATCATTCAAAATGTCAATTGGATCGTGCCTCATGTTGAATAACCACTTTTTAAACCCTCACAGTGACCAAAATTGCCAATTTTACAGAGTTTTGCTTACTCAAAAGCTTCAATTTTGACCCATTTCAGGCACAGAAATGACTTTAAACACACTTATTTTAGTTGACAAAGTCATAATTCACATCCAACAGTCATATACAGTCAAAAGATTAAATGTTAAAATTTCATCCATTTTGACCATTTTGGGATCGTTCGACATGTCCGGAGTCATCGTTTTTCATCCGAAAATTGATTATTTGGACTGTACCAAAAATCATTCAAAATGTCAATTGGATCGTGCCTCATGTTGAATAACCACTTTTTAAACCCTCACAGTGACCAAAATTGCCAATTTTACAGAGTTTTGCTTACTCAAAAGCTTCAATTTTGACCCATTTCAGGCACAGGAATTACTTTAAACACACTTATTTTAGTTGACAAAGTCATAATTCACATCCAACAGTCATTTACAGTCAAAAGATTAAATGTTAAAATTTCATCCATATTGACCATTTTGGGATCGTTTGACATGTCCGGAGTCATCGTTTTTCATCCGAAAATTGATTTTTGGACTGTACCAAAAATGATTCAAAATGTCAATTTGATCGTGCCTCATGTTGAATAACCACTTTTTAAACCCTCACAGTGACCAAATTTGCCAATTTTACAGAGTTTTGCTTACTCAAAAGCTTCAATTTTGACCCATTTCAGGCACAGGAATTACTTTAAACACACTTATTTTAGTTGACAAAGTCATAATTCACATCCAACAGTCATTTACAGTCAAAAGATTAAATGTTAAAATTTCATCCATATTGACCATTTTGGGATCGTTTGACATGTCCGGAGTCATCGTTTTTCATCCGAAAATTGATTTTTGGACTGTACCAAAAATGATTCAAAATGTCAATTTGATCGTGCCTCATGTTGAATAACCACTTTTTAAACCCTCACAGTGACCAAATTTGCCATTTTTACAGAGTTTTGATTACTCAAAAGCTTCAATTTTGACACATTTCAGGCACAGAAATGACTTTAAACACACTTATTTTAGTTGACAAAGTCATAATTCACATCCAACAGTCATATACAGTCAAAAGATTAAATGTTAAAATTTCATCCATTTTGACCATTTTGGGATCGTTCGACATGTCCGGAGTCATCGTTTTTCATCCGAAAATTGATTATTTGGACTGTACCAAAAATCATTCAAAATGTCAATTGGATCGTGCCTCATGTTGAATAACCACTTTTTAAACCCTCACAGTGACCAAAATTGCCAATTTTACAGAGTTTTGCTTACTCAAAAGCTTCAATTTTGACCCATTTCAGGCACAGGAATTACTTTAAACACACTTATTTTAGTTGACAAAGTCATAATTCACATCCAACAGTCATTTACAGTCAAAAGATTAAATGTTAAAATTTCATCCATTTTGACCATTTTGGGATCGTTCGACATGTCCGGAGTCATCGTTTTTCATCCGAAAATTGATTATTTGGACTGTACCAAAAATCATTCAAAATGTCAATTGGATCGTGCCTCATGTTGAATAACCACTTTTTAAACCCTCACAGTGACCAAAATTGCCAATTTTACAGAGTTTTGCTTACTCAAAAGCTTCAATTTTGACCCATTTCAGGCACAGGAATTACTTTAAACACACTTATTTTAGTTGACAAAGTCATAATTCACATCCAACAGTCATTTACAGTCAAAAGATTAAATGTTAAAATTTCATCCATATTGACCATTTTGGGATCGTTCGACATGTCCGGAGTCATCGTTTTTCATCCGAAAATTGATTTTTTGGACTGTACCAAAAATGATTCAAAATGGCAATTGGATCGTGCCTCATGTTGAATAACCACTTTTTAAACCCTCACAGTGACCAAAATTGCCATTTTTACAGAGTTTTGATTACTCAAAAGCTTCACTTTTGACCCCTTTGAGGCACAGAAAGACTTTAAACACACCTATTTTAGTTGACAAAGTCATAATTCACATCCAACAGTCATTTACAGTCAAAAGATTAAATGTTAAAATTTCATCATTATAGACCATTTTGGGAACGTTCGACAGGTCCGGAGTCATCGTTTTTCATCCGAAAATTGATTTTTTGGATTGTACCAAAAATGATTCAAAATGTCAATTGGATCGTGCCTCATGTTGAATAACCACTTTTTAAACCCTCACAGTGACCAAAATTGCCATTTTTACAGAGTTTTGATTACTCAAAAGCTTCAATTTCGACCCCTTTGAGGCACAGAAATGACTTTAAACACACTTATTTTAGTTGACAAAGTCATAATTCACATCCAACAGTCATTTACAGTCAAAAGATTAAATGTTAAAATTTCATCATTATAGACCATTTTGGGAACGTTCGACAGGTCCGGAGTCATCGTTTTTCATCCGAAAATTGATTTTTTGGATTGTACCAAAAATGATTCAAAATGTCAATTGGATCGTGCCTCATGTTGAATAACCACTTTTTAAACCCTCACAGTGACCAAAATTGCCATTTTAAAGAGTTTTGAATACTCAAAAGCTGCAATTTTGACCCCTTTGAGGCACAGAAATGACTTTAAACACACGTATTTTAGTTGACAAAGTCATAATTCACATCCAACAGTCATTTACAGTCAAAAGATTAAATGTTAACATTTCATCCATATTGACCATTTTGGGATCGTTCGACATGTCCGGAGTCATCGTTTTTCATCCGAAAATTGATTTTTTGGACAGTACTAAAAATCATTCAAAATATCAATTGGATCGTGCCTCATGTTGAATAACCACTATTTAAACCCTCACAGTGACCAAAATTGCCAATTTTAAAGAGTTTTGCTTACTCAAAAGCTTCAATTTTGACCCATTTCAGGCACGGAAATGACTTTAAACACACTTATTTTAGTTGACAAAGTCATAATTCACATCCAACAGTCATTTACAGTCAAAAGATGAAATGTTAAAATTTCGTCCATATTGACCATTTTGGGATCATTCGAGATGTCAGGAGTCATCGTTTTTCATCCGAAAATTGATTTTTTGGACTGTACCAAAAATGATTCAAAATGTCAATTGGATCGTGCCTCATGTTGAATAACCACTTTTTAAACCCTCACAGTGACCAAAATTGCCATTTTTACAGAGTTTACATTACTCAAAAGCTTCAATTTTGACCCCTTTGAGGCACAGAAATGACTTTAAACACACTTATTTTAGTTGACAAAGTCATAATTCACATCCAACAGTCATTTACAGTCAAAAGATTAAATGTTAAAATTTCATCCATATTGACCATTTTGGGATCGTTCGACATGTCCGGAGTCATCGTTTTTCATCTGAAAATTGATTTTTTGGACTGTACCAAAAATGATTCAAAATGGCAATTGGATCGTGCCTCATGTTGAATAACCACTTTTTAAACCCTCACAGTGACCAAAATTGCCATTTTTACAGAGTTTTGATTACTCAAAAGCTTCAATTTTGACCCCTTTGAGGCACAGAAATGACTTTAAACACACTTATTTTAGTTGACAAAGTCATAATTCACATCCAACAGTCATTTACAGTCAAAAGATTAAATGTTAAAATTTCATCCATATTGACCATTTTGGGATCGTTCGACATGTCCGGAGTCATCGTTTTTCATCCGAAAATTGATTTTTTGGACTGTACCAAAAATCATTCAAAATGTCAATTGGATCGTGCCTCATGTTGAATAACCACTTTTTAAACCCTCACAGTGACCAAAATTGCCAATTTTACAGAGTTTTGCTTACTCAAAAGCTTCAATTTTGACCCATTTCAGGCACAGAAATGACTTTAAACACACTTATTTTAGTTGACAAAGTCATAATTCACATCCAACAGTCATTTACAGTCAAAAGATTAAATGTTAAAATTTCATCCATATTGACCATTTTGGGATCGTTCGACATGTCCGGAGTCATCGTTTTTCATCCGAAAATTGATTTTTTGGACTGTACCAAAAATCATTCAAAATGTCAATTGGATCGTGCCTCATGTTGAATAACCACTTTTTAAACCCTCACAGTGACCAAAATTGCCAATTTTACAGAGTTTTGCTTACTCAAAAGCTTCAATTTTGACCCATTTCAGGCACAGAAATGACTTTAAACACACTTATTTTAGTTGACAAAGTCATAATTCACATCCAACAGTCATATACAGTCAAAAGATTAAATGTTAAAATTTCATCCATTTTGACCATTTTGGGATCGTTCGACATGTCCGGAGTCATCGTTTTTCATCCGAAAATTGATTATTTGGACTGTACCAAAAATCATTCAAAATGTCAATTGGATCGTGCCTCATGTTGAATAACCACTTTTTAAACCCTCACAGTGACCAAAATTGCCAATTTTACAGAGTTTTGCTTACTCAAAAGCTTCAATTTTGACCCATTTCAGGCACAGGAATTACTTTAAACACACTTATTTTAGTTGACAAAGTCATAATTCACATCCAACAGTCATTTACAGTCAAAAGATTAAATGTTAAAATTTCATCCATTTTGACCATTTTGGGATCGTTCGACATGTCCGGAGTCATCGTTTTTCATCCGAAAATTGATTATTTGGACTGTACCAAAAATCATTCAAAATGTCAATTGGATCGTGCCTCATGTTGAATAACCACTTTTTAAACCCTCACAGTGACCAAAATTGCCAATTTTACAGAGTTTTGCTTACTCAAAAGCTTCAATTTTGACCCATTTCAGGCACAGGAATTACTTTAAACACACTTATTTTAGTTGACAAAGTCATAATTCACAACCAACAGTCATTTACAGTCAAAAGATTAAATGTTAAAATTTCATCCATATTGACCATTTTGGGATCGTTCGACATGTCCGGAGTCATCGTTTTTCATCCGAAAATTGATTTTTTGGACTGTACCAAAAATGATTCAAAATGGCAATTGGATCGTGCCTCATGTTGAATAACCACTTTTTAAACCCTCACAGTGACCAAAATTGCCATTTTTACAGAGTTTTGATTACTCAAAAGCTTCACTTTTGACCCCTTTGAGGCACAGAAAGACTTTAAACACACCTATTTTAGTTGACAAAGTCATAATTCACATCCAACAGTCATTTACAGTCAAAAGATTAAATGTTAAAATTTCATCATTATAGACCATTTTGGGAACGTTCGACAGGTCCGGAGTCATCGTTTTTCATCCGAAAATTGATTTTTTGGATTGTACCAAAAATGATTCAAAATGTCAATTGGATCGTGCCTCATGTTGAATAACCACTTTTTAAACCCTCACAGTGACCAAAATTGCCATTTTTACAGAGTTTTGATTACTCAAAAGCTTCAATTTCGACCCCTTTGAGGCACAGAAATGACTTTAAACACACTTATTTTAGTTGACAAAGTCATATTTCACATCCAACAGTCATTTACAGTCAAAAGATTAAATGTTAAAATTTCATCATTATAGACCATTTTGGGAACGTTCGACAGGTCCGGAGTCATCGTTTTTCATCCGAAAATTGATTTTTTGGATTGTACCAAAAATGATTCAAAATGTCAATTGGATCGTGCCTCATGTTGAATAACCACTTTTTAAACCCTCACAGTGACCAAAATTGCCATTTTAAAGAGTTTTGAATACTCAAAAGCTGCAATTTTGACCCCTTTGAGGCACAGAAATGACTTTAAACACACGTATTTTAGTTGACAAAGTCATAATTCACATCCAACAGTCATTTACAGTCAAAAGATTAAATGTTAACATTTCATCCATATTGACCATTTTGGGATCGTTCGACATGTCCGGAGTCATCGTTTTTCATCCGAAAATTGATTTTTTGGACAGTACTAAAAATCATTCAAAATATCAATTGGATCGTGCCTCATGTTGAATAACCACTATTTAAACCCTCACAGTGACCAAAATTGCCAATTTTAAAGAGTTTTGCTTACTCAAAAGCTTCAATTTTGACCCATTTCAGGCACGGAAACGACTTTAAACACACTTATTTTAGTTGACAAAGTCATAATTCACATCCAACAGTCATTTACAGTCAAAAGATGAAATGTTAAAATTTCGTCCATATTGACCATTTTGGGATCATTCGAGATGTCAGGAGTCATCGTTTTTCATCCGAAAATTGATTTTTTGGACTGTACCAAAAATGATTCAAAATGTCAATTGGATCGTGCCTCATGTTGAATAACCACTTTTTAAACCCTCACAGTGACCAAAATTGCCATTTTTACAGAGTTTACATTACTCAAAAGCTTCAATTTTGACCCCTTTGAGGCACAGAAATGACTTTAAACACACTTATTTTAGTTGACAAAGTCATAATTCACATCCAACAGTCATTTACAGTCAAAAGATTAAATGTTAAAATTTCATCCATATTGACCATTTTGGGATCGTTCGACATGTCCGGAGTCATCGTTTTTCATCTGAAAATTGATTTTTTGGACTGTACCAAAAATGATTCAAAATGGCAATTGGATCGTGCCTCATGTTGAATAACCACTTTTTAAACCCTCACAGTGACCAAAATTGCCATTTTTACAGAGTTTTGATTACTCAAAAGCTTCAATTTTGACCCCTTTGAGGCACAGAAATGACTTTAAACACACTTATTTTAGTTGACAAAGTCATAATTCACATCCAACAGTCATTTACAGTCAAAAGATTAAATGTTAAAATTTCATCCATTTTGACCATTTTGGGATCGTTCGACATGTCCGGAGTCATCGTTTTTCATCCGAAAATTGATTATTTGGACTGTACCAAAAATCATTCAAAATGTCAATTGGATCGTGCCTCATGTTGAATAACTACTTTTTAAACCCTCACAGTGACCAAAATTGCCATTTTTACAGAGTTTTGCTTACTCAAAAGCTTCAATTTTGACCCATTTCAGGCACAGGAATTACTTTAAACACACTTATTTTAGTTGACAAAGTCATAATTCACATCCAACAGTCATTTACAGTCAAAAGATTAAATGTTAAAATTTCATCATTATAGACCATTTTGGGAACGTTCGACAGGTCCGGAGTCATCGTTTTTCATCCGAAAATTGATTTTTTGGATTGTACCAAAAATGATTCAAAATGTCAATTGGATCGTGCCTCATGTTGAATAACCACTTTTTAAACCCTCACAGTGACCAAAATTGCCATTTTTACAGAGTTTTGATTACTCAAAAGCTTCAATTTTGACCCCTTTGAGGCACAGAAATGACTTTAAACACACTTATTTTAGTTGACAAAGTCATAATTCACATCCAACAGTCATTTACAGTCAAAAGATTAAATGTTAAAATTTCATCCATATTGACCATTTTGGGATCGTTCGACATGTCCGGAGTCATCGTTTTTCATCCGAAAATTGATTTTTTGGACTGTACCAGAAATTATTCAAAATGTCAATTGGATCGTGCCTCATGTTGAATAACCACTTTTTAAACCCTCACAGTGACCAAAATTGCCATTTTTACAGAGTTTTGATTACTCAAAAGCTTCAATTTTGAACCCTTTGAGGCACAGAAATGACTTTAAACACACTTATTTTAGTTGACAAAGTCATAATTCACATCCAACAGTCATTTACAGTCAAAAGATTAAATGTTAAAATTTCATCCATATTGACCATTTTGGGATCGTTCGACATGTCCGGAGTCATCGTTTTTCATCCGAAAATTGATTTTTTGGACTGTACCAAAAATCATTCAAAATGTCAATTGGATCGTGCCTCATGTTGAATAACCACTTTTTAAACCCTCACAGTGACCAAAATTGCCAATTTTACAGAGTTTTGCTTACTCAAAAGCTTCAATTTTGACCCATTTCAGGCACAGAAATGACTTTAAACACACTTATTTTAGTTGACAAAGTCATAATTCACATCCAACAGTCATTTACAGTCAAAAGATTAAATGTTAAAATTTCATCCATATTGACCATTTTGGGATCGTTCGACATGTCCGGAGTCATCGTTTTTCATCCGAAAATTGATTTTTTGGACTGTACCAAAAATCATTCAAAATGTCAATTGGATCGTGCCTCATGTTGAATAACCACTTTTTAAACCCTCACAGTGACCAAAATTGCCAATTTTACAGAGTTTTGCTTACTCAAAAGCTTCAATTTTGACCCATTTCAGGCACAGAAATGACTTTAAATACACTTATTTTAGTTGACAAAGTCATAATTCACATCCAACAGTCATATACAGTCAAAAGATTAAATGTTAAAATTTCATCCATTTTGACCATTTTGGGATCGTTCGACATGTCCGGAGTCATCGTTTTTCATCCGAAAATTGATTATTTGGACTGTACCAAAAATCATTCAAAATGTCAATTGGATCATGCCTCATGTTGAATAACCACTTTTTAAACCCTCACAGTGACCAAAATTGCCAATTTTACAGAGTTTTGCTTACTCAAAAGCTTCAATTTTGACCCATTTCAGGCACAGGAATTACTTTAAACACACTTATTTTAGTTGACAAAGTCATAATTCACATCCAACAGTCATTTACAGTCAAAAGATTAAATGTTAAAATTTCATCCATATTGACCATTTTGGGATCGTTTGACATGTCCGGAGTCATCGTTTTTCATCCGAAAATTGATTTTTGGACTGTACCAAAAATGATTCAAAATGTCAATTTGATCGTGCCTCATGTTGAATAACCACTTTTTAAACCCTCACAGTGACCAAATTCGTCAATTTTACAGAGTTTTGCTTACTCAAAAGCTTCAATTTTGACCCATTTCAGGCACAGGAATTACTTTAAACACACTTATTTTAATTGACAAAGTCATAATTCACATCCAACAGTCATTTACAGTCAAAAGATTAAATGTTAAAATTTCATCCATATTGACCATTTTGGGATCGTTTGACATGTCCGGAGTCATCGTTTTTCATCCGAAAATTGATTTTTGGACTGTACCAAAAATGATTCAAAATGTCAATTTGATCGTGCCTCATGTTGAATAACCACTTTTTAAACCCTCACAGTGACCAAATTTGCCATTTTTACAGAGTTTTGATTACTCAAAAGCTTCAATTTTGACCCATTTCAGGCACAGAAATGACTTTAAACACACTTATTTTAGTTGACAAAGTCATAATTCACATCCAACAGTCATATACAGTCAAAAGATTAAATGTTAAAATTTCATCCATTTTGACCATTTTGGGATCGTTCGACATGTCCGGAGTCATCGTTTTTCATCCGAAAATTGATTATTTGGACTGTACCAAAAATCATTCAAAATGTCAATTGGATCGTGCCTCATGTTGAATAACCACTTTTTAAACCCTCACAGTGACCAAAATTGCCAATTTTACAGAGTTTTGCTTACTCAAAAGCTTCAATTTTGACCCATTTCAGGCACAGGAATTACTTTAAACACACTTATTTTAGTTGACAAAGTCATAATTCACATCCAACAGTCATTTACAGTCAAAAGATTAAATGTTAAAATTTCATCCATTTTGACCATTTTGGGATCGTTCGACATGTCCGGAGTCATCGTTTTTCATCCGAAAATTGATTATTTGGACTGTACCAAAAATCATTCAAAATGTCAATTGGATCGTGCCTCATGTTGAATAACCACTTTTTAAACCCTCACAGTGACCAAAATTGCCAATTTTACAGAGTTTTGCTTACTCAAAAGCTTCAATTTTGACCCATTTCAGGCACAGGAATTACTTTAAACACACTTATTTTAGTTGACAAAGTCATAATTCACATCCAACAGTCATTTACAGTCAAAAGATTAAATGTTAAAATTTCATCCATATTGACCATTTTGGGATCGTTTGACATGTCCGGAGTCATCGTTTTTCATCCGAAAATTGATTTTTGGACTGTACCAAAAATGATTCAAAATGTCAATTTGATCGTGCCTCATGTTGAATAACCACTTTTTAAACCCTCACAGTGACCAAAATTGCCATTTTTACAGAGTTTTGATTACTCAAAAGCTTCAATTTTGACCCCTTTGAGGCACAGAAATGACTTTAAACACACTTATTTTAGTTGACAAAGTCATAATTCACATCCAACAGTCATTTACAGTCAAAAGATTAAATGTTAAAATTTCGTCCATATTGACCATTTTGGGATCATTCGACATGTCCGGAGTCATCGTTTTTCATCCGAAAATTGATTTTTTGGACAGTACCAAAAATCATTCAAAATATCAATTGGATCGTGCCTCATGTTGAATAACCACTTTTTAAACCCTCACAGTGACCAAAATTGCCAATTTTAAAGAGTTTTGCTTACTCAAAAGCTTCAATTTTGACCCATTTCAGGCACAGAAATGACTTTAAACACACTTATTTTAGTTGACAAAGTCATAATTCACATCCAACAGTCATTTACAGTCAAAAGATTAAATGTTAAAATTTCGTCCATATTGACCATTTTGGGATCATTTGACAT
The DNA here is from genome assembly GCF_964263255.1 of Lissotriton vulgaris. Lineage (NCBI taxonomy): Eukaryota > Metazoa > Chordata > Amphibia > Caudata > Salamandridae > Lissotriton > Lissotriton vulgaris. The sequence goes on along the minus strand of NW_028246030.1, from coordinate 784,932 downwards.
GTCAGGAGTCATCGTTTTTCATCCGAAAATTGATTTTTTGGACTGTACCAAAAATGATTCAAAATGTCAATTGGATCGTGCCTCATGTTGAATAACCACTTTTTAAACCCTCACAGTGACCAAAATTGCCATTTTTACAGAGTTTTGATTACTCAAAAGCTTCAATTTTGACCCCTTTGAGGCACAGAAATGACTTTAAACACACTTATTTTAGTTGACAAAGTCATAATTCACATCCAACAGTCATTTACAGTCAAAAGATTAAATGTTAAAATTTCATCCATATTGACCATTTTGGGATCGTTCGACATGTCCGGAGTCATCGTTTATCATCTGAAAATTGATTTTTTGGACTGTACCAAAAATGATTCAAAATGGCAATTGGATCGTGCCTCATGTTGAATAACCACTTTTTAAACCCTCACAGTGACCAAAATTGCCATTTTTACAGTTTTGATTACTCAAAAGCTTCAATTTTGACCCCTTTGAGGCACAAAAATGACTTTAAACACACTTATTTTAGTTGACAAAGTCATAATTCACATCCAACAGTCATTTACAGTCAAAAGATTAAATGTTAAAATTTCATCCATTTTGACCATTTTGGGATCGTTCGACATGTCCGGAGTCATCGTTTTTCATCCGAAAATTGATTATTTGGACTGTACCAAAAATCATTCAAAATGTCAATTGGATCGTGCCTCATGTTGAATAACTACTTTTTAAACCCTCACAGTGACCAAAATTGCCAATTTTACAGAGTTTTGCTTACTCAAAAGCTTCAATTTTGACCCATTTCAGGCACAGGAATTACTTTAAACACACTTATTTTAGTTGACAAAGTCATAATTCACATCCAACAGTCATTTACAGTCAAAAGATTAAATGTTAAAATTTCGTCCATATTGACCATTTTGGGATCATTCGACATGTCCGGAGTCATCGTTTTTCATCCGAAAATTGATTTTTTGGACTGTACCAAAAATGATTCAAAATGGCAATTGGATCGTGCCTCATGTTGAATAACCACTTTTTAAACCCTCACAGTGACCAAAATTGCCATTTTTACAGAGTTTTGATTACTCAAAAGCTTCACTTTTGACCCCTTTGAGGCACAGAAAGACTTTAAACACACTTATTTTAGTTGACAAAGTCATAATTCACATCCAACAGTCATTTACAGTCAAAAGATTAAATGTTAAAATTTCATCATTATAGACCATTTTGGGAACGTTCGACAGGTCCGGAGTCATCGTTTTTCATCCGAAAATTGATTTTTTGGATTGTACCAAAAATGATTCAAAATGTCAATTGGATCGTGCCTCATGTTGAATAACCACTTTTTAAACCCTCACAGTGACCAAAATTGCCATTTTAAAGAGTTTTGAATACTCAAAAGCTGCAATTTTGACCCCTTTGAGGCACAGAAATGACTTTAAACACACGTATTTTAGTTGACAAAGTCATAATTCACATCCAACAGTCATTTACAGTCAAAAGATTAAATGTTAACATTTCATCCATATTGACCATTTTGGGATCGTTCGACATGTCCGGAGTCATCGTTTTTCATCCGAAAATTGATTTTTTGGACAGTACTAAAAATCATTCAAAATATCAATTGGATCGTGCCTCATGTTGAATAACCACTATTTAAACCCTCACAGTGACCAAAATTGCCAATTTTAAAGAGTTTTGCTTACTCAAAAGCTTCAATTTTGACCCATTTCAGGCACGGAAATGACTTTAAACACACTTATTTTAGTTGACAAAGTCATAATTCACATCCAACAGTCATTTACAGTCAAAAGATGAAATGTTAAAATTTCGTCCATATTGACCATTTTGGGATCATTCGAGATGTCAGGAGTCATCGTTTTTCATCCGAAAATTGATTTTTTGGACTGTACCAAAAATGATTCAAAATGTCAATTGGATTGTGCCTCATGTTGAATAACCACTTTTTAAACCCTCACAGTGACCAAAATTGCCATTTTTACAGAGTTTTGATTACTCAAAAGCTTCAATTTTGACCCCTTTGAGGCACAGAAATGACTTTAAACACACTTATTTTAGTTGACAAAGTCATAATTCACATCCAACAGTCATTTACAGTCAAAAGATTAAATGTTAAAATTTCATCCATATTGACCATTTTGGGATCGTTCGACATGTCCGGAGTCATCGTTTTTCATCTGAAAATTGATTTTTTGGACTGTACCAAAAATGATTCAAAATGGCAATTGGATCGTGCCTCATGTTGAATAACCACTTTTTAAACCCTCACAGTGACCAAAATTGCCATTTTTACAGAGTTTTGCTTACTCAAAAGCTTCAATTTTGACCCATTTGAGGCACAGAAATGACTTTAAACACACTTATTTTAGTTGACAAAGTCATAATTCACATCCAACAGTCATTTACAGTCAAAAGATTAAATGTTAAAATTTCATCCATTTTGACCATTTTGGGATCGTTCGACATGTCCGGAGTCATCGTTTTTCATCCGAAAATTGATTATTTGGACTGTACCAAAAATCATTCAAAATGTCAATTGGATCGTGCCTCATGTTGAATAACTACTTTTTAAACCCTCACAGTGACCAAAATTGCCAATTTTACAGAGTTTTGCTTACTCAAAAGCTTCAATTTTGACCCATTTCAGGCACAGGAATTACTTTAAACACACTTATTTTAGTTGACAAAGTCATAATTCACATCCAACAGTCATTTACAGTCAAAAGATTAAATGTTAAAATTTCGTCCATATTGACCATTTTGGGATCATTCGACATGTCCGGAGTCATCGTTTTTCATCCGAAAATTGATTTTTTGGACTGTACCAAAAATGATTCAAAATGGCAATTGGATCGTGCCTCATGTTGAATAACCACTTTTTAAACCCTCACAGTGACCAAAATTGCCATTTTTACAGAGTTTTGATTACTCAAAAGCTTCACTTTTGACCCCTTTGAGGCACAGAAAGACTTTAAACACACTTATTTTAGTTGACAAAGTCATAATTCACATCCAACAGTCATTTACAGTCAAAAGATGAAATGTTAAAATTTCGTCCATATTGACCATTTTGGGATCATTCGAGATGTCAGGAGTCATCGTTTTTCATCCGAAAATTGATTTTTTGGACTGTACCAAAAATGATTCAAAATGTCAATTGGATTGTGCCTCATGTTGAATAACCACTTTTTAAACCCTCACAGTGACCAAAATTGCCATTTTTACAGAGTTTTGATTACTCAAAAGCTTCAATTTTGACCCCTTTGAGGCACAGAAATGACTTTAAACACACTTATTTTAGTTGACAAAGTCATAATTCACATCCAACAGTCATTTACAGTCAAAAGATTAAATGTTAAAATTTCATCCATATTGACCATTTTGGGATCGTTCGACATGTCCGGAGTCATCGTTTTTCATCTGAAAATTGATTTTTTGGACTGTACCAAAAATGATTCAAAATGGCAATTGGATCGTGCCTCATGTTGAATAACCACTTTTTAAACCCTCACAGTGACCAAAATTGCCATTTTTACAGAGTTTTGCTTACTCAAAAGCTTCAATTTTGACCCATTTCAGGCACAGGAATTACTTTAAACACACTTATTTTAGTTGACAAAGTCATAATTCACATCCAACAGTCATTTACAGTCAAAAGATTAAATGTTAAAATTTCATCATTATAGACCATTTTGGGAACGTTCGACAGGTCCGGAGTCATCGTTTTTCATCCGAAAATTGATTTTTTGGATTGTACCAAAAATGATTCAAAATGTCAATTGGATCGTGCCTCATGTTGAATAACCACTTTTTAAACCCTCACAGTGACCAAAATTGCCATTTTTACAGAGTTTTGATTACTCAAAAGCTTCAATTTTGACCCATTTCAGGCACAGAAATGACTTTAAACACACTTATTTTAGTTGACAAAGTCATAATTCACATCCAACAGTCATATACAGTCAAAAGATTAAATGTTAAAATTTCATCCATTTTGACCATTTTGGGATCGTTCGACATGTCCGGAGTCATCGTTTTTCATCCGAAAATTGATTATTTGGACTGTACCAAAAATCATTCAAAATGTCAATTGGATCGTGCCTCATGTTGAATAACCACTTTTTAAACCCTCACAGTGACCAAAATTGCCAATTTTACAGAGTTTTGCTTACTCAAAAGCTTCAATTTTGACCCATTTCAGGCACAGGAATTACTTTAAACACACTTATTTTAGTTGACAAAGTCATAATTCACATCCAACAGTCATTTACAGTCAAAAGATTAAATGTTAAAATTTCATCCATTTTGACCATTTTGGGATCGTTCGACATGTCCGGAGTCATCGTTTTTCATCCGAAAATTGATTATTTGGACTGTACCAAAAATCATTCAAAATGTCAATTGGATCGTGCCTCATGTTGAATAACCACTTTTTAAACCCTCACAGTGACCAAAATTGCCAATTTTACAGAGTTTTGCTTACTCAAAAGCTTCAATTTTGACCCATTTCAGGCACAGGAATTACTTTAAACACACTTATTTTAGTTGACAAAGTCATAATTCACATCCAACAGTCATTTACAGTCAAAAGATTAAATGTTAAAATTTCATCCATATTGACCATTTTGGGATCGTTTGACATGTCCGGAGTCATCGTTTTTCATCCGAAAATTGATTTTTGGACTGTACCAAAAATGATTCAAAATGTCAATTTGATCGTGCCTCATGTTGAATAACCACTTTTTAAACCCTCACAGTGACCAAAATTGCCATTTTTACAGAGTTTTGATTACTCAAAAGCTTCAATTTTGACCCCTTTGAGGCACAGAAATGACTTTAAACACACTTATTTTAGTTGACAAAGTCATAATTCACATCCAACAGTCATTTACAGTCAAAAGATTAAATGTTAAAATTTCGTCCATATTGACCATTTTGGGATCATTCGACATGTCCGGAGTCATCGTTTTTCATCCGAAAATTGATTTTTTGGACAGTACCAAAAATCATTCAAAATATCAATTGGATCGTGCCTCATGTTGAATAACCACTTTTTAAACCCTCACAGTGACCAAAATTGCCAATTTTAAAGAGTTTTGCTTACTCAAAAGCTTCAATTTTGACCCATTTCAGGCACGGAAATGACTTTAAACACACTTATTTTAGTTGACAAAGTCATAATTCACATCCAACAGTCATTTACAGTCAAAAGATTAAATGTTAAAATTTCGTCCATATTGACCATTTTGGGATCATTTGACATGTCAGGAGTCATCGTTTTTCATCCGAAAATTGATTTTTTGGACTGTACCAAAAATGATTCAAAATGTCAATTGGATCGTGCCTCATGTTGAATAACCACTTTTTAAACCCTCACAGTGACCAAAATTGCCATTTTTACAGAGTTTTGATTACTCAAAAGCTTCAATTTTGACCCCTTTGAGGCACAGAAATGACTTTAAACACACTTATTTTAGTTGACAAAGTCATAATTCACATCCAACAGTCATTTACAGTCAAAAGATTAAATGTTAAAATTTCATCCATATTGACTATTTTGGGATCGTTCGACATGTCCGGAGTCATCGTTTATCATCTGAAAATTGATTTTTTGGACTGTACCAAAAATGATTCAAAATGGCAATTGGATCGTGCCTCATGTTGAATAACCACTTTTTAAACCCTCACAGTGACCAAAATTGCCATTTTTACAGTTTTGATTACTCAAAAGCTTCAATTTTGACCCCTTTGAGGCACAGAAATGACTTTAAACACACGTATTTTAGTTGACAAAGTCATAATTCACATCCAACAGTCATTTACAGTCAAAAGATTAAATGTTAACATTTCATCCATATTGACCATTTTGGGATCGTTCGACATGTCCGGAGTCATCGTTTTTCATCCGAAAATTGATTTTTTGGACAGTACTAAAAATCATTCAAAATATCAATTGGATCGTGCCTCATGTTGAATAACCACTATTTAAACCCTCACAGTGACCAAAATTGCCAATTTTAAAGAGTTTTGCTTACTCAAAAGCTTCAATTTTGACCCATTTCAGGCACGGAAATGACTTTAAACACACTTATTTTAGTTGACAAAGTCATAATTCACATCCAACAGTCATTTACAGTCAAAAGATGAAATGTTAAAATTTCGTCCATATTGACCATTTTGGGATCATTCGAGATGTCAGGAGTCATCGTTTTTCATCCGAAAATTGATTTTTTGGACTGTACCAAAAATGATTCAAAATGTCAATTGGATTGTGCCTCATGTTGAATAACCACTTTTTAAACCCTCACAGTGACCAAAATTGCCATTTTTACAGAGTTTTGATTACTCAAAAGCTTCAATTTTGACCCCTTTGAGGCACAGAAATGACTTTAAACACACTTATTTTACTTGACAAAGTCATAATTCACATCCAACAGTCATTTACAGTCAAAAGATTAAATGTTAAAATTTCATCCATATTGACCATTTTGGGATCGTTTGACATGTCCGGAGTCATCGTTTTTCATCTGAAAATTGATTTTTTGGACTGTACCAAAAATGATTCAAAATGGCAATTGGATCGTGCCTCATGTTGAATAACCACTTTTTAAACCCTCACAGTGACCAAAATTGCCATTTTTACAGAGTTTTGCTTACTCAAAAGCTTCAATTTTGACCCATTTCAGGCACAGGAATTACTTTAAACACACTTATTTTAGTTGACAAAGTCATAATTCACATCCAACAGTCATTTACAGTCAAAAGATTAAATGTTAAAATTTCATCATTATAGACCATTTTGGGAACGTTCGACAGGTCCGGAGTCATCGTTTTTCATCCGAAAATTGATTTTTTGGATTGTACCAAAAATGATTCAAAATGTCAATTGGATCGTGCCTCATGTTGAATAACCACTTTTTAAACCCTCACAGTGACCAAAATTGCCATTTTTACAGAGTTTTGATTACTCAAAAGCTTCAATTTTGACCCCTTTGAGGCACAGAAATGACTTTAAACACACTTATTTTAGTTGACAAAGTCATAATTCACATCCAACAGTCATTTACAGTCAAAAGATTAAATGTTAAAATTTCATCCATATTGACCATTTTGGGATCGTTCGACATGTCCGGAGTCATCGTTTTTCATCCGAAAATTGATTTTTTGGACTGTACCAGAAATTATTCAAAATGTCAATTGGATCGTGCCTCATGTTGAATAACCACTTTTTAAACCCTCACAGTGACCAAAATTGCCATTTTTACAGAGTTTTGATTACTCAAAAGCTTCAATTTTGACCCCTTTGAGGCACAGAAATGACTTTAAACACACTTATTTTAGTTGACAAAGTCATAATTCACATCCAACAGTCATTTACAGTCAAAAGATTAAATGTTAAAATTTCATCCATATTGACCATTTTGGGATCGTTCGACATGTCCGGAGTCATCGTTTTTCATCCGAAAATTGATTTTTTGGACTGTACCAAAAATCATTCAAAATGTCAATTGGATCGTGCCTCATGTTGAATAACCACTTTTTAAACCCTCACAGTGATCAAAATTGCCAATTTTACAGAGTTTTGCTTACTCAAAAGCTTCAATTTTGACCCATTTCAGGCACAGAAATGACTTTAAACACACTTATTTTAGTTGACAAAGTCATAATTCACATCCAACAGTCATTTACAGTCAAAAGATTAAATGTTAAAATTTCATCCATATTGACCATTTTGGGATCGTTCGACATGTCCGGAGTCATCGTTTTTCATCCGAAAATTGATTTTTTGGACTGTACCAAAAATCATTCAAAATGTCAATTGGATCGTGCCTCATGTTGAATAACCACTTTTTAAACCCTCACAGTGACCAAAATTGCCAATTTTACAGAGTTTTGCTTACTCAAAAGCTTCAATTTTGACCCATTTCAGGCACAGAAATGACTTTAAACACACTTATTTTAGTTGACAAAGTCATAATTCACATCCAACAGTCATATACAGTCAAAAGATTAAATGTTAAAATTTCATCCATTTTGACCATTTTGGGATCGTTCGACATGTCCGGAGTCATCGTTTTTCATCCGAAAATTGATTATTTGGACTGTACCAAAAATCATTCAAAATGTCAATTGGATCGTGCCTCATGTTGAATAACCACTTTTTAAACCCTCACAGTGACCAAAATTGCCAATTTTACAGAGTTTTGCTTACTCAAAAGCTTCAATTTTGACCCATTTCAGGCACAGGAATTACTTTAAACACACTTATTTTAGTTGACAAAGTCATAATTCACATCCAACAGTCATTTACAGTCAAAAGATTAAATGTTAAAATTTCATCCATTTTGACCATTTTGGGATCGTTCGACATGTCCGGAGTCATCGTTTTTCATCCGAAAATTGATTATTTGGACTGTACCAAAAATCATTCAAAATGTCAATTGGATCGTGCCTCATGTTGAATAACCACTTTTTAAACCCTCACAGTGACCAAAATTGCCAATTTTACAGAGTTTTGCTTACTCAAAAGCTTCAATTTTGACCCATTTCAGGCACAGGAATTACTTTAAACACACTTATTTTAGTTGACAAAGTCATAATTCACATCCAACAGTCATTTACAGTCAAAAGATTAAATGTTAAAATTTCATCCATATTGACCATTTTGGGATCGTTCGACATGTCCGGAGTCATCGTTTTTCATCCGAAAATTGATTTTTTGGACTGTACCAAAAATGATTCAAAATGGCAATTGGATCGTGCCTCATGTTGAATAACCACTTTTTAAACCCTCACAGTGACCAAAATTGCCATTTTTACAGAGTTTTGATTACTCAAAAGCTTCACTTTTGACCCCTTTGAGGCACAGAAAGACTTTAAACACACCTATTTTAGTTGACAAAGTCATAATTCACATCCAACAGTCATTTACAGTCAAAAGATTAAATGTTAAAATTTCATCATTATAGACCATTTTGGGAACGTTCGACAGGTCCGGAGTCATCGTTTTTCATCCGAAAATTGATTTTTTGGATTGTACCAAAAATGATTCAAAATGTCAATTGGATCGTGCCTCATGTTGAATAACCACTTTTTAAACCCTCACAGTGACCAAAATTGCCATTTTTACAGAGTTTTGATTACTCAAAAGCTTCAATTTCGACCCCTTTGAGGCACAGAAATGACTTTAAACACACTTATTTTAGTTGACAAAGTCATAATTCACATCCAACAGTCATTTACAGTCAAAAGATTAAATGTTAAAATTTCATCATTATAGACCATTTTGGGAACGTTCGACAGGTCCGGAGTCATCGTTTTTCATCCGAAAATTGATTTTTTGGATTGTACCAAAAATGATTCAAAATGTCAATTGGATCGTGCCTCATGTTGAATAACCACTTTTTAAACCCTCACAGTGACCAAAATTGCCATTTTAAAGAGTTTTGAATACTCAAAAGCTGCAATTGTGACCCCTTTGAGGCACAGAAATGACTTTAAACACACGTATTTTAGTTGACAAAGTCATAATTCACATCCAACAGTCATTTACAGTCAAAAGATTAAATGTTAACATTTCATCCATATTGACCATTTTGGGATCGTTCGACATGTCCGGAGTCATCGTTTTTCATCCGAAAATTGATTTTTTGGACAGTACTAAAAATCATTCAAAATATCAATTGGATCGTGCCTCATGTTGAATAACCACTATTTAAACCCTCACAGTGACCAAAATTGCCAATTTTAAAGAGTTTTGCTTACTCAAAAGCTTCAATTTTGACCCATTTCAGGCACGGAAATGACTTTAAACACACTTATTTTAGTTGACAAAGTCATAATTCACATCCAACAGTCATTTACAGTCAAAAGATGAAATGTTAAAATTTCGTCCATATTGACCATTTTGGGATCATTCGAGATGTCAGGAGTCATCGTTTTTCATCCGAAAATTGATTTTTTGGACTGTACCAAAAATGATTCAAAATGTCAATTGGATCGTGCCTCATGTTGAATAACCACTTTTTAAACCCTCACAGTGACCAAAATTGCCATTTTTACAGAGTTTACATTACTCAAAAGCTTCAATTTTGACCCCTTTGAGGCACAGAAATGACTTTAAACACACTTATTTTAGTTGACAAAGTCATAATTCACATCCAACAGTCATTTACAGTCAAAAGATTAAATGTTAAAATTTCATCCATATTGACCATTTTGGGATCGTTCGACATGTCCGGAGTCATCGTTTTTCATCTGAAAATTGATTTTTTGGACTGTACCAAAAATGATTCAAAATGGCAATTGGATCGTGCCTCATGTTGAATAACCACTTTTTAAACCCTCACAGTGACCAAAATTGCCATTTTTACAGAGTTTTGATTACTCAAAAGCTTCAATTTTGACCCCTTTGAGGCACAGAAATGACTTTAAACACACTTATTTTAGTTGACAAAGTCATAATTCACATCCAACAGTCATTTACAGTCAAAAGATTAAATGTTAAAATTTCATCCATTTTGACCATTTTGGGATCGTTCGACATGTCCGGAGTCATCGTTTTTCATCCGAAAATTGATTATTTGGACTGTACCAAAAATCATTCAAAATGTCAATTGGATCGTGCCTCATGTTGAATAACTACTTTTTAAACCCTCACAGTGACCAAAATTGCCATTTTTACAGAGTTTTGCTTACTCAAAAGCTTCAATTTTGACCCATTTCAGGCACAGGAATTACTTTAAACACACTTATTTTAGTTGACAAAGTCATAATTCACATCCAACAGTCATTTACAGTCAAAAGATTAAATGTTAAAATTTCATCATTATAGACCATTTTGGGAACGTTCGACAGGTCCGGAGTCATCGTTTTTCATCCGAAAATTGATTTTTTGGATTGTACCAAAAATGATTCAAAATGTCAATTGGATCGTGCCTCATGTTGAATAACCACTTTTTAAACCCTCACAGTGACCAAAATTGCCATTTTTACAGAGTTTTGATTACTCAAAAGCTTCAATTTTGAACCCTTTGAGGCACAGAAATGACTTTAAACACACTTATTTTAGTTGACAAAGTCATAATTCACATCCAACAGTCATTTACAGTCAAAAGATTAAATGTTAAAATTTCATCCATATTGACCATTTTGGGATCGTTCGACATGTCCGGAGTCATCGTTTTTCATCCGAAAATTGATTTTTTGGACTGTACCAAAAATCATTCAAAATGTCAATTGGATCGTGCCTCATGTTGAATAACCACTTTTTAAACCCTCACAGTGACCAAAATTGCCAATTTTACAGAGTTTTGCTTACTCAAAAGCTTCAATTTTGACCCATTTCAGGCACAGAAATGACTTTAAACACACTTATTTTAGTTGACAAAGTCATAATTCACATCCAACAGTCATTTACAGTCAAAAGATTAAATGTTAAAATTTCATCCATATTGACCATTTTGGGATCGTTCGACATGTCCGGAGTCATCGTTTTTCATCCGAAAATTGATTTTTTGGACTGTACCAAAAATCATTCAAAATGTCAATTGGATCGTGCCTCATGTTGAATAACCACTTTTTAAACCCTCACAGTGACCAAAATTGCCAATTTTACAGAGTTTTGCTTACTCAAAAGCTTCAATTTTGACCCATTTCAGGCACAGAAATGACTTTAAATACACTTATTTTAGTTGACAAAGTCATAATTCACATCCAACAGTCATATACAGTCAAAAGATTAAATGTTAAAATTTCATCCATTTTGACCATTTTGGGATCGTTCGACATGTCCGGAGTCATCGTTTTTCATCCGAAAATTGATTATTTGGACTGTACCAAAAATCATTCAAAATGTCAATTGGATCATGCCTCATGTTGAATAACCACTTTTTAAACCCTCACAGTGACCAAAATTGCCAATTTTACAGAGTTTTGCTTACTCAAAAGCTTCAATTTTGACCCATTTCAGGCACAGGAATTACTTTAAACACACTTATTTTAGTTGACAAAGTCATAATTCACATCCAACAGTCATTTACAGTCAAAAGATTAAATGTTAAAATTTCATCCATATTGACCATTTTGGGATCGTTTGACATGTCCGGAGTCATCGTTTTTCATCCGAAAATTGATTTTTGGACTGTACCAAAAATGATTCAAAATGTCAATTTGATCGTGCCTCATGTTGAATAACCACTTTTTAAACCCTCACAGTGACCAAATTCGCCAATTTTACAGAGTTTTGCTTACTCAAAAGCTTCAATTTTGACCCATTTCAGGCACAGGAATTACTTTAAACACACTTATTTTAGTTGACAAAGTCATAATTCACATCCAACAGTCATTTACAGTCAAAAGATTAAATGTTAAAATTTCATCCATATTGACCATTTTGGGATCGTTTGACATGTCCGGAGTCATCGTTTTTCATCCGAAAATTGATTTTTGGACTGTACCAAAAATGATTCAAAATGTCAATTTGATCGTGCCTCATGTTGAATAACCACTTTTTAAACCCTCACAGTGACCAAATTTGCCATTTTTACAGAGTTTTGATTACTCAAAAGCTTCAATTTTGACCCATTTCAGGCACAGAAATGACTTTAAACACACTTATTTTAGTTGACAAAGTCATAATTCACATCCAACAGTCATATACAGTCAAAAGATTAAATGTTAAAATTTCATCCATTTTGACCATTTTGGGATCGTTCGACATGTCCGGAGTCATCGTTTTTCATCCGAAAATTGATTATTTGGACTGTACCAAAAATCATTCAAAATGTCAATTGGATCGTGCCTCATGTTGAATAACCACTTTTTAAACCCTCACAGTGACCAAAATTGCCAATTTTACAGAGTTTTGCTTACTCAAAAGCTTCAATTTTGACCCATTTCAGGCACAGGAATTACTTTAAACACACTTATTTTAGTTGACAAAGTCATAATTCACATCCAACAGTCATTTACAGTCAAAAGATTAAATGTTAAAATTTCATCCATTTTGACCATTTTGGGATCGTTCGACATGTCCGGAGTCATCGTTTTTCATCCGAAAATTGATTATTTGGACTGTACCAAAAATCATTCAAAATGTCAATTGGATCGTGCCTCATGTTGAATAACCACTTTTTAAACCCTCACAGTGACCAAAATTGCCAATTTTACAGAGTTTTGCTTACTCAAAAGCTTCAATTTTGACCCATTTCAGGCACAGGAATTACTTTAAACACACTTATTTTAGTTGACAAAGTCATAATTCACATCCAACAGTCATTTACAGTCAAAAGATTAAATGTTAAAATTTCATCCATATTGACCATTTTGGGATCGTTTGACATGTCCGGAGTCATCGTTTTTCATCCGAAAATTGATTTTTGGACTGTACCAAAAATGATTCAAAATGTCAATTTGATCGTGCCTCATGTTGAATAACCACTTTTTAAACCCTCACAGTGACCAAAATTGCCATTTTTACAGAGTTTTGATTACTCAAAAGCTTCAATTTTGACCCCTTTGAGGCACAGAAATGACTTTAAACACACATATTTTAGTTGACAAAGTCATAATTCACATCCAACAGTCATTTACAGTCAAAAGATTAAATGTTAAAATTTCGTCCATATTGACCATTTTGGGATCATTTGACATGTCAGGAGTCATCGTTTTTCATCCGAAAATTGATTTTTTGGACTGTACCAAAAATGATTCAAAATGTCAATTGGATCGTGCCTCATGTTGAATAACCACTTTTTAAACCCTCACAGTGACCAAAATTGCCATTTTTACAGAGTTTTGATTACTCAAAAGCTTCAATTTTGACCCCTTTGAGGCACAGAAATGACTTTAAACACACTTATTTTAGTTGACAAAGTCATAATTCACATCCAACAGTCATTTACAGTCAAAAGATTAAATGTTAAAATTTCATCCATTTTGACCATTTTGGGATCGTTCGACATGTCCGGAGTCATCGTTTTTCATCCGAAAATTGATTATTTGGACTGTACCAAAAATCATTCAAAATGTCAATTGGATCGTGCCTCATGTTGAATAACTACTTTTTAAACCCTCACAGTGACCAAAATTGCCAATTTTACAGAGTTTTGCTTACTCAAAAGCTTCAATTTTGACCCATTTCAGGCACAGGAATTACTTTAAACACACTTATTTTAGTTGACAAAGTCATAATTCACATCCAACAGTCATTTACAGTCAAAAGATTAAATGTTAAAATTTCGTACATATTGACCATTTTGGGATCATTCGACATGTCCGGAGTCATCGTTTTTCATCCGAAAATTGATTTTTTGGACTGTACCAAAAATGATTCAAAATGGCAATTGGATCGTGCCTCATGTTGAATAACCACTTTTTAAACCCTCACAGTGACCAAAATTGCCATTTTTACAGAGTTTTGATTACTCAAAAGCTTCACTTTTGACCCCTTTGAGGCACAGAAAGACTTTAAACACACTTATTTTAGTTGACAAAGTCATAATTCACATCCAACAGTCATTTACAGTCAAAAGATTAAATGTTAAAATTTCATCATTATAGACCATTTTGGGAACGTTCGACAGGTCCGGAGTCATCGTTTTTCATCCGAAAATTGATTTTTTGGATTGTACCAAAAATGATTCAAAATGTCAATTGGATCGTGCCTCATGTTGAATAACCACTTTTTAAACCCTCACAGTGACCAAAATTGCCATTTTAAAGAGTTTTGAATACTCAAAAGCTGCAATTTTGACCCCTTTGAGGCACAGAAATGACTTTAAACACACGTATTTTAGTTGACAAAGTCATAATTCACATCCAACAGTCATTTACAGTCAAAAGATTAAATGTTAACATTTCATCCATATTGACCATTTTGGGATCGTTCGACATGTCCGGAGTCATCGTTTTTCATCCGAAAATTGATTTTTTGGACAGTACTAAAAATCATTCAAAATATCAATTGGATCGTGCCTCATGTTGAATAACCACTATTTAAACCCTCACAGTGACCAAAATTGCCAATTTTAAAGAGTTTTGCTTACTCAAAAGCTTCAATTTTGACCCATTTCAGGCACGGAAATGACTTTAAACACACTTATTTTAGTTGACAAAGTCATAATTCACATCCAACAGTCATTTACAGTCAAAAGATGAAATGTTAAAATTTCGTCCATATTGACCATTTTGGGATCATTCGAGATGTCAGGAGTCATCGTTTTTCATCCGAAAATTGATTTTTTGGACTGTACCAAAAATGATTCAAAATGTCAATTGGATTGTGCCTCATGTTGAATAACCACTTTTTAAACCCTCACAGTGACCAAAATTGCCATTTTTACAGAGTTTTGATTACTCAAAAGCTTCAATTTTGACCCCTTTGAGGCACAGAAATGACTTTAAACACACTTATTTTAGTTGACAAAGTCATAATTCACATCCAACAGTCATTTACAGTCAAAAGATTAAATGTTAAAATTTCATCCATATTGACCATTTTGGGATCGTTCGACATGTCCGGAGTCATCGTTTTTCATCTGAAAATTGATTTTTTGGACTGTACCAAAAATGATTCAAAATGGCAATTGGATCGTGCCTCATGTTGAATAACCACTTTTTAAACCCTCACAGTGACCAAAATTGCCATTTTTACAGAGTTTTGCTTACTCAAAAGCTTCAATTTTGACCCATTTGAGGCACAGAAATGACTTTAAACACACTTATTTTAGTTGACAAAGTCATAATTCACATCCAACAGTCATTTACAGTCAAAAGATTAAATGTTAAAATTTCATCCATTTTGACCATTTTGGGATCGTTCGACATGTCCGGAGTCATCGTTTTTCATCCGAAAATTGATTATTTGGACTGTACCAAAAATCATTCAAAATGTCAATTGGATCGTGCCTCATGTTGAATAACTACTTTTTAAACCCTCACAGTGACCAAAATTGCCAATTTTACAGAGTTTTGCTTACTCAAAAGCTTCAATTTTGACCCATTTCAGGCACAGGAATTACTTTAAACACACTTATTTTAGTTGACAAAGTCATAATTCACATCCAACAGTCATTTACAGTCAAAAGATTAAATGTTAAAATTTCGTCCATATTGACCATTTTGGGATCATTCGACATGTCCGGAGTCATCGTTTTTCATCCGAAAATTGATTTTTTGGACTGTACCAAAAATGATTCAAAATGGCAATTGGATCGTGCCTCATGTTGAATAACCACTTTTTAAACCCTCACAGTGACCAAAATTGCCATTTTTACAGAGTTTTGATTACTCAAAAGCTTCACTTTTGACCCCTTTGAGGCACAGAAAGACTTTAAACACACTTATTTTAGTTGACAAAGTCATAATTCACATCCAACAGTCATTTACAGTCAAAAGATTAAATGTTAACATTTCATCCATATTGACCATTTTGGGATCGTTCGACATGTCCGGAGTCATCGTTTTTCATCCGAAAATTGATTTTTTGGACAGTACTAAAAATCATTCAAAATATCAATTGGATCGTGCCTCATGTTGAATAACCACTATTTAAACCCTCACAGTGACCAAAATTGCCAATTTTAAAGAGTTTTGCTTACTCAAAAGCTTCAATTTTGACCCATTTCAGGCACGGAAATGACTTTAAACACACTTATTTTAGTTGACAAAGTCATAATTCACATCCAACAGTCATTTACAGTCAAAAGATGAAATGTTAACATTTCGTCCATATTGACCATTTTGGGATCATTCGAGATGTCAGGAGTCATCGTTTTTCATCCGAAAATTGATTTTTTGGACTGTACCAAAAATGATTCAAAATGTCAATTGGATTGTGCCTCATGTTGAATAACCACTTTTTAAACCCTCACAGTGACCAAAATTGCCATTTTTACAGAGTTTTGATTACTCAAAAGCTTCAATTTTGACCCCTTTGAGGCACAGAAATGACTTTAAACACACTTATTTTAGTTGACAAAGTCATAATTCACATCCAACAGTCATTTACAGTCAAAAGATTAAATGTTAAAATTTCATCCATATTGACCATTTTGGGATCGTTCGACATGTCATCGTTTTTCATCTGAAAATTGATTTTTTGGACTGTACCAAAAATGATTCAAAATGGCAATTGGATCGTGCCTCATGTTGAATAACCACTTTTTAAACCCTCACAGTGACCAAAATTGCCATTTTTACAGAGTTTTGCTTACTCAAAAGCTTCAATTTTGACCCATTTCAGGCACAGGAATTACTTTAAACACACTTATTTTAGTTGACAAAGTCATAATTCACATCCAACAGTCATTTACAGTCAAAAGATTAAATGTTAAAATTTCATCATTATAGACCATTTTGGGAACGTTCGACAGGTCCGGAGTCATCGTTTTTCATCCGAAAATTGATTTTTTGGATTGTACCAAAAATGATTCAAAATGTCAATTGGATCGTGCCTCATGTTGAATAACCACTTTTTAAACCCTCACAGTGACCAAAATTGCCATTTTTACAGAGTTTTGATTACTCAAAAGCTTCAATTTTGACCCATTTCAGGCACAGAAATGACTTTAAACACACTTATTTTAGTTGACAAAGTCATAATTCACATCCAACAGTCATATACAGTCAAAAGATTAAATGTTAAAATTTCATCCATTTTGACCATTTTGGGATCGTTCGACATGTCCGGAGTCATCGTTTTTCATCCGAAAATTGATTATTTGGACTGTACCAAAAATCATTCAAAATGTCAATTGGATCGTGCCTCATGTTGAATAACCACTTTTTAAACCCTCACAGTGACCAAAATTGCCAATTTTACAGAGTTTTGCTTACTCAAAAGCTTCAATTTTGACCCATTTCAGGCACAGGAATTACTTTAAACACACTTATTTTAGTTGACAAAGTCATAATTCACATCCAACAGTCATTTACAGTCAAAAGATTAAATGTTAAAATTTCATCCATTTTGACCATTTTGGGATCGTTCGACATGTCCGGAGTCATCGTTTTTCATCCGAAAATTGATTATTTGGACTGTACCAAAAATCATTCAAAATGTCAATTGGATCGTGCCTCATGTTGAATAACCACTTTTTAAACCCTCACAGTGACCAAAATTGCCAATTTTACAGAGTTTTGCTTACTCAAAAGCTTCAATTTTGACCCATTTCAGGCACAGGAATTACTTTAAACACACTTATTTTAGTTGACAAAGTCATAATTCACATCCAACAGTCATTTACAGTCAAAAGATTAAATGTTAAAATTTCATCCATATTGACCATTTTGGGATCGTTTGACATGTCCGGAGTCATCGTTTTTCATCCGAAAATTGATTTTTGGACTGTACCAAAAATGATTCAAAATGTCAATTTGATCGTGCCTCATGTTGAATAACCACTTTTTAAACCCTCACAGTGACCAAAATTGCCATTTTTACAGAGTTTTGATTACTCAAAAGCTTCAATTTTGACCCCTTTGAGGCACAGAAATGACTTTAAACACACTTATTTTAGTTGACAAAGTCATAATTCACATCCAACAGTCATTTACAGTCAAAAGATTAAATGTTAAAATTTCGTCCATATTGACCATTTTGGGATCATTCGACATGTCCGGAGTCATCGTTTTTCATCCGAAAATTGATTTTTTGGACAGTACCAAAAATCATTCAAAATATCAATTGGATCGTGCCTCATGTTGAATAACCACTTTTTAAACCCTCACAGTGACCAAAATTGCCAATTTTA
Source organism: Lissotriton vulgaris (assembly GCF_964263255.1). NCBI lineage: Eukaryota > Metazoa > Chordata > Amphibia > Caudata > Salamandridae > Lissotriton > Lissotriton vulgaris. The sequence goes on along the minus strand of NW_028246030.1, from coordinate 766,159 downwards.
AAGAGTTTTGCTTACTCAAAAGCTTCAATTTTGACCCATTTCAGGCACGGAAATGACTTTAAACACACTTATTTTAGTTGACAAAGTCATAATTCACATCCAACAGTCATTTCCAGTCAAAAGATTAAATGTTAAAATTTCATCATTATAGACCATTTTAGGAACGTTCGACAGGTCCGGAGTCATCGTTTTTCATCCGAAAATCGATTTTTTTGGATTGTACCAAAAATGATTCAAAATGTCAATTGGATCGTGCCTCATGTTGAATAACCACTTTTTAAACCCTCACAGTGACCAAAATTGCCATTTTTACAGAGTTTTGATTACTCAAAAGCTTCAATTTTGACCCCTTTGAGGCACAGAAATGACTTTAAACACACTTATTTTAGTTGACAAAGTCATAATTCACATCCAACAGTCATTTACAGTCAAAAGATTAAATGTTAAAATTTCATCCATATTGACCATTTTGGGATCGTTCGACATGTCCGGAGTCATCGTTTTTCATCCGAAAATTGATTTTTTGGACTGTACCAGAAATTATTCAAAATGTCAATTGGATCGTGCCTCATGTTGAATAACCACTTTTTAAACCCTCACAGTGACCAAAATTGCCATTTTTACAGAGTTTTGATTACTCAAAAGCTTCAATTTTGACCCCTTTGAGGCACAGAAATGACTTTAAACACACTTATTTTAGTTGACAAAGTCATAATTCACATCCAACAGTCATTTACAGTCAAAAGATTAAATGTTAAAATTTCATCCATATTGACCATTTTGGGATCGTTCGACATGTCCGGAGTCATCGTTTTTCATCCGAAAATTGATTTTTTGGACTGTACCAAAAATCATTCAAAATGTCAATTGGATCGTGCCTCATGTTGAATAACCACTTTTTAAACCCTCACAGTGACCAAAATTGCCAATTTTACAGAGTTTTGCTTACTCAAAAGCTTCAATTTTGACCCATTTCAGGCACAGAAATGACTTTAAACACACTTATTTTAGTTGACAAAGTCATAATTCACATCCAACAGTCATTTACAGTCAAAAGATTAAATGTTAAAATTTCATCCATATTGACCATTTTGGGATCGTTCGACATGTCCGGAGTCATCGTTTTTCATCCGAAAATTGATTTTTTGGACTGTACCAAAAATCATTCAAAATGTCAATTGGATCGTGCCTCATGTTGAATAACCACTTTTTAAACCCTCACAGTGACCAAAATTGCCAATTTTACAGAGTTTTGCTTACTCAAAAGCTTCAATTTTGACCCATTTCAGGCACAGAAATGACTTTAAACACACTTATTTTAGTTGACAAAGTCATAATTCACATCCAACAGTCATATACAGTCAAAAGATTAAATGTTAAAATTTCATCCATTTTGACCATTTTGGGATCGTTCGACATGTCCGGAGTCATCGTTTTTCATCCGAAAATTGATTATTTGGACTGTACCAAAAATCATTCAAAATGTCAATTGGATCGTGCCTCATGTTGAATAACCACTTTTTAAACCCTCACAGTGACCAAAATTGCCAATTTTACAGAGTTTTGCTTACTCAAAAGCTTCAATTTTGACCCATTTCAGGCACAGGAATTACTTTAAACACACTTATTTTAGTTGACAAAGTCATAATTCACATCCAACAGTCATTTACAGTCAAAAGATTAAATGTTAAAATTTCATCCATATTGACCATTTTGGGATCGTTTGACATGTCCGGAGTCATCGTTTTTCATCCGAAAATTGATTTTTGGACTGTACCAAAAATGATTCAAAATGTCAATTTGATCGTGCCTCATGTTGAATAACCACTTTTTAAACCCTCACAGTGACCAAATTTGCCAATTTTACAGAGTTTTGCTTACTCAAAAGCTTCAATTTTGACCCATTTCAGGCACAGGAATTACTTTAAACACACTTATTTTAGTTGACAAAGTCATAATTCACATCCAACAGTCATTTACAGTCAAAAGATTAAATGTTAAAATTTCATCCATATTGACCATTTTGGGATCGTTTGACATGTCCGGAGTCATCGTTTTTCATCCGAAAATTGATTTTTGGACTGTACCAAAAATGATTCAAAATGTCAATTTGATCGTGCCTCATGTTGAATAACCACTTTTTAAACCCTCACAGTGACCAAATTTGCCATTTTTACAGAGTTTTGATTACTCAAAAGCTTCAATTTTGACACATTTCAGGCACAGAAATGACTTTAAACACACTTATTTTAGTTGACAAAGTCATAATTCACATCCAACAGTCATATACAGTCAAAAGATTAAATGTTAAAATTTCATCCATTTTGACCATTTTGGGATCGTTCGACATGTCCGGAGTCATCGTTTTTCATCCGAAAATTGATTATTTGGACTGTACCAAAAATCATTCAAAATGTCAATTGGATCGTGCCTCATGTTGAATAACCACTTTTTAAACCCTCACAGTGACCAAAATTGCCAATTTTACAGAGTTTTGCTTACTCAAAAGCTTCAATTTTGACCCATTTCAGGCACAGGAATTACTTTAAACACACTTATTTTAGTTGACAAAGTCATAATTCACATCCAACAGTCATTTACAGTCAAAAGATTAAATGTTAAAATTTCATCCATTTTGACCATTTTGGGATCGTTCGACATGTCCGGAGTCATCGTTTTTCATCCGAAAATTGATTATTTGGACTGTACCAAAAATCATTCAAAATGTCAATTGGATCGTGCCTCATGTTGAATAACCACTTTTTAAACCCTCACAGTGACCAAAATTGCCAATTTTACAGAGTTTTGCTTACTCAAAAGCTTCAATTTTGACCCATTTCAGGCACAGGAATTACTTTAAACACACTTATTTTAGTTGACAAAGTCATAATTCACATCCAACAGTCATTTACAGTCAAAAGATTAAATGTTAAAATTTCATCCATATTGACCATTTTGGGATCGTTCGACATGTCCGGAGTCATCGTTTTTCATCCGAAAATTGATTTTTTGGACTGTACCAAAAATGATTCAAAATGGCAATTGGATCGTGCCTCATGTTGAATAACCACTTTTTAAACCCTCACAGTGACCAAAATTGCCATTTTTACAGAGTTTTGATTACTCAAAAGCTTCACTTTTGACCCCTTTGAGGCACAGAAAGACTTTAAACACACCTATTTTAGTTGACAAAGTCATAATTCACATCCAACAGTCATTTACAGTCAAAAGATTAAATGTTAAAATTTCATCATTATAGACCATTTTGGGAACGTTCGACAGGTCCGGAGTCATCGTTTTTCATCCGAAAATTGATTTTTTGGATTGTACCAAAAATGATTCAAAATGTCAATTGGATCGTGCCTCATGTTGAATAACCACTTTTTAAACCCTCACAGTGACCAAAATTGCCATTTTTACAGAGTTTTGATTACTCAAAAGCTTCAATTTCGACCCCTTTGAGGCACAGAAATGACTTTAAACACACTTATTTTAGTTGACAAAGTCATAATTCACATCCAACAGTCATTTACAGTCAAAAGATTAAATGTTAAAATTTCATCATTATAGACCATTTTGGGAACGTTCGACAGGTCCGGAGTCATCGTTTTTCATCCGAAAATTGATTTTTTGGATTGTACCAAAAATGATTCAAAATGTCAATTGGATCGTGCCTCATGTTGAATAACCACTTTTTAAACCCTCACAGTGACCAAAATTGCCATTTTAAAGAGTTTTGAATACTCAAAAGCTGCAATTTTGACCCCTTTGAGGCACAGAAATGACTTTAAACACACGTATTTTAGTTGACAAAGTCATAATTCACATCCAACAGTCATTTACAGTCAAAAGATTAAATGTTAACATTTCATCCATATTGACCATTTTGGGATCGTTCGACATGTCCGGAGTCATCGTTTTTCATCCGAAAATTGATTTTTTGGACAGTACTAAAAATCATTCAAAATATCAATTGGATCGTGCCTCATGTTGAATAACCACTATTTAAACCCTCACAGTGACCAAAATTGCCAATTTTAAAGAGTTTTGCTTACTCAAAAGCTTCAATTTTGACCCATTTCAGGCACGGAAATGACTTTAAACACACTTATTTTAGTTGACAAAGTCATAATTCACATCCAACAGTCATTTACAGTCAAAAGATGAAATGTTAAAATTTCGTCCATATTGACCATTTTGGGATCATTCGAGATGTCAGGAGTCATCGTTTTTCATCCGAAAATTGATTTTTTGGACTGTACCAAAAATGATTCAAAATGTCAATTGGATCGTGCCTCATGTTGAATAACCACTTTTTAAACCCTCACAGTGACCAAAATTGCCATTTTTACAGAGTTTACATTACTCAAAAGCTTCAATTTTGACCCCTTTGAGGCACAGAAATGACTTTAAACACACTTATTTTAGTTGACAAAGTCATAATTCACATCCAACAGTCATTTACAGTCAAAAGATTAAATGTTAAAATTTCATCCATATTGACCATTTTGGGATCGTTCGACATGTCCGGAGTCATCGTTTTTCATCTGAAAATTGATTTTTTGGACTGTACCAAAAATGATTCAAAATGGCAATTGGATCGTGCCTCATGTTGAATAACCACTTTTTAAACCCTCACAGTGACCAAAATTGCCATTTTTACAGAGTTTTGATTACTCAAAAGCTTCAATTTTGACCCCTTTGAGGCACAGAAATGACTTTAAACACACTTATTTTAGTTGACAAAGTCATAATTCACATCCAACAGTCATTTACAGTCAAAAGATTAAATGTTAAAATTTCATCCATATTGACCATTTTGGGATCGTTCGACATGTCCGGAGTCATCGTTTTTCATCCGAAAATTGATTTTTTGGACTGTACCAAAAATCATTCAAAATGTCAATTGGATCGTGCCTCATGTTGAATAACCACTTTTTAAACCCTCACAGTGACCAAAATTGCCAATTTTACAGAGTTTTGCTTACTCAAAAGCTTCAATTTTGACCCATTTCAGGCACAGAAATGACTTTAAACACACTTATTTTAGTTGACAAAGTCATAATTCACATCCAACAGTCATTTACAGTCAAAAGATTAAATGTTAAAATTTCATCCATATTGACCATTTTGGGATCGTTCGACATGTCCGGAGTCATCGTTTTTCATCCGAAAATTGATTTTTTGGACTGTACCAAAAATCATTCAAAATGTCAATTGGATCGTGCCTCATGTTGAATAACCACTTTTTAAACCCTCACAGTGACCAAAATTGCCAATTTTACAGAGTTTTGCTTACTCAAAAGCTTCAATTTTGACCCATTTCAGGCACAGAAATGACTTTAAACACACTTATTTTAGTTGACAAAGTCATAATTCACATCCAACAGTCATATACAGTCAAAAGATTAAATGTTAAAATTTCATCCATTTTGACCATTTTGGGATCGTTCGACATGTCCGGAGTCATCGTTTTTCATCCGAAAATTGATTATTTGGACTGTACCAAAAATCATTCAAAATGTCAATTGGATCGTGCCTCATGTTGAATAACCACTTTTTAAACCCTCACAGTGACCAAAATTGCCAATTTTACAGAGTTTTGCTTACTCAAAAGCTTCAATTTTGACCCATTTCAGGCACAGGAATTACTTTAAACACACTTATTTTAGTTGACAAAGTCATAATTCACATCCAACAGTCATTTACAGTCAAAAGATTAAATGTTAAAATTTCATCCATTTTGACCATTTTGGGATCGTTCGACATGTCCGGAGTCATCGTTTTTCATCCGAAAATTGATTATTTGGACTGTACCAAAAATCATTCAAAATGTCAATTGGATCGTGCCTCATGTTGAATAACCACTTTTTAAACCCTCACAGTGACCAAAATTGCCAATTTTACAGAGTTTTGCTTACTCAAAAGCTTCAATTTTGACCCATTTCAGGCACAGGAATTACTTTAAACACACTTATTTTAGTTGACAAAGTCATAATTCACAACCAACAGTCATTTACAGTCAAAAGATTAAATGTTAAAATTTCATCCATATTGACCATTTTGGGATCGTTCGACATGTCCGGAGTCATCGTTTTTCATCCGAAAATTGATTTTTTGGACTGTACCAAAAATGATTCAAAATGGCAATTGGATCGTGCCTCATGTTGAATAACCACTTTTTAAACCCTCACAGTGACCAAAATTGCCATTTTTACAGAGTTTTGATTACTCAAAAGCTTCACTTTTGACCCCTTTGAGGCACAGAAAGACTTTAAACACACCTATTTTAGTTGACAAAGTCATAATTCACATCCAACAGTCATTTACAGTCAAAAGATTAAATGTTAAAATTTCATCATTATAGACCATTTTGGGAACGTTCGACAGGTCCGGAGTCATCGTTTTTCATCCGAAAATTGATTTTTTGGATTGTACCAAAAATGATTCAAAATGTCAATTGGATCGTGCCTCATGTTGAATAACCACTTTTTAAACCCTCACAGTGACCAAAATTGCCATTTTTACAGAGTTTTGATTACTCAAAAGCTTCAATTTCGACCCCTTTGAGGCACAGAAATGACTTTAAACACACTTATTTTAGTTGACAAAGTCATATTTCACATCCAACAGTCATTTACAGTCAAAAGATTAAATGTTAAAATTTCATCATTATAGACCATTTTGGGAACGTTCGACAGGTCCGGAGTCATCGTTTTTCATCCGAAAATTGATTTTTTGGATTGTACCAAAAATGATTCAAAATGTCAATTGGATCGTGCCTCATGTTGAATAACCACTTTTTAAACCCTCACAGTGACCAAAATTGCCATTTTAAAGAGTTTTGAATACTCAAAAGCTGCAATTTTGACCCCTTTGAGGCACAGAAATGACTTTAAACACACGTATTTTAGTTGACAAAGTCATAATTCACATCCAACAGTCATTTACAGTCAAAAGATTAAATGTTAACATTTCATCCATATTGACCATTTTGGGATCGTTCGACATGTCCGGAGTCATCGTTTTTCATCCGAAAATTGATTTTTTGGACAGTACTAAAAATCATTCAAAATATCAATTGGATCGTGCCTCATGTTGAATAACCACTATTTAAACCCTCACAGTGACCAAAATTGCCAATTTTAAAGAGTTTTGCTTACTCAAAAGCTTCAATTTTGACCCATTTCAGGCACGGAAACGACTTTAAACACACTTATTTTAGTTGACAAAGTCATAATTCACATCCAACAGTCATTTACAGTCAAAAGATGAAATGTTAAAATTTCGTCCATATTGACCATTTTGGGATCATTCGAGATGTCAGGAGTCATCGTTTTTCATCCGAAAATTGATTTTTTGGACTGTACCAAAAATGATTCAAAATGTCAATTGGATCGTGCCTCATGTTGAATAACCACTTTTTAAACCCTCACAGTGACCAAAATTGCCATTTTTACAGAGTTTACATTACTCAAAAGCTTCAATTTTGACCCCTTTGAGGCACAGAAATGACTTTAAACACACTTATTTTAGTTGACAAAGTCATAATTCACATCCAACAGTCATTTACAGTCAAAAGATTAAATGTTAAAATTTCATCCATATTGACCATTTTGGGATCGTTCGACATGTCCGGAGTCATCGTTTTTCATCTGAAAATTGATTTTTTGGACTGTACCAAAAATGATTCAAAATGGCAATTGGATCGTGCCTCATGTTGAATAACCACTTTTTAAACCCTCACAGTGACCAAAATTGCCATTTTTACAGAGTTTTGATTACTCAAAAGCTTCAATTTTGACCCCTTTGAGGCACAGAAATGACTTTAAACACACTTATTTTAGTTGACAAAGTCATAATTCACATCCAACAGTCATTTACAGTCAAAAGATTAAATGTTAAAATTTCATCCATTTTGACCATTTTGGGATCGTTCGACATGTCCGGAGTCATCGTTTTTCATCCGAAAATTGATTATTTGGACTGTACCAAAAATCATTCAAAATGTCAATTGGATCGTGCCTCATGTTGAATAACTACTTTTTAAACCCTCACAGTGACCAAAATTGCCATTTTTACAGAGTTTTGCTTACTCAAAAGCTTCAATTTTGACCCATTTCAGGCACAGGAATTACTTTAAACACACTTATTTTAGTTGACAAAGTCATAATTCACATCCAACAGTCATTTACAGTCAAAAGATTAAATGTTAAAATTTCATCATTATAGACCATTTTGGGAACGTTCGACAGGTCCGGAGTCATCGTTTTTCATCCGAAAATTGATTTTTTGGATTGTACCAAAAATGATTCAAAATGTCAATTGGATCGTGCCTCATGTTGAATAACCACTTTTTAAACCCTCACAGTGACCAAAATTGCCATTTTTACAGAGTTTTGATTACTCAAAAGCTTCAATTTTGACCCCTTTGAGGCACAGAAATGACTTTAAACACACTTATTTTAGTTGACAAAGTCATAATTCACATCCAACAGTCATTTACAGTCAAAAGATTAAATGTTAAAATTTCATCCATATTGACCATTTTGGGATCGTTCGACATGTCCGGAGTCATCGTTTTTCATCCGAAAATTGATTTTTTGGACTGTACCAGAAATTATTCAAAATGTCAATTGGATCGTGCCTCATGTTGAATAACCACTTTTTAAACCCTCACAGTGACCAAAATTGCCATTTTTACAGAGTTTTGATTACTCAAAAGCTTCAATTTTGAACCCTTTGAGGCACAGAAATGACTTTAAACACACTTATTTTAGTTGACAAAGTCATAATTCACATCCAACAGTCATTTACAGTCAAAAGATTAAATGTTAAAATTTCATCCATATTGACCATTTTGGGATCGTTCGACATGTCCGGAGTCATCGTTTTTCATCCGAAAATTGATTTTTTGGACTGTACCAAAAATCATTCAAAATGTCAATTGGATCGTGCCTCATGTTGAATAACCACTTTTTAAACCCTCACAGTGACCAAAATTGCCAATTTTACAGAGTTTTGCTTACTCAAAAGCTTCAATTTTGACCCATTTCAGGCACAGAAATGACTTTAAACACACTTATTTTAGTTGACAAAGTCATAATTCACATCCAACAGTCATTTACAGTCAAAAGATTAAATGTTAAAATTTCATCCATATTGACCATTTTGGGATCGTTCGACATGTCCGGAGTCATCGTTTTTCATCCGAAAATTGATTTTTTGGACTGTACCAAAAATCATTCAAAATGTCAATTGGATCGTGCCTCATGTTGAATAACCACTTTTTAAACCCTCACAGTGACCAAAATTGCCAATTTTACAGAGTTTTGCTTACTCAAAAGCTTCAATTTTGACCCATTTCAGGCACAGAAATGACTTTAAATACACTTATTTTAGTTGACAAAGTCATAATTCACATCCAACAGTCATATACAGTCAAAAGATTAAATGTTAAAATTTCATCCATTTTGACCATTTTGGGATCGTTCGACATGTCCGGAGTCATCGTTTTTCATCCGAAAATTGATTATTTGGACTGTACCAAAAATCATTCAAAATGTCAATTGGATCATGCCTCATGTTGAATAACCACTTTTTAAACCCTCACAGTGACCAAAATTGCCAATTTTACAGAGTTTTGCTTACTCAAAAGCTTCAATTTTGACCCATTTCAGGCACAGGAATTACTTTAAACACACTTATTTTAGTTGACAAAGTCATAATTCACATCCAACAGTCATTTACAGTCAAAAGATTAAATGTTAAAATTTCATCCATATTGACCATTTTGGGATCGTTTGACATGTCCGGAGTCATCGTTTTTCATCCGAAAATTGATTTTTGGACTGTACCAAAAATGATTCAAAATGTCAATTTGATCGTGCCTCATGTTGAATAACCACTTTTTAAACCCTCACAGTGACCAAATTCGTCAATTTTACAGAGTTTTGCTTACTCAAAAGCTTCAATTTTGACCCATTTCAGGCACAGGAATTACTTTAAACACACTTATTTTAATTGACAAAGTCATAATTCACATCCAACAGTCATTTACAGTCAAAAGATTAAATGTTAAAATTTCATCCATATTGACCATTTTGGGATCGTTTGACATGTCCGGAGTCATCGTTTTTCATCCGAAAATTGATTTTTGGACTGTACCAAAAATGATTCAAAATGTCAATTTGATCGTGCCTCATGTTGAATAACCACTTTTTAAACCCTCACAGTGACCAAATTTGCCATTTTTACAGAGTTTTGATTACTCAAAAGCTTCAATTTTGACCCATTTCAGGCACAGAAATGACTTTAAACACACTTATTTTAGTTGACAAAGTCATAATTCACATCCAACAGTCATATACAGTCAAAAGATTAAATGTTAAAATTTCATCCATTTTGACCATTTTGGGATCGTTCGACATGTCCGGAGTCATCGTTTTTCATCCGAAAATTGATTATTTGGACTGTACCAAAAATCATTCAAAATGTCAATTGGATCGTGCCTCATGTTGAATAACCACTTTTTAAACCCTCACAGTGACCAAAATTGCCAATTTTACAGAGTTTTGCTTACTCAAAAGCTTCAATTTTGACCCATTTCAGGCACAGGAATTACTTTAAACACACTTATTTTAGTTGACAAAGTCATAATTCACATCCAACAGTCATTTACAGTCAAAAGATTAAATGTTAAAATTTCATCCATTTTGACCATTTTGGGATCGTTCGACATGTCCGGAGTCATCGTTTTTCATCCGAAAATTGATTATTTGGACTGTACCAAAAATCATTCAAAATGTCAATTGGATCGTGCCTCATGTTGAATAACCACTTTTTAAACCCTCACAGTGACCAAAATTGCCAATTTTACAGAGTTTTGCTTACTCAAAAGCTTCAATTTTGACCCATTTCAGGCACAGGAATTACTTTAAACACACTTATTTTAGTTGACAAAGTCATAATTCACATCCAACAGTCATTTACAGTCAAAAGATTAAATGTTAAAATTTCATCCATATTGACCATTTTGGGATCGTTTGACATGTCCGGAGTCATCGTTTTTCATCCGAAAATTGATTTTTGGACTGTACCAAAAATGATTCAAAATGTCAATTTGATCGTGCCTCATGTTGAATAACCACTTTTTAAACCCTCACAGTGACCAAAATTGCCATTTTTACAGAGTTTTGATTACTCAAAAGCTTCAATTTTGACCCCTTTGAGGCACAGAAATGACTTTAAACACACTTATTTTAGTTGACAAAGTCATAATTCACATCCAACAGTCATTTACAGTCAAAAGATTAAATGTTAAAATTTCGTCCATATTGACCATTTTGGGATCATTCGACATGTCCGGAGTCATCGTTTTTCATCCGAAAATTGATTTTTTGGACAGTACCAAAAATCATTCAAAATATCAATTGGATCGTGCCTCATGTTGAATAACCACTTTTTAAACCCTCACAGTGACCAAAATTGCCAATTTTAAAGAGTTTTGCTTACTCAAAAGCTTCAATTTTGACCCATTTCAGGCACGGAAATGACTTTAAACACACTTATTTTAGTTGACAAAGTCATAATTCACATCCAACAGTCATTTACAGTCAAAAGATTAAATGTTAAAATTTCGTCCATATTGACCATTTTGGGATCATTTGACATGTCAGGAGTCATCGTTTTTCATCCGAAAATTGATTTTTTGGACTGTACCAAAAATGATTCAAAATGTCAATTGGATCGTGCCTCATGTTGAATAACCACTTTTTAAACCCTCACAGTGACCAAAATTGCCATTTTTACAGAGTTTTGATTACTCAAAAGCTTCAATTTTGACCCCTTTGAGGCACAGAAATGACTTTAAACACACTTATTTTAGTTGACAAAGTCATAATTCACATCCAACAGTCATTTACAGTCAAAAGATTAAATGTTAAAATTTCATCCATATTGACCATTTTGGGATCGTTCGACATGTCCGGAGTCATCGTTTATCATCTGAAAATTGATTTTTTTGGACTGTACCAAAAATGATTCAAAATGGCAATTGGATCGTGCCTCATGTTGAATAACCACTTTTTAAACCCTCACAGTGACCAAAATTGCCATTTTTACAGTTTTGATTACTCAAAAGCTTCAATTTTGACCCCTTTGAGGCACAAAAATGACTTTAAACACACTTATTTTAGTTGACAAAGTCATAATTCACATCCAACAGTCATTTACAGTCAAAAGATTAAATGTTAAAATTTCATCCATTTTGACCATTTTGGGATCGTTCGACATGTCCGGAGTCATCGTTTTTCATCCGAAAATTGATTATTTGGACTGTACCAAAAATCATTCAAAATGTCAATTGGATCGTGCCTCATGTTGAATAACTACTTTTTAAACCCTCACAGTGACCAAAATTGCCAATTTTACAGAGTTTTGCTTACTCAAAAGCTTCAATTTTGACCCATTTCAGGCACAGGAATTACTTTAAACACACTTATTTTAGTTGACAAAGTCATAATTCACATCCAACAGTCATTTACAGTCAAAAGATTAAATGTTAAAATTTCGTCCATATTGACCATTTTGGGATCATTCGACATGTCCGGAGTCATCGTTTTTCATCCGAAAATTGATTTTTTGGACTGTACCAAAAATGATTCAAAATGGCAATTGGATCGTGCCTCATGTTGAATAACCACTTTTTAAACCCTCACAGTGACCAAAATTGCCATTTTTACAGAGTTTTGATTACTCAAAAGCTTCACTTTTGACCCCTTTGAGGCACAGAAAGACTTTAAACACACTTATTTTAGTTGACAAAGTCATAATTCACATCCAACAGTCATTTACAGTCAAAAGATTAAATGTTAAAATTTCATCATTATAGACCATTTTGGGAACGTTCGACAGGTCCGGAGTCATCGTTTTTCATCCGAAAATTGATTTTTTGGATTGTACCAAAAATGATTCAAAATGTCAATTGGATCGTGCCTCATGTTGAATAACCACTTTTTAAACCCTCACAGTGACCAAAATTGCCATTTTAAAGAGTTTTGAATACTCAAAAGCTGCAATTTTGACCCCTTTGAGGCACAGAAATGACTTTAAACACACGTATTTTAGTTGACAAAGTCATAATTCACATCCAACAGTCATTTACAGTCAAAAGATTAAATGTTAACATTTCATCCATATTGACCATTTTGGGATCGTTCGACATGTCCGGAGTCATCGTTTTTCATCCGAAAATTGATTTTTTGGACAGTACTAAAAATCATTCAAAATATCAATTGGATCGTGCCTCATGTTGAATAACCACTATTTAAACCCTCACAGTGACCAAAATTGCCAATTTTAAAGAGTTTTGCTTACTCAAAAGCTTCAATTTTGACCCATTTCAGGCACGGAAATGACTTTAAACACACTTATTTTAGTTGACAAAGTCATAATTCACATCCAACAGTCATTTACAGTCAAAAGATGAAATGTTAAAATTTCGTCCATATTGACCATTTTGGGATCATTCGAGATGTCAGGAGTCATCGTTTTTCATCCGAAAATTGATTTTTTGGACTGTACCAAAAATGATTCAAAATGTCAATTGGATTGTGCCTCATGTTGAATAACCACTTTTTAAACCCTCACAGTGACCAAAATTGCCATTTTTACAGAGTTTTGATTACTCAAAAGCTTCAATTTTGACCCCTTTGAGGCACAGAAATGACTTTAAACACACTTATTTTAGTTGACAAAGTCATAATTCACATCCAACAGTCATTTACAGTCAAAAGATTAAATGTTAAAATTTCATCCATATTGACCATTTTGGGATCGTTCGACATGTCCGGAGTCATCGTTTTTCATCTGAAAATTGATTTTTTGGACTGTACCAAAAATGATTCAAAATGGCAATTGGATCGTGCCTCATGTTGAATAACCACTTTTTAAACCCTCACAGTGACCAAAATTGCCATTTTTACAGAGTTTTGCTTACTCAAAAGCTTCAATTTTGACCCATTTGAGGCACAGAAATGACTTTAAACACACTTATTTTAGTTGACAAAGTCATAATTCACATCCAACAGTCATTTACAGTCAAAAGATTAAATGTTAAAATTTCATCCATTTTGACCATTTTGGGATCGTTCGACATGTCCGGAGTCATCGTTTTTCATCCGAAAATTGATTATTTGGACTGTACCAAAAATCATTCAAAATGTCAATTGGATCGTGCCTCATGTTGAATAACTACTTTTTAAACCCTCACAGTGACCAAAATTGCCAATTTTACAGAGTTTTGCTTACTCAAAAGCTTCAATTTTGACCCATTTCAGGCACAGGAATTACTTTAAACACACTTATTTTAGTTGACAAAGTCATAATTCACATCCAACAGTCATTTACAGTCAAAAGATTAAATGTTAAAATTTCGTCCATATTGACCATTTTGGGATCATTCGACATGTCCGGAGTCATCGTTTTTCATCCGAAAATTGATTTTTTGGACTGTACCAAAAATGATTCAAAATGGCAATTGGATCGTGCCTCATGTTGAATAACCACTTTTTAAACCCTCACAGTGACCAAAATTGCCATTTTTACAGAGTTTTGATTACTCAAAAGCTTCACTTTTGACCCCTTTGAGGCACAGAAAGACTTTAAACACACTTATTTTAGTTGACAAAGTCATAATTCACATCCAACAGTCATTTACAGTCAAAAGATGAAATGTTAAAATTTCGTCCATATTGACCATTTTGGGATCATTCGAGATGTCAGGAGTCATCGTTTTTCATCCGAAAATTGATTTTTTGGACTGTACCAAAAATGATTCAAAATGTCAATTGGATTGTGCCTCATGTTGAATAACCACTTTTTAAACCCTCACAGTGACCAAAATTGCCATTTTTACAGAGTTTTGATTACTCAAAAGCTTCAATTTTGACCCCTTTGAGGCACAGAAATGACTTTAAACACACTTATTTTAGTTGACAAAGTCATAATTCACATCCAACAGTCATTTACAGTCAAAAGATTAAATGTTAAAATTTCATCCATATTGACCATTTTGGGATCGTTCGACATGTCCGGAGTCATCGTTTTTCATCTGAAAATTGATTTTTTGGACTGTACCAAAAATGATTCAAAATGGCAATTGGATCGTGCCTCATGTTGAATAACCACTTTTTAAACCCTCACAGTGACCAAAATTGCCATTTTTACAGAGTTTTGCTTACTCAAAAGCTTCAATTTTGACCCATTTCAGGCACAGGAATTACTTTAAACACACTTATTTTAGTTGACAAAGTCATAATTCACATCCAACAGTCATTTACAGTCAAAAGATTAAATGTTAAAATTTCATCATTATAGACCATTTTGGGAACGTTCGACAGGTCCGGAGTCATCGTTTTTCATCCGAAAATTGATTTTTTGGATTGTACCAAAAATGATTCAAAATGTCAATTGGATCGTGCCTCATGTTGAATAACCACTTTTTAAACCCTCACAGTGACCAAAATTGCCATTTTTACAGAGTTTTGATTACTCAAAAGCTTCAATTTTGACCCATTTCAGGCACAGAAATGACTTTAAACACACTTATTTTAGTTGACAAAGTCATAATTCACATCCAACAGTCATATACAGTCAAAAGATTAAATGTTAAAATTTCATCCATTTTGACCATTTTGGGATCGTTCGACATGTCCGGAGTCATCGTTTTTCATCCGAAAATTGATTATTTGGACTGTACCAAAAATCATTCAAAATGTCAATTGGATCGTGCCTCATGTTGAATAACCACTTTTTAAACCCTCACAGTGACCAAAATTGCCAATTTTACAGAGTTTTGCTTACTCAAAAGCTTCAATTTTGACCCATTTCAGGCACAGGAATTACTTTAAACACACTTATTTTAGTTGACAAAGTCATAATTCACATCCAACAGTCATTTACAGTCAAAAGATTAAATGTTAAAATTTCATCCATTTTGACCATTTTGGGATCGTTCGACATGTCCGGAGTCATCGTTTTTCATCCGAAAATTGATTATTTGGACTGTACCAAAAATCATTCAAAATGTCAATTGGATCGTGCCTCATGTTGAATAACCACTTTTTAAACCCTCACAGTGACCAAAATTGCCAATTTTACAGAGTTTTGCTTACTCAAAAGCTTCAATTTTGACCCATTTCAGGCACAGGAATTACTTTAAACACACTTATTTTAGTTGACAAAGTCATAATTCACATCCAACAGTCATTTACAGTCAAAAGATTAAATGTTAAAATTTCATCCATATTGACCATTTTGGGATCGTTTGACATGTCCGGAGTCATCGTTTTTCATCCGAAAATTGATTTTTGGACTGTACCAAAAATGATTCAAAATGTCAATTTGATCGTGCCTCATGTTGAATAACCACTTTTTAAACCCTCACAGTGACCAAAATTGCCATTTTTACAGAGTTTTGATTACTCAAAAGCTTCAATTTTGACCCCTTTGAGGCACAGAAATGACTTTAAACACACTTATTTTAGTTGACAAAGTCATAATTCACATCCAACAGTCATTTACAGTCAAAAGATTAAATGTTAAAATTTCGTCCATATTGACCATTTTGGGATCATTCGACATGTCCGGAGTCATCGTTTTTCATCCGAAAATTGATTTTTTGGACAGTACCAAAAATCATTCAAAATATCAATTGGATCGTGCCTCATGTTGAATAACCACTTTTTAAACCCTCACAGTGACCAAAATTGCCAATTTTAAAGAGTTTTGCTTACTCAAAAGCTTCAATTTTGACCCATTTCAGGCACGGAAATGACTTTAAACACACTTATTTTAGTTGACAAAGTCATAATTCACATCCAACAGTCATTTACAGTCAAAAGATTAAATGTTAAAATTTCGTCCATATTGACCATTTTGGGATCATTTGACATGTCAGGAGTCATCGTTTTTCATCCGAAAATTGATTTTTTGGACTGTACCAAAAATGATTCAAAATGTCAATTGGATCGTGCCTCATGTTGAATAACCACTTTTTAAACCCTCACAGTGACCAAAATTGCCATTTTTACAGAGTTTTGATTACTCAAAAGCTTCAATTTTGACCCCTTTGAGGCACAGAAATGACTTTAAACACACTTATTTTAGTTGACAAAGTCATAATTCACATCCAACAGTCATTTACAGTCAAAAGATTAAATGTTAAAATTTCATCCATATTGACTATTTTGGGATCGTTCGACATGTCCGGAGTCATCGTTTATCATCTGAAAATTGATTTTTTGGACTGTACCAAAAATGATTCAAAATGGCAATTGGATCGTGCCTCATGTTGAATAACCACTTTTTAAACCCTCACAGTGACCAAAATTGCCATTTTTACAGTTTTGATTACTCAAAAGCTTCAATTTTGACCCCTTTGAGGCACAGAAATGACTTTAAACACACGTATTTTAGTTGACAAAGTCATAATTCACATCCAACAGTCATTTACAGTCAAAAGATTAAATGTTAACATTTCATCCATATTGACCATTTTGGGATCGTTCGACATGTCCGGAGTCATCGTTTTTCATCCGAAAATTGATTTTTTGGACAGTACTAAAAATCATTCAAAATATCAATTGGATCGTGCCTCATGTTGAATAACCACTATTTAAACCCTCACAGTGACCAAAATTGCCAATTTTAAAGAGTTTTGCTTACTCAAAAGCTTCAATTTTGACCCATTTCAGGCACGGAAATGACTTTAAACACACTTATTTTAGTTGACAAAGTCATAATTCACATCCAACAGTCATTTACAGTCAAAAGATGAAATGTTAAAATTTCGTCCATATTGACCATTTTGGGATCATTCGAGATGTCAGGAGTCATCGTTTTTCATCCGAAAATTGATTTTTTGGACTGTACCAAAAATGATTCAAAATGTCAATTGGATTGTGCCTCATGTTGAATAACCACTTTTTAAACCCTCACAGTGACCAAAATTGCCATTTTTACAGAGTTTTGATTACTCAAAAGCTTCAATTTTGACCCCTTTGAGGCACAGAAATGACTTTAAACACACTTATTTTACTTGACAAAGTCATAATTCACATCCAACAGTCATTTACAGTCAAAAGATTAAATGTTAAAATTTCATCCATATTGACCATTTTGGGATCGTTTGACATGTCCGGAGTCATCGTTTTTCATCTGAAAATTGATTTTTTGGACTGTACCAAAAATGATTCAAAATGGCAATTGGATCGTGCCTCATGTTGAATAACCACTTTTTAAACCCTCACAGTGACCAAAATTGCCATTTTTACAGAGTTTTGCTTACTCAAAAGCTTCAATTTTGACCCATTTCAGGCACAGGAATTACTTTAAACACACTTATTTTAGTTGACAAAGTCATAATTCACATCCAACAGTCATTTACAGTCAAAAGATTAAATGTTAAAATTTCATCATTATAGACCATTTTGGGAACGTTCGACAGGTCCGGAGTCATCGTTTTTCATCCGAAAATTGATTTTTTGGATTGTACCAAAAATGATTCAAAATGTCAATTGGATCGTGCCTCATGTTGAATAACCACTTTTTAAACCCTCACAGTGACCAAAATTGCCATTTTTACAGAGTTTTGATTACTCAAAAGCTTCAATTTTGACCCCTTTGAGGCACAGAAATGACTTTAAACACACTTATTTTAGTTGACAAAGTCATAATTCACATCCAACAGTCATTTACAGTCAAAAGATTAAATGTTAAAATTTCATCCATATTGACCATTTTGGGATCGTTCGACATGTCCGGAGTCATCGTTTTTCATCCGAAAATTGATTTTTTGGACTGTACCAGAAATTATTCAAAATGTCAATTGGATCGTGCCTCATGTTGAATAACCACTTTTTAAACCCTCACAGTGACCAAAATTGCCATTTTTACAGAGTTTTGATTACTCAAAAGCTTCAATTTTGACCCCTTTGAGGCACAGAAATGACTTTAAACACACTTATTTTAGTTGACAAAGTCATAATTCACATCCAACAGTCATTTACAGTCAAAAGATTAAATGTTAAAATTTCATCCATATTGACCATTTTGGGATCGTTCGACATGTCCGGAGTCATCGTTTTTCATCCGAAAATTGATTTTTTGGACTGTACCAAAAATCATTCAAAATGTCAATTGGATCGTGCCTCATGTTGAATAACCACTTTTTAAACCCTCACAGTGATCAAAATTGCCAATTTTACAGAGTTTTGCTTACTCAAAAGCTTCAATTTTGACCCATTTCAGGCACAGAAATGACTTTAAACACACTTATTTTAGTTGACAAAGTCATAATTCACATCCAACAGTCATTTACAGTCAAAAGATTAAATGTTAAAATTTCATCCATATTGACCATTTTGGGATCGTTCGACATGTCCGGAGTCATCGTTTTTCATCCGAAAATTGATTTTTTGGACTGTACCAAAAATCATTCAAAATGTCAATTGGATCGTGCCTCATGTTGAATAACCACTTTTTAAACCCTCACAGTGACCAAAATTGCCAATTTTACAGAGTTTTGCTTACTCAAAAGCTTCAATTTTGACCCATTTCAGGCACAGAAATGACTTTAAACACACTTATTTTAGTTGACAAAGTCATAATTCACATCCAACAGTCATATACAGTCAAAAGATTAAATGTTAAAATTTCATCCATTTTGACCATTTTGGGATCGTTCGACATGTCCGGAGTCATCGTTTTTCATCCGAAAATTGATTATTTGGACTGTACCAAAAATCATTCAAAATGTCAATTGGATCGTGCCTCATGTTGAATAACCACTTTTTAAACCCTCACAGTGACCAAAATTGCCAATTTTACAGAGTTTTGCTTACTCAAAAGCTTCAATTTTGACCCATTTCAGGCACAGGAATTACTTTAAACACACTTATTTTAGTTGACAAAGTCATAATTCACATCCAACAGTCATTTACAGTCAAAAGATTAAATGTTAAAATTTCATCCATTTTGACCATTTTGGGATCGTTCGACATGTCCGGAGTCATCGTTTTTCATCCGAAAATTGATTATTTGGACTGTACCAAAAATCATTCAAAATGTCAATTGGATCGTGCCTCATGTTGAATAACCACTTTTTAAACCCTCACAGTGACCAAAATTGCCAATTTTACAGAGTTTTGCTTACTCAAAAGCTTCAATTTTGACCCATTTCAGGCACAGGAATTACTTTAAACACACTTATTTTAGTTGACAAAGTCATAATTCACATCCAACAGTCATTTACAGTCAAAAGATTAAATGTTAAAATTTCATCCATATTGACCATTTTGGGATCGTTCGACATGTCCGGAGTCATCGTTTTTCATCCGAAAATTGATTTTTTGGACTGTACCAAAAATGATTCAAAATGGCAATTGGATCGTGCCTCATGTTGAATAACCACTTTTTAAACCCTCACAGTGACCAAAATTGCCATTTTTACAGAGTTTTGATTACTCAAAAGCTTCACTTTTGACCCCTTTGAGGCACAGAAAGACTTTAAACACACCTATTTTAGTTGACAAAGTCATAATTCACATCCAACAGTCATTTACAGTCAAAAGATTAAATGTTAAAATTTCATCATTATAGACCATTTTGGGAACGTTCGACAGGTCCGGAGTCATCGTTTTTCATCCGAAAATTGATTTTTTGGATTGTACCAAAAATGATTCAAAATGTCAATTGGATCGTGCCTCATGTTGAATAACCACTTTTTAAACCCTCACAGTGACCAAAATTGCCATTTTTACAGAGTTTTGATTACTCAAAAGCTTCAATTTCGACCCCTTTGAGGCACAGAAATGACTTTAAACACACTTATTTTAGTTGACAAAGTCATAATTCACATCCAACAGTCATTTACAGTCAAAAGATTAAATGTTAAAATTTCATCATTATAGACCATTTTGGGAACGTTCGACAGGTCCGGAGTCATCGTTTTTCATCCGAAAATTGATTTTTTGGATTGTACCAAAAATGATTCAAAATGTCAATTGGATCGTGCCTCATGTTGAATAACCACTTTTTAAACCCTCACAGTGACCAAAATTGCCATTTTAAAGAGTTTTGAATACTCAAAAGCTGCAATTGTGACCCCTTTGAGGCACAGAAATGACTTTAAACACACGTATTTTAGTTGACAAAGTCATAATTCACATCCAACAGTCATTTACAGTCAAAAGATTAAATGTTAACATTTCATCCATATTGACCATTTTGGGATCGTTCGACATGTCCGGAGTCATCGTTTTTCATCCGAAAATTGATTTTTTGGACAGTACTAAAAATCATTCAAAATATCAATTGGATCGTGCCTCATGTTGAATAACCACTATTTAAACCCTCACAGTGACCAAAATTGCCAATTTTAAAGAGTTTTGCTTACTCAAAAGCTTCAATTTTGACCCATTTCAGGCACGGAAATGACTTTAAACACACTTATTTTAGTTGACAAAGTCATAATTCACATCCAACAGTCATTTACAGTCAAAAGATGAAATGTTAAAATTTCGTCCATATTGACCATTTTGGGATCATTCGAGATGTCAGGAGTCATCGTTTTTCATCCGAAAATTGATTTTTTGGACTGTACCAAAAATGATTCAAAATGTCAATTGGATCGTGCCTCATGTTGAATAACCACTTTTTAAACCCTCACAGTGACCAAAATTGCCATTTTTACAGAGTTTACATTACTCAAAAGCTTCAATTTTGACCCCTTTGAGGCACAGAAATGACTTTAAACACACTTATTTTAGTTGACAAAGTCATAATTCACATCCAACAGTCATTTACAGTCAAAAGATTAAATGTTAAAATTTCATCCATATTGACCATTTTGGGATCGTTCGACATGTCCGGAGTCATCGTTTTTCATCTGAAAATTGATTTTTTGGACTGTACCAAAAATGATTCAAAATGGCAATTGGATCGTGCCTCATGTTGAATAACCACTTTTTAAACCCTCACAGTGACCAAAATTGCCATTTTTACAGAGTTTTGATTACTCAAAAGCTTCAATTTTGACCCCTTTGAGGCACAGAAATGACTTTAAACACACTTATTTTAGTTGACAAAGTCATAATTCACATCCAACAGTCATTTACAGTCAAAAGATTAAATGTTAAAATTTCATCCATTTTGACCATTTTGGGATCGTTCGACATGTCCGGAGTCATCGTTTTTCATCCGAAAATTGATTATTTGGACTGTACCAAAAATCATTCAAAATGTCAATTGGATCGTGCCTCATGTTGAATAACTACTTTTTAAACCCTCACAGTGACCAAAATTGCCATTTTTACAGAGTTTTGCTTACTCAAAAGCTTCAATTTTGACCCATTTCAGGCACAGGAATTACTTTAAACACACTTATTTTAGTTGACAAAGTCATAATTCACATCCAACAGTCATTTACAGTCAAAAGATTAAATGTTAAAATTTCATCATTATAGACCATTTTGGGAACGTTCGACAGGTCCGGAGTCATCGTTTTTCATCCGAAAATTGATTTTTTGGATTGTACCAAAAATGATTCAAAATGTCAATTGGATCGTGCCTCATGTTGAATAACCACTTTTTAAACCCTCACAGTGACCAAAATTGCCATTTTTACAGAGTTTTGATTACTCAAAAGCTTCAATTTTGAACCCTTTGAGGCACAGAAATGACTTTAAACACACTTATTTTAGTTGACAAAGTCATAATTCACATCCAACAGTCATTTACAGTCAAAAGATTAAATGTTAAAATTTCATCCATATTGACCATTTTGGGATCGTTCGACATGTCCGGAGTCATCGTTTTTCATCCGAAAATTGATTTTTTGGACTGTACCAAAAATCATTCAAAATGTCAATTGGATCGTGCCTCATGTTGAATAACCACTTTTTAAACCCTCACAGTGACCAAAATTGCCAATTTTACAGAGTTTTGCTTACTCAAAAGCTTCAATTTTGACCCATTTCAGGCACAGAAATGACTTTAAACACACTTATTTTAGTTGACAAAGTCATAATTCACATCCAACAGTCATTTACAGTCAAAAGATTAAATGTTAAAATTTCATCCATATTGACCATTTTGGGATCGTTCGACATGTCCGGAGTCATCGTTTTTCATCCGAAAATTGATTTTTTGGACTGTACCAAAAATCATTCAAAATGTCAATTGGATCGTGCCTCATGTTGAATAACCACTTTTTAAACCCTCACAGTGACCAAAATTGCCAATTTTACAGAGTTTTGCTTACTCAAAAGCTTCAATTTTGACCCATTTCAGGCACAGAAATGACTTTAAATACACTTATTTTAGTTGACAAAGTCATAATTCACATCCAACAGTCATATACAGTCAAAAGATTAAATGTTAAAATTTCATCCATTTTGACCATTTTGGGATCGTTCGACATGTCCGGAGTCATCGTTTTTCATCCGAAAATTGATTATTTGGACTGTACCAAAAATCATTCAAAATGTCAATTGGATCATGCCTCATGTTGAATAACCACTTTTTAAACCCTCACAGTGACCAAAATTGCCAATTTTACAGAGTTTTGCTTACTCAAAAGCTTCAATTTTGACCCATTTCAGGCACAGGAATTACTTTAAACACACTTATTTTAGTTGACAAAGTCATAATTCACATCCAACAGTCATTTACAGTCAAAAGATTAAATGTTAAAATTTCATCCATATTGACCATTTTGGGATCGTTTGACATGTCCGGAGTCATCGTTTTTCATCCGAAAATTGATTTTTGGACTGTACCAAAAATGATTCAAAATGTCAATTTGATCGTGCCTCATGTTGAATAACCACTTTTTAAACCCTCACAGTGACCAAATTCGCCAATTTTACAGAGTTTTGCTTACTCAAAAGCTTCAATTTTGACCCATTTCAGGCACAGGAATTACTTTAAACACACTTATTTTAGTTGACAAAGTCATAATTCACATCCAACAGTCATTTACAGTCAAAAGATTAAATGTTAAAATTTCATCCATATTGACCATTTTGGGATCGTTTGACATGTCCGGAGTCATCGTTTTTCATCCGAAAATTGATTTTTGGACTGTACCAAAAATGATTCAAAATGTCAATTTGATCGTGCCTCATGTTGAATAACCACTTTTTAAACCCTCACAGTGACCAAATTTGCCATTTTTACAGAGTTTTGATTACTCAAAAGCTTCAATTTTGACCCATTTCAGGCACAGAAATGACTTTAAACACACTTATTTTAGTTGACAAAGTCATAATTCACATCCAACAGTCATATACAGTCAAAAGATTAAATGTTAAAATTTCATCCATTTTGACCATTTTGGGATCGTTCGACATGTCCGGAGTCATCGTTTTTCATCCGAAAATTGATTATTTGGACTGTACCAAAAATCATTCAAAATGTCAATTGGATCGTGCCTCATGTTGAATAACCACTTTTTAAACCCTCACAGTGACCAAAATTGCCAATTTTACAGAGTTTTGCTTACTCAAAAGCTTCAATTTTGACCCATTTCAGGCACAGGAATTACTTTAAACACACTTATTTTAGTTGACAAAGTCATAATTCACATCCAACAGTCATTTACAGTCAAAAGATTAAATGTTAAAATTTCATCCATTTTGACCATTTTGGGATCGTTCGACATGTCCGGAGTCATCGTTTTTCATCCGAAAATTGATTATTTGGACTGTACCAAAAATCATTCAAAATGTCAATTGGATCGTGCCTCATGTTGAATAACCACTTTTTAAACCCTCACAGTGACCAAAATTGCCAATTTTACAGAGTTTTGCTTACTCAAAAGCTTCAATTTTGACCCATTTCAGGCACAGGAATTACTTTAAACACACTTATTTTAGTTGACAAAGTCATAATTCACATCCAACAGTCATTTACAGTCAAAAGATTAAATGTTAAAATTTCATCCATATTGACCATTTTGGGATCGTTTGACATGTCCGGAGTCATCGTTTTTCATCCGAAAATTGATTTTTGGACTGTACCAAAAATGATTCAAAATGTCAATTTGATCGTGCCTCATGTTGAATAACCACTTTTTAAACCCTCACAGTGACCAAAATTGCCATTTTTACAGAGTTTTGATTACTCAAAAGCTTCAATTTTGACCCCTTTGAGGCACAGAAATGACTTTAAACACACTTATTTTAGTTGACAAAGTCATAATTCACATCCAACAGTCATTTACAGTCAAAAGATTAAATGTTAAAATTTCGTCCATATTGACCATTTTGGGATCATTTGACATGTCAGGAGTCATCGTTTTTCATCCGAAAATTGATTTTTTGGACTGTACCAAAAATGATTCAAAATGTCAATTGGATCGTGCCTCATGTTGAATAACCACTTTTTAAACCCTCACAGTGACCAAAATTGCCATTTTTACAGAGTTTTGATTACTCAAAAGCTTCAATTTTGACCCCTTTGAGGCACAGAAATGACTTTAAACACACTTATTTTAGTTGACAAAGTCATAATTCACATCCAACAGTCATTTACAGTCAAAAGATTAAATGTTAAAATTTCATCCATTTTGACCATTTTGGGATCGTTCGACATGTCCGGAGTCATCGTTTTTCATCCGAAAATTGATTATTTGGACTGTACCAAAAATCATTCAAAATGTCAATTGGATCGTGCCTCATGTTGAATAACTACTTTTTAAACCCTCACAGTGACCAAAATTGCCAATTTTACAGAGTTTTGCTTACTCAAAAGCTTCAATTTTGACCCATTTCAGGCACAGGAATTACTTTAAACACACTTATTTTAGTTGACAAAGTCATAATTCACATCCAACAGTCATTTACAGTCAAAAGATTAAATGTTAAAATTTCGTACATATTGACCATTTTGGGATCATTCGACATGTCCGGAGTCATCGTTTTTCATCCGAAAATTGATTTTTTGGACTGTACCAAAAATGATTCAAAATGGCAATTGGATCGTGCCTCATGTTGAATAACCACTTTTTAAACCCTCACAGTGACCAAAATTGCCATTTTTACAGAGTTTTGATTACTCAAAAGCTTCACTTTTGACCCCTTTGAGGCACAGAAAGACTTTAAACACACTTATTTTAGTTGACAAAGTCATAATTCACATCCAACAGTCTTTAACAGTCAAAAGATTAAATGTTAAAATTTCATCATTATAGACCATTTTGGGAACGTTCGACAGGTCCGGAGTCATCGTTTTTCATCCGAAAATTGATTTTTTGGATTGTACCAAAAATGATTCAAAATGTCAATTGGATCGTGCCTCATGTTGAATAACCACTTTTTAAACCCTCACAGTGACCAAA
The DNA here is from genome assembly GCF_964263255.1 of Lissotriton vulgaris. Lineage (NCBI taxonomy): Eukaryota > Metazoa > Chordata > Amphibia > Caudata > Salamandridae > Lissotriton > Lissotriton vulgaris. The sequence continues at coordinate 739,758 of NW_028246030.1, read as the reverse complement.
ATTGCCATTTTAAAGAGTTTTGAATACTCAAAAGCTGCAATTTTGACCCCTTTGAGGCACAGAAATGACTTTAAACACACGTATTTTAGTTGACAAAGTCATAATTCACATCCAACAGTCATTTACAGTCAAAAGATTAAATGTTAACATTTCATCCATATTGACCATTTTGGGATCGTTCGACATGTCCGGAGTCATCGTTTTTCATCCGAAAATTGATTTTTTGGACAGTACTAAAAATCATTCAAAATATCAATTGGATCGTGCCTCATGTTGAATAACCACTATTTAAACCCTCACAGTGACCAAAATTGCCAATTTTAAAGAGTTTTGCTTACTCAAAAGCTTCAATTTTGACCCATTTCAGGCACGGAAATGACTTTAAACACACTTATTTTAGTTGACAAAGTCATAATTCACATCCAACAGTCATTTACAGTCAAAAGATGAAATGTTAAAATTTCGTCCATATTGACCATTTTGGGATCATTCGAGATGTCAGGAGTCATCGTTTTTCATCCGAAAATTGATTTTTTGGACTGTACCAAAAATGATTCAAAATGTCAATTGGATTGTGCCTCATGTTGAATAACCACTTTTTAAACCCTCACAGTGACCAAAATTGCCATTTTTACAGAGTTTTGATTACTCAAAAGCTTCAATTTTGACCCCTTTGAGGCACAGAAATGACTTTAAACACACTTATTTTAGTTGACAAAGTCATAATTCACATCCAACAGTCATTTACAGTCAAAAGATTAAATGTTAAAATTTCATCCATATTGACCATTTTGGGATCGTTCGACATGTCCGGAGTCATCGTTTTTCATCTGAAAATTGATTTTTTGGACTGTACCAAAAATGATTCAAAATGGCAATTGGATCGTGCCTCATGTTGAATAACCACTTTTTAAACCCTCACAGTGACCAAAATTGCCATTTTTACAGAGTTTTGCTTACTCAAAAGCTTCAATTTTGACCCATTTGAGGCACAGAAATGACTTTAAACACACTTATTTTAGTTGACAAAGTCATAATTCACATCCAACAGTCATTTACAGTCAAAAGATTAAATGTTAAAATTTCATCCATTTTGACCATTTTGGGATCGTTCGACATGTCCGGAGTCATCGTTTTTCATCCGAAAATTGATTATTTGGACTGTACCAAAAATCATTCAAAATGTCAATTGGATCGTGCCTCATGTTGAATAACTACTTTTTAAACCCTCACAGTGACCAAAATTGCCAATTTTACAGAGTTTTGCTTACTCAAAAGCTTCAATTTTGACCCATTTCAGGCACAGGAATTACTTTAAACACACTTATTTTAGTTGACAAAGTCATAATTCACATCCAACAGTCATTTACAGTCAAAAGATTAAATGTTAAAATTTCGTCCATATTGACCATTTTGGGATCATTCGACATGTCCGGAGTCATCGTTTTTCATCCGAAAATTGATTTTTTGGACTGTACCAAAAATGATTCAAAATGGCAATTGGATCGTGCCTCATGTTGAATAACCACTTTTTAAACCCTCACAGTGACCAAAATTGCCATTTTTACAGAGTTTTGATTACTCAAAAGCTTCACTTTTGACCCCTTTGAGGCACAGAAAGACTTTAAACACACTTATTTTAGTTGACAAAGTCATAATTCACATCCAACAGTCATTTACAGTCAAAAGATTAAATGTTAACATTTCATCCATATTGACCATTTTGGGATCGTTCGACATGTCCGGAGTCATCGTTTTTCATCCGAAAATTGATTTTTTGGACAGTACTAAAAATCATTCAAAATATCAATTGGATCGTGCCTCATGTTGAATAACCACTATTTAAACCCTCACAGTGACCAAAATTGCCAATTTTAAAGAGTTTTGCTTACTCAAAAGCTTCAATTTTGACCCATTTCAGGCACGGAAATGACTTTAAACACACTTATTTTAGTTGACAAAGTCATAATTCACATCCAACAGTCATTTACAGTCAAAAGATGAAATGTTAAAATTTCGTCCATATTGACCATTTTGGGATCATTCGAGATGTCAGGAGTCATCGTTTTTCATCCGAAAATTGATTTTTTGGACTGTACCAAAAATGATTCAAAATGTCAATTGGATTGTGCCTCATGTTGAATAACCACTTTTTAAACCCTCACAGTGACCAAAATTGCCATTTTTACAGAGTTTTGATTACTCAAAAGCTTCAATTTTGACCCCTTTGAGGCACAGAAATGACTTTAAACACACTTATTTTAGTTGACAAAGTCATAATTCACATCCAACAGTCATTTACAGTCAAAAGATTAAATGTTAAAATTTCATCCATATTGACCATTTTGGGATCGTTCGACATGTCATCGTTTTTCATCTGAAAATTGATTTTTTGGACTGTACCAAAAATGATTCAAAATGGCAATTGGATCGTGCCTCATGTTGAATAACCACTTTTTAAACCCTCACAGTGACCAAAATTGCCATTTTTACAGAGTTTTGCTTACTCAAAAGCTTCAATTTTGACCCATTTCAGGCACAGGAATTACTTTAAACACACTTATTTTAGTTGACAAAGTCATAATTCACATCCAACAGTCATTTACAGTCAAAAGATTAAATGTTAAAATTTCATCATTATAGACCATTTTGGGAACGTTCGACAGGTCCGGAGTCATCGTTTTTCATCCGAAAATTGATTTTTTGGATTGTACCAAAAATGATTCAAAATGTCAATTGGATCGTGCCTCATGTTGAATAACCACTTTTTAAACCCTCACAGTGACCAAAATTGCCATTTTTACAGAGTTTTGATTACTCAAAAGCTTCAATTTTGACCCATTTCAGGCACAGAAATGACTTTAAACACACTTATTTTAGTTGACAAAGTCATAATTCACATCCAACAGTCATATACAGTCAAAAGATTAAATGTTAAAATTTCATCCATTTTGACCATTTTGGGATCGTTCGACATGTCCGGAGTCATCGTTTTTCATCCGAAAATTGATTATTTGGACTGTACCAAAAATCATTCAAAATGTCAATTGGATCGTGCCTCATGTTGAATAACCACTTTTTAAACCCTCACAGTGACCAAAATTGCCAATTTTACAGAGTTTTGCTTACTCAAAAGCTTCAATTTTGACCCATTTCAGGCACAGGAATTACTTTAAACACACTTATTTTAGTTGACAAAGTCATAATTCACATCCAACAGTCATTTACAGTCAAAAGATTAAATGTTAAAATTTCATCCATTTTGACCATTTTGGGATCGTTCGACATGTCCGGAGTCATCGTTTTTCATCCGAAAATTGATTATTTGGACTGTACCAAAAATCATTCAAAATGTCAATTGGATCGTGCCTCATGTTGAATAACCACTTTTTAAACCCTCACAGTGACCAAAATTGCCAATTTTACAGAGTTTTGCTTACTCAAAAGCTTCAATTTTGACCCATTTCAGGCACAGGAATTACTTTAAACACACTTATTTTAGTTGACAAAGTCATAATTCACATCCAACAGTCATTTACAGTCAAAAGATTAAATGTTAAAATTTCATCCATATTGACCATTTTGGGATCGTTTGACATGTCCGGAGTCATCGTTTTTCATCCGAAAATTGATTTTTGGACTGTACCAAAAATGATTCAAAATGTCAATTTGATCGTGCCTCATGTTGAATAACCACTTTTTAAACCCTCACAGTGACCAAAATTGCCATTTTTACAGAGTTTTGATTACTCAAAAGCTTCAATTTTGACCCCTTTGAGGCACAGAAATGACTTTAAACACACTTATTTTAGTTGACAAAGTCATAATTCACATCCAACAGTCATTTACAGTCAAAAGATTAAATGTTAAAATTTCGTCCATATTGACCATTTTGGGATCATTCGACATGTCCGGAGTCATCGTTTTTCATCCGAAAATTGATTTTTTGGACAGTACCAAAAATCATTCAAAATATCAATTGGATCGTGCCTCATGTTGAATAACCACTTTTTAAACCCTCACAGTGACCAAAATTGCCAATTTTAAAGAGTTTTGCTTACTCAAAAGCTTCAATTTTGACCCATTTCAGGCACGGAAATGACTTTAAACACACTTATTTTAGTTGACAAAGTCATAATTCACATCCAACAGTCATTTACAGTCAAAAGATTAAATGTTAAAATTTCGTCCATATTGACCATTTTGGGATCATTTGACATGTCAGGAGTCATCGTTTTTCATCCGAAAATTGATTTTTTGGACTGTACCAAAAATGATTCAAAATGTCAATTGGATCGTGCCTCATGTTGAATAACCACTTTTTAAACCCTCACAGTGACCAAAATTGCCATTTTTACAGAGTTTTGATTACTCAAAAGCTTCAATTTTGACCCCTTTGAGGCACAGAAATGACTTTAAACACACTTATTTTAGTTGACAAAGTCATAATTCACATCCAACAGTCATTTACAGTCAAAAGATTAAATGTTAAAATTTCATCCATATTGACCATTTTGGGATCGTTCGACATGTCCGGAGTCATCGTTTATCATCTGAAAATTGATTTTTTGGACTGTACCAAAAATGATTCAAAATGGCAATTGGATCGTGCCTCATGTTGAATAACCACTTTTTAAACCCTCACAGTGACCAAAATTGCCATTTTTACAGTTTTGATTACTCAAAAGCTTCAATTTTGACCCCTTTGAGGCACAGAAATGACTTTAAACACACTTATTTTAGTTGACAAAGTCATAATTCACATCCAACAGTCATTTACAGTCAAAAGATTAAATGTTAAAATTTCATCCATTTTGACCATTTTGGGATCGTTCGACATGTCCGGAGTCATCGTTTTTCATCCGAAAATTGATTTTTTGGATTGTACAAAAAATGATTCAAAATGTCAATTGGATCGTGCCTCATGTTGAATAACCACTTTTTAAACCCTCACAGTGACCAAAATTGCCATTTTAAAGAGTTTTGAATACTCAAAAGCTGCAATTTTGACCCCTTTGAGGCACAGAAATGACTTTAAACACACGTATTTTAGTTGACAAAGTCATAATTCACATCCAACAGTCATTTACAGTCAAAAGATTAAATGTTAACATTTCATCCATATTGACCATTTTGGGATCGTTCGACATGTCCGGAGTCATCGTTTTTCATCCGAAAATTGATTTTTTGGACAGTACTAAAAATCATTCAAAATATCAATTGGATCGTGCCTCATGTTGAATAACCACTATTTAAACCCTCACAGTGACCAAAATTGCCAATTTTAAAGAGTTTTGCTTACTCAAAAGCTTCAATTTTGACCCATTTCAGGCACGGAAATGACTTTAAACACACTTATTTTAGTTGACAAAGTCATAATTCACATCCAACAGTCATTTACAGTCAAAAGATGAAATGTTAAAATTTCGTCCATATTGACCATTTTGGGATCATTCGAGATGTCAGGAGTCATCGTTTTTCATCCGAAAATTGATTTTTTGGACTGTACCAAAAATGATTCAAAATGTCAATTGGATTGTGCCTCATGTTGAATAACCACTTTTTAAACCCTCACAGTGACCAAAATTGCCATTTTTACAGAGTTTTGATTACTCAAAAGCTTCAATTTTGACCCCTTTGAGGCACAGAAATGACTTTAAACACACTTATTTTAGTTGACAAAGTCATAATTCACATCCAACAGTCATTTACAGTCAAAAGATTAAATGTTAAAATTTCATCCATATTGACCATTTTGGGATCGTTTGACATGTCCGGAGTCATCGTTTTTCATCTGAAAATTGATTTTTTGGACTGTACCAAAAATGATTCAAAATGGCAATTGGATCGTGCCTCATGTTGAATAACCACTTTTTAAACCCTCACAGTGACCAAAATTGCCATTTTTACAGAGTTTTGCTTACTCAAAAGCTTCAATTTTGACCCATTTCAGGCACAGGAATTACTTTAAACACACTTATTTTAGTTGACAAAGTCATAATTCACATCCAACAGTCATTTACAGTCAAAAGATTAAATGTTAAAATTTCATCATTATAGACCATTTTGGGAACGTTCGACAGGTCCGGAGTCATCGTTTTTCATCCGAAAATTGATTTTTTGGATTGTACCAAAAATGATTCAAAATGTCAATTGGATCGTGCCTCATGTTGAATAACCACTTTTTAAACCCTCACAGTGACCAAAATTGCCATTTTTACAGAGTTTTGATTACTCAAAAGCTTCAATTTTGACCCCTTTGAGGCACAGAAATGACTTTAAACACACTTATTTTAGTTGACAAAGTCATAATTCACATCCAACAGTCATTTACAGTCAAAAGATTAAATGTTAAAATTTCATCCATATTGACCATTTTGGGATCGTTCGACATGTCCGGAGTCATCGTTTTTCATCCGAAAATTGATTTTTTGGACTGTACCAGAAATTATTCAAAATGTCAATTGGATCGTGCCTCATGTTGAATAACCACTTTTTAAACCCTCACAGTGACCAAAATTGCCATTTTTACAGAGTTTTGATTACTCAAAAGCTTCAATTTTGACCCCTTTGAGGCACAGAAATGACTTTAAACACACTTATTTTAGTTGACAAAGTCATAATTCACATCCAACAGTCATTTACAGTCAAAAGATTAAATGTTAAAATTTCATCCATATTGACCATTTTGGGATCGTTCGACATGTCCGGAGTCATCGTTTTTCATCCGAAAATTGATTTTTTGGACTGTACCAAAAATCATTCAAAATGTCAATTGGATCGTGCCTCATGTTGAATAACCACTTTTTAAACCCTCACAGTGACCAAAATTGCCAATTTTACAGAGTTTTGCTTACTCAAAAGCTTCAATTTTGACCCATTTCAGGCACAGAAATGACTTTAAACACACTTATTTTAGTTGACAAAGTCATAATTCACATCCAACAGTCATTTACAGTCAAAAGATTAAATGTTAAAATTTCATCCATATTGACCATTTTGGGATCGTTCGACATGTCCGGAGTCATCGTTTTTCATCCGAAAATTGATTTTTTGGACTGTACCAAAAATCATTCAAAATGTCAATTGGATCGTGCCTCATGTTGAATAACCACTTTTTAAACCCTCACAGTGACCAAAATTGCCAATTTTACAGAGTTTTGCTTACTCAAAAGCTTCAATTTTGACCCATTTCAGGCACAGAAATGACTTTAAACACACTTATTTTAGTTGACAAAGTCATAATTCACATCCAACAGTCATATACAGTCAAAAGATTAAATGTTAAAATTTCATCCATTTTGACCATTTTGGGATCGTTCGACATGTCCGGAGTCATCGTTTTTCATCCGAAAATTGATTATTTGGACTGTACCAAAAATCATTCAAAATGTCAATTGGATCGTGCCTCATGTTGAATAACCACTTTTTAAACCCTCACAGTGACCAAAATTGCCAATTTTACAGAGTTTTGCTTACTCAAAAGCTTCAATTTTGACCCATTTCAGGCACAGGAATTACTTTAAACACACTTATTTTAGTTGACAAAGTCATAATTCACATCCAACAGTCATTTACAGTCAAAAGATTAAATGTTAAAATGTCATCCATATTGACCATTTTGGGATCGTTTGACATGTCCGGAGTCATCGTTTTTCATCCGAAAATTGATTTTTGGACTGTACCAAAAATGATTCAAAATGTCAATTTGATCGTGCCTCATGTTGAATAACCACTTTTTAAACCCTCACAGTGACCAAATTTGCCATTTTTACAGAGTTTTGATTACTCAAAAGCTTCAATTTTGACCCATTTCTGGCACAGAAATGACTTTAAACACACTTATTTTAGTTGACAAAGTCATAATTCACATCCAACAGTCATATACAGTCAAAAGATTAAATGTTAAAATTTCATCCATTTTGACCATTTTGGGATCGTTCGACATGTCCGGAGTCATCGTTTTTCATCCGAAAATTGATTATTTGGACTGTACCAAAAATCATTCAAAATGTCAATTGGATCGTGCCTCATGTTGAATAACCACTTTTTAAACCCTCACAGTGACCAAAATTGCCAATTTTACAGAGTTTTGCTTACTCAAAAGCTTCAATTTTGACCCATTTCAGGCACAGGAATTACTTTAAACACACTTATTTTAGTTGACAAAGTCATAATTCACATCCAACAGTCATTTACAGTCAAAAGATTAAATGTTAAAATTTCATCCATATTGACCATTTTGGGATCGTTTGACATGTCCGGAGTCATCGTTTTTCATCCGAAAATTGATTTTTGGACTGTACCAAAAATGATTCAAAATGTCAATTTGATCGTGCCTCATGTTGAATAACCACTTTTTAAACCCTCACAGTGGCCAAATTTGCCATTTTTACAGAGTTTTGATTACTCAAAAGCTTCAATTTTGACCCCTTTGAGGCACAGAAATGACTTTAAACACACTTATTTTAGTTGACAAAGTCATAATTCACATCCAACAGTCATTTACAGTCAAAAGATTAAATGTTAAAATTTCGTCCATATTGACCATTTTGGGATCATTCGACATGTCAGGAGTCATCGTTTTTCATCCGAAAATTGATTTTTTGGATTGTACCAAAAATGATTCAAAATGTCAATTGGATCGTGCCTCATGTTGAATAACCACTTTTTAAACCCTCACAGTGATCAAAATTGCCAATTTTAAAGAGTTTTGCTTACTCAAAAGCTTCAATTTTGACCCATTTCAGGCACAGGAATTACTTTAAACACACGTATTTTAGTTGACAAAGTCATAATTCACATCCAACAGTCATTTACAGTCAAAAGATTAAATGTTAACATTTCGTCCATATTGACCATTTTGGGATCATTCGACATGTCCGGAGTCATCGTTTTTCATCCGAAAATTGATTTTTTGGACTGTACCAAAAATGATTCAAAATGGCAATTGGATCGTGCCTCATGTTGAATAACCACTTTTTAAACCCTCACAGTGACCAAAATTGCCATTTTTACAGAGTTTTGATTACTCAAAAGCTTCAATTTTGACCCCTTTGAGGCACAGAAATGACTTTAAACACACTTATTTTAGTTGACAAAGTCATAATTCACATCCAACAGTCATATACAGTCAAAAGATTAAATGTTAAAATTTCATCCATTTTGACCATTTTGGGATCGTTCGACATGTCCGGAGTCATCGTTTTTCATCCGAAAATTGATTATTTGGACTGTACCAAAAATCATTCAAAATGTCAATTGGATCGTGCCTCATGTTGAATAACCACTTTTTAAACCCTCACAGTGACCAAAATTGCCAATTTTACAGAGTTTTGCTTACTCAAAAGCTTCAATTTTGACCCATTTCAGGCACAGGAATTACTTTAAACACACTTATTTTAGTTGACAAAGTCATAATTCACATCCAACAGTCATTTACAGTCAAAAGATTAAATGTTAAAATTTCATCCATATTGACCATTTTGGGGTCCGTTTGACATGTCCGGAGTCATCGTTTTTCATCCGAAAATTGATTTTTGGACTGTACCAAAAATGATTCAAAATGTCAATTTGATCGTGCCTCATGTTGAATAACCACTTTTTAAACCCTCACAGTGACCAAATTTGCCATTTTTACAGAGTTTTGATTACTCAAAAGCTTCAATTTTGACCCCTTTGAGGCACAGAAATGACTTTAAACACACTTATTTTAGTTGACAAAGTCATAATTCACATCCAACAGTCATTTACAGTCAAAAGATTAAATGTTAAAATTTCGTCCATATTGACCATTTTGGGATCATTCGACATGTCAGGAGTCATCGTTTTTCATCCGAAAATTGATTTTTTGGATTGTACCAAAAATGATTCAAAATGTCAATTGGATCGTGCCTCATGTTGAATAACCACTTTTTAAACCCTCACAGTGATCAAAATTGCCAATTTTAAAGAGTTTTGATTACTCAAAAGCTTCAATTTTGACCCATTTCAGGCACAGGAATTACTTTAAACACACGTATTTTAGTTGACAAAGTCATAATTCACATCCAACAGTCATTTACAGTCAAAAGATTAAATGTTAACATTTCGTCCATATTGACCATTTTGGGATCATTCGACATGTCCGGAGTCATCGTTTTTCATCCGAAAATTGATTTTTTGGACTGTACCAAAAATGATTCAAAATGGCAATTGGATCGTGCCTCATGTTGAATAACCACTTTTTAAACCCTCACAGTGACCAAAATTGCCATTTTTACAGAGTTTTGATTACTCAAAAGCTTCAATTTTGACCCCTTTGAGGCACAGAAATGACTTTAAACACACTTATTTTAGTTGACAAAGTCATAATTCACATTCAACAGTCATTTACAGTCAAAAGATTAAATGTTAAAATTTCATCCATATTGACCATTTTGGGATCGTTTGGCATGTCCGGAGTCATCATTTTTCATCCGAAAATTGATTTTTGGACTGTACCAAAAATGATTCAAAATGTCAATTGGATCGTGCCTCATGTTGAATGACCACTTTTTAAACCCTCACAGTGACCAAAATTGCCATTTTTACAGAGTTTTGATTACTCAAAAGCTTCACTTTTGACCCCTTTGAGGCACAGAAATGACTTTAAACACACTTATTTTAGTTGACAAAGTCATAATTCACATCCAACAGTCATTTACAGTCAAAGATTAAATGTTAAAATTTCATCATTATAGACCATTTTGGGAACGTTCGACAGGTCCGGAGTCATCGTTTTTCATCCGAAAATTGATTTTTTGGATTGTACCAAAAATGATTCAAAATGTCAATTGGATCGTGCCTCATGTTGAATAACCACTTTTTAAACCCTCACAGTGACCAAAATTGCCATTTTTACAGAGTTTTGATTACTCAAAAGCTTCAATTTCGACCCCTTTGAGGCACAGAAATGACTTTAAACACACTTATTTTAGTTGAGAAAGTCATAATTCACATCCAACAGTCATTTACAGTCAAAAGATTAAATGTTAAAATTTCATCATTATAGACCATTTTGGGAACGTTCGACAGGTCCGGAGTCATCGTTTTTCATCCAAAAATTGATTTTTTGGATTGTACCAAAAATGATTCAAAATGTCAATTGGATTGTGCCTCATGTTGAATAACCACTTTTTAAACCCTCACAGTGACCAAAATTGCCATTTTAAAGAGTTTTGAATACTCAAAAGCTGCAATTTTGACCCCTTTGAGGCACAGAAATGACTTTAAACACACGTATTTTAGTTGACAAAGTCATAATTCACATCCAACAGTCATTTACAGTCAAAAGATTAAATGTTAAAATTTCATCCATATTGACCATTTTGGGATCGTTCGACATGTCCGGAGTCATCGTTTTTCATCCGAAAATTGATTTTTTCGGACAGTACCAAAAATCATTCAAAATGTCAATTGGATCGTGCCTCATGTTGAATAACCACTTTTTAAACCCTCACAGTGACCAAAATTGCCAATTTTAAAGAGTTTTGCTTACTCAAAAGCTTCAATTTTGACCCATTTCAGGCACGGAAATGACTTTAAACACACTTATTTTAGTTGACAAAGTCATAATTCACATCCAACAGTCATTTACAGTCAAAAGATTAAATGTTAAAATTTCGTCCATATTGACCATTTTGGGATCATTCGACATGTCAGGAGTCATCGTTTTTCATCCGAAAATTGATTTTTTGGACTGTACCAAAAATGATTCAAAATGTCAATTGGATCGTGCCTCATGTTGAATAACCTCTTTTTAAACCCTCACAGTGACCAAAATTGCCATTTTTACAGAGTTTTGATTACTCAAAAGCTTCAATTTTGACCCCTTTGAGGCACAGAAATGACTTTAAACACACTTATTTTAGTTGACAAAGTCATAATTCACATCCAACAGTCATTTACAGTCAAAAGATTAAATGTTAAAATTTCATCCATATTGACCATTTTGGGATCGTTCGACATGTCCGGAGTCATCGTTTTTCATCTGAAAATTGATTTTTTGGACTGTACCAAAAATGATTCAAAATGGCAATTGGATCGTGCCTCATGTTGAATAACCACTTTTTAAACCCTCACAGTGACCAAAATTGCCATTTTTACAGAGTTTTGATTACTCAAAAGTTTCAATTTTGACCCCTTTGAGGCACAGAAATGACTTTAAACACACTTATTTTAGTTGACAAAGTCATAATTCACATCCAACAGTCATTTACAGTCAAAAGATTAAATGTTAAAATTTCATCCATATTGACCATTTTGGGATCGTTTGGCATGTCCGGAGTCATCGTTTTTCATCCGAAAAGTGATTTTTTGGACTGTACCAAAAATGATTCAAAATGTCAATTGGATCGTGCCTCATGTTGAATAACCACTTTTTAAACCCTCACAGTGACCAAAATTGCCATTTTTACAGAGTTTTGATTACTCAAAAGTTTTAATTTTGACCCCTTTGAGGCACAGAAATTACTTTAAACACACTTATTTTAGTTGACAAAGTCATAATTCACATCCAACAGTCATTTACAGTCAAAAGATTAAATGTTAAAATTTCATCATTATAGACCATTTTGGGAACGTTCGACAGGTCCGGAGTCATCGTTTTTCATCCGAAAATTGATTTTTTGGATTTTACCAAAAATGATTCAAAATGTCAATTGGATCGTGCCTCATGTTGAATAACCACTTTTTAAACCCTCACAGTGACCAAAATTGCCATTTTTACAGAGTTTTGATTACTCAAAAGCTTCAATTTTGAAACCTTTGAGGCACAGAAATGACTTTAAACACACTTATTTTAGTTGACAAAGTCATAATTCACATCCAACAGTCATTTACAGTCAAAAGATTAAATGTTAAAATTTCATCCATATTGACCATTTTGGGATCGTTCGGCAGGTCCGAAGTCATCGTTTTTCATCCGAAAATTGATTTTTTGGATTTTACCAAAAATGATTCAAAATGTCAATTGGATCGTGCCTCATGTTGAATAACCACTTTTTAAACCCTCACAGTGACCAAAATTGCCATTTTTACAGAGTTTTGATTACTCAAAAGCTTCAATTTTGACCCCTTTGAGGCACAGAAATGACTTTAAACACACTTATTTTAGTTGACAAAGTCATAATTCACATCCAACAGTCATTTACAGTCAAAAGATTAAATGTTAAAATTTCGTCCATATTGACCATTTTGGGATCATTCGACATGTCAGGAGTCATCGTTTTTCATCCGAAAATTGATTTTTTGGATTGTACCAAAAATGATTCAAAATGTCAATTGGATCGTGCCTCATGTTGAATAACCACTTTTTAAACCCTCACAGTGATCAAAATTGCCATTTTAAAGAGTTTTGAATACTCAAAAGCTGCAATTTTGACCCCTTTGAGGCACAGAAATGACTTTAAACACACGTATTTTAGTTGACAAAGTCATAATTCACATCCAACAGTCATTTACAGTCAAAAGATTAAATGTTAACATTTCATCCATATTGACCATTTTGGGATCGTTCGACATGTCCGGAGTCATCGTTTTTCATCCGAAAATTGATTTTTTGGACAGTACCAAAAATCATTCAAAATATCAATTGGATCGTGCCTCATGTTGAATAACCACTTTTTAAACCCTCACAGTGACCAAAATTGCCAATTTTAAAGAGTTTTGCTTACTCAAAAGCTTCAATTTTGACCTATTTCAGGCACAGGAATTACTTTAAACACACTTATTTTAGTTGACAAAGTCATAATTCACATCCAACAGTCATTCACAGTCAAAAGATTAAATGTTAAAATTTCGTCCATATTGACCATTTTGGGATCATTCGACATGTCCGGAGTCATCGTTTTTCATCCGAAAATTGATTTTTTGGACTGTACCAAAAATGATTCAAAATGGCAATTGGATCGTGCCTCATGTTGAATAACCACTTTTTAAACCCTCACAGTGACCAAAATTGCCATTTTTACAGAGTTTTGATTACTCAAAAGCTTCAATTTTGACCCCTTTGAGGCACAGAAATGACTTTAAACACACTTATTTTAGTTGACAAAGTCATAATTCACATTCAACAGTCATTTACAGTCAAAAGATTAAATGTTAAAATTTCATCCATATTGACCATTTTGGGATCGTTTGGCATGTCCGGAGTCATCGTTTTTCATCCGAAAATTGATTTTTTGGATTGTACCAAAAATGATTCAAAATGTCAATTGGATCGTGCCTCATGTTGAATAACCACTTTTTAAACCCTCACAGTGACCAAAATTGCCATTTTTACAGAGTTTTGATTACTCAAAAGCTTCAATTTCGACCCCTTTGAGGCACAGAAATGACTTTAAACACACTTATTTTAGTTGACAAAGTCATAATTCACATCCAACAGTCATTTACAGTCAAAAGATTAAATGTTAAAATTTCATCATTATAGACCATTTTGGGAACGTTCGACAGGTCCGGAGTCATCGTTTTTCATCCAAAAATTGATTTTTTGGATTGTACCAAAAATGATTCAAAATGTCAATTGGATTGTGCCTCATGTTGAATAACCACTTTTTAAACCCTCACAGTGACCAAAATTGCCATTTTAAAGAGTTTTGAATACTCAAAAGCTGCAATTTTGACCCCTTTGAGGCACAGAAATGACTTTAAACACATGTATTTTAGTTGACAAAGTCATAATTCACATCCAACAGTCATTTACAGTCAAAAGATTAAATGTTAAAATTTCATCCATATTGACCATTTTGGGATCGTTCGACATGTCCGGAGTCATCGTTTTTCATCCGAAAATTGATTTTTTGGACAGTACCAAAAATCATTCAAAATGTCAATTGGATCGTGCCTCATGTTGAATAACCACTTTTTAAACCCTCACAGTGACCAAAATTGCCAATTTTAAAGAGTTTTGCTTACTCAAAAGCTTCAATTTTGACCCATTTCAGGCACGGAAATGACTTTAAACACACTTATTTTAGTTGACAAAGTCATAATTCACATCCAACAGTCATTTACAGTCAAAAGATTAAATGTTAAAATTTCGTCCATATTGACCATTTTGGGATCATTCGACATGTCAGGAGTCATCGTTTTTCATCCGAAAATTGATTTTTTGGACTGTACCAAAAATGATTCAAAATGTCAATTGGATCGTGCCTCATGTTGAATAACCTCTTTTTAAACCCTCACAGTGACCAAAATTGCCATTTTTACAGAGTTTTGATTACTCAAAAGCTTCAATTTTGACCCCTTTGAGGCACAGAAATGACTTTAAACACACTTATTTTAGTTGACAAAGTCATAATTCACATCCAACAGTCATTTACAGTCAAAAGATTAAATGTTAAAATTTCATCCATATTGACCATTTTGGGATCGTTCGACATGTCCGGAGTCATCGTTTTTCATCTGAAAATTGATTTTTTGGACTGTACCAAAAATGATTCAAAATGGCAATTGGATCGTGCCTCATGTTGAATAACCACTTTTTAAACCCTCACAGTGACCAAAATTGCCATTTTTACAGAGTTTTGATTACTCAAAAGTTTCAATTTTGACCCCTTTGAGGCACAGAAATGACTTTAAACACACTTATTTTAGTTGACAAAGTCATAATTCACATCCAACAGTCATTTACAGTCAAAAGATTAAATGTTAAAATTTCATCCATATTGACCATTTTGGGATCGTTTGGCATGTCCGGAGTCATCGTTTTTCATCCGAAAATTGATTTTTTGGACTGTACCAAAAATGATTCAAAATGTCAATTGGATCGTGCCTCATGTTGAATAACCACTTTTTAAACCCTCACAGTGACCAAAATTGCCATTTTTACAGAGTTTTGATTACTCAAAAGTTTCAATTTTGACCCCTTTGAGGCACAGAAATGACTTTAAACACACTTATTTTAGTTGACAAAGTCATAATTCACATCCAACAGTCATTTACAGTCAAAAGATTAAATGTTAAAATTTCATCATTATAGACCATTTTGGGAACGTTCGACAGGTCCGGAGTCATCGTTTTTCATCCGAAAATTGATTTTTTGGATTTTACCAAAAATGATTCAAAATGTCAATTGGATCGTGCCTCATGTTGAATAACCACTTTTTAAACCCTCACAGTGACCAAAATTGCCATTTTTACAGAGTTTTGATTACTCAAAAGCTTCAATTTTGAAACCTTTGAGGCACAGAAATGACTTTAAACACACTTATTTTAGTTGACAAAGTCATAATTCACATCCAACAGTCATTTACAGTCAAAAGATTAAATGTTAAAATTTCATCCATATTGACCATTTTGGGATCGTTCGGCAGGTCCGGAGTCATCGTTTTTCATCCGAAAATTGATTTTTTGGATTTTACCAAAAATGATTCAAAATGTCAATTGGATCGTGCCTCATGTTGAATAACCACTTTTTAAACCCTCACAGTGACCAAAATTGCCATTTTTACAGAGTTTTGATTACTCAAAAGCTTCAATTTTGACCCCTTTGAGGCACAGAAATGACTTTAAACACACTTATTTTAGTTGACAAAGTCATAATTCACATCCAACAGTCATTTACAGTCAAAAGATTAAATGTTAAAATTTCCTCATTATAGACCATTTTGGGAACGTTCGACAGGTCCGGAGTCATCGTTTTTCATCCAAAAATTGATTTTTTGGATTGTACCAAAAATGATTCAAAATGTCAATTGGATCGTGCCTCATGTTGAATAACCACTTTTTAAACCCTCACAGTGACCAAAATTGCCATTCTAAAGAGTTTTGAATACTCAAAAGCTGCAATTTTGACCCCTTTGAGGCACAGAAATGACTTTAAACACACGTATTTTAGTTGACAAAGTCATAATTCACATCCAACAGTCATTTACAGTCAAAAGATTAAATGTTAAAATTTCATCCATATTGACCATTTTGGGATCATTCGACATGTCCGGAGTCATCGTTTTTCATCCGAAAATCGATTTTTTGGACAGTACCAAAAATCATCCAAAATGTCAATTGGATCGTGCCTCATGTTGAAGAACCACTTTTTAAACCCTCACAGTGACCAAAATTGCCAATTTTAAAGAGTTTTGCTTACTCAAAAGCTTCAATTTTGACCCCTTTGAGGTACAGAAATGACTTTAAACACACGTATTTTAGTTGACAAAGTCATAATTCACATCCAACAGTCATTTACAGTCAAAAGATTAAATGTTAAAATTTCATCCATATTGACCATTTTGGGATCGTTCGACATGTCCGGAGTCATCGTTTTTCATCCGAAAATTGATTTTTTGGACTGTACCAAAAATGATTCAAAATGGCAATTGGTTCGTGCCTCATGTTGAATAACCACTTTTTAAACCCTCAGAGTGACCAAAATTGCCATTTTTACAGCGTTTTGAATACTCAAAAGCTTCAATTTTGACCCCTTTGAGGCACAGAAATGACTTTAAACACACTTATTTTAGTTGACAAAGTCATAATTCACATCCAACAGTCATTTACAGTCAAAAGATTAAATGTTAAAATTTCATCCATATTGACCATTTTGGGATCGTTCGACATGTCCGGAGTCATCGTTTTTCATCCGAAAATTGATTTTTTGGACTGTACCAAAAATGATTCAAAATGGCAATTGGATCGTGCCTCATGTTGAATAACCACTTTTTAAACCCTCAGAGTGACCAAAATTGCCATTTTTTCAGAGTTTTGATTACTCAAAAGCTTCAATTTTGACCCCTTTGAGGCACAGAAATGACTTTAAACACACTTATTTTAGTTGACAAAGTCATAATTCACATCCAACAGTCATTTACAGTCAAAGATTAAATGTTAAAATTTCATCATTATAGACCATTTTGGGAACGTTCGACAGGTCCGGAGTCATCGTTTTTCATCCGAAAATTGATTTTTTGGATTGTACCAAAAATGATTCAAAATGTCAATTGGATCGTGCCTCATGTTGAATAACCACTTTTTAAACCCTCACAGTGACCAAAATTGCCATTTTTACAGAGTTTTGATTACTCAAAAGCTTCAATTTCGACCCCTTTGAGGCACAGAAATGACTTTAAACACACTTATTTTAGTTGAGAAAGTCATAATTCACATCCAACAGTCATTTACAGTCAAAAGATTAAATGTTAAAATTTCATCCATATTGACCATTTTGGGATCGTTCGACATGTCCGGAGTCATCGTTTTTCATCCGAAAATTGATTTTTTCGGACAGTACCAAAAATCATTCAAAATGTCAATTGGATCGTGCCTCATGTTGAATAACCACTTTTTAAACCCTCACAGTGACCAAAATTGCCAATTTTAAAGAGTTTTGCTTACTCAAAAGCTTCAATTTTGACCCATTTCAGGCACGGAATTGACTTTAAACACACTTATTTTAGTTGACAAAGTCATAATTCACATCCAACAGTCATTTACAGTCAAAAGATTAAATGTTAAAATTTCGTCCATATTGACCATTTTGGGATCATTCGACATGTCAGGAGTCATCGTTTTTCATCCGAAAATTGATTTTTTGGACTGTACCAAAAATGATTCAAAATGTCAATTGGATCGTGCCTCATGTTGAATAACCTCTTTTTAAACCCTCACAGTGACCAAAATTGCCATTTTTACAGAGTTTTGATTACTCAAAAGCTTCAATTTTGACCCCTTTGAGGCACAGAAATGACTTTAAACACACTTATTTTAGTTGACAAAGTCATAATTCACATCCAACAGTCATTTACAGTCAAAAGATTAAATGTTAAAATTTCATCCATATTGACCATTTTGGGATCGTTCGACATGTCCGGAGTCATCGTTTTTCATCTGAAAATTGATTTTTTGGACTGTACCAAAAATGATTCAAAATGGCGATTGGATCGTGCCTCATGTTGAATAACCACTTTTTAAACCCTCACAGTGACCAAAATTGCCATTTTTACAGAGTTTTGATTACTCAAAAGTTTCAATTTTGACCCCTTTGAGGCACAGAAATGACTTTAAACACACTTATTTAAGTTGACAAAGTCATAATTCACATCCAACAGTCATTTACAGTCAAAAGATTAAATGTTAAAATTTCATCCATATTGACCATTTTGGGATCGTTTGGCATGTCCGGAGTCATCGTTTTTCATCCGAAAAGTGATTTTTTGGACTGTACCAAAAATGATTCAAAATGTCAATTGGATCGTGCCTCATGTTGAATAACCACTTTTTAAACCCTCACAGTGATCAAAATTGCCATTTTAAAGAGTTTTGAATACTCAAAAGCTGCAATTTTGACCCCTTTGAGGCACAGAAATGACTTTAAACACACGTATTTTAGTTGACAAAGTCATAATTCACATCCAACAGTCATTTACAGTCAAAAGATTAAATGTTAACATTTCATCCATATTGACCATTTTGGGATCGTTCGACATGTCCGGAGTCATCGTTTTTCATCCGAAAATTGATTTTTTGGACAGTACCAAAAATCATTCAAAATATCAATTGGATCGTGCCTCATGTTGAATAACCACTTTTTAAACCCTCACAGTGACCAAAATTGCCATTTTTACAGAGTTTTGATTACTCAAAAGCTTCAATTTTGACCCCTTTGAGGCACAGAAATGACTTTAAACACACTTATTTTAGTTGACAAAGTCATAATTCACATTCAACAGTCATTTACAGTCAAAAGATTAAATGTTAAAATTTCATCCATATTGACCATTTTGGGATCGTTTGGCATGTCCGGAGTCATCATTTTTCATCCGAAAATTGATTTTTGGACTGTACCAAAAATGATTCAAAATGTCAATTGGATCGTGCCTCATGTTGAATGACCACTTTTTAAACCCTCACAGTGACCAAAATTGCCATTTTTACAGAGTTTTGATTACTCAAAAGCTTCACTTTTGACCCCTTTGAGGCACAGAAATGACTTTAAACACACTTATTTTAGTTGACAAAGTCATAATTCACATCCAACAGTCATTTACAGTCAAAGATTAAATGTTAAAATTTCATCATTATAGACCATTTTGGGAACGTTCGACAGGTCCGGAGTCATCGTTTTTCATCCGAAAATTGATTTTTTGGATTGTACCAAAAATGATTCAAAATGTCAATTGGATCGTGCCTCATGTTGAATAACCACTTTTTAAACCCTCACAGTGACCAAAATTGCCATTTTTACAGAGTTTTGATTACTCAAAAGCTTCAATTTCGACCCCTTTGAGGCACAGAAATGACTTTAAACACACTTATTTTAGTTGAGAAAGTCATAATTCACATCCAACAGTCATTTACAGTCAAAAGATTAAATGTTAAAATTTCATCATTATAGACCATTTTGGGAACGTTCGACAGGTCCGGAGTCATCGTTTTTCATCCAAAAATTGATTTTTTGGATTGTACCAAAAATGATTCAAAATGTCAATTGGATTGTGCCTCATGTTGAATAACCACTTTTTAAACCCTCAC
Organism: Lissotriton vulgaris; assembly: GCF_964263255.1. Lineage (NCBI taxonomy): Eukaryota > Metazoa > Chordata > Amphibia > Caudata > Salamandridae > Lissotriton > Lissotriton vulgaris. Next base: position 719,265 of record NW_028246030.1, on the reverse strand, counting down.
AGTGACCAAAATTGCCATTTTAAAGAGTTTTGAATACTCAAAAGCTGCAATTTTGACCCCTTTGAGGCACAGAAATGACTTTAAACACACGTATTTTAGTTGACAAAGTCATAATTCACATCCAACAGTCATTTACAGTCAAAAGATTAAATGTTAAAATTTCATCCATATTGACCATTTTGGGATCGTTCGACATGTCCGGAGTCATCGTTTTTCATCCGAAAATTGATTTTTTCGGACAGTACCAAAAATCATTCAAAATGTCAATTGGATCGTGCCTCATGTTGAATAACCACTTTTTAAACCCTCACAGTGACCAAAATTGCCAATTTTAAAGAGTTTTGCTTACTCAAAAGCTTCAATTTTGACCCATTTCAGGCACGGAAATGACTTTAAACACACTTATTTTAGTTGACAAAGTCATAATTCACATCCAACAGTCATTTACAGTCAAAAGATTAAATGTTAAAATTTCGTCCATATTGACCATTTTGGGATCATTCGACATGTCAGGAGTCATCGTTTTTCATCCGAAAATTGATTTTTTGGACTGTACCAAAAATGATTCAAAATGTCAATTGGATCGTGCCTCATGTTGAATAACCTCTTTTTAAACCCTCACAGTGACCAAAATTGCCATTTTTACAGAGTTTTGATTACTCAAAAGCTTCAATTTTGACCCCTTTGAGGCACAGAAATGACTTTAAACACACTTATTTTAGTTGACAAAGTCATAATTCACATCCAACAGTCATTTACAGTCAAAAGATTAAATGTTAAAATTTCATCCATATTGACCATTTTGGGATCGTTCGACATGTCCGGAGTCATCGTTTTTCATCTGAAAATTGATTTTTTGGACTGTACCAAAAATGATTCAAAATGGCAATTGGATCGTGCCTCATGTTGAATAACCACTTTTTAAACCCTCACAGTGACCAAAATTGCCATTTTTACAGAGTTTTGATTACTCAAAAGTTTCAATTTTGACCCCTTTGAGGCACAGAAATGACTTTAAACACACTTATTTTAGTTGACAAAGTCATAATTCACATCCAACAGTCATTTACAGTCAAAAGATTAAATGTTAAAATTTCATCCATATTGACCATTTTGGGATCGTTTGGCATGTCCGGAGTCATCGTTTTTCATCCGAAAAGTGATTTTTTGGACTGTACCAAAAATGATTCAAAATGTCAATTGGATCGTGCCTCATGTTGAATAACCACTTTTTAAACCCTCACAGTGACCAAAATTGCCATTTTTACAGAGTTTTGATTACTCAAAAGTTTTAATTTTGACCCCTTTGAGGCACAGAAATTACTTTAAACACACTTATTTTAGTTGACAAAGTCATAATTCACATCCAACAGTCATTTACAGTCAAAAGATTAAATGTTAAAATTTCATCATTATAGACCATTTTGGGAACGTTCGACAGGTCCGGAGTCATCGTTTTTCATCCGAAAATTGATTTTTTGGATTTTACCAAAAATGATTCAAAATGTCAATTGGATCGTGCCTCATGTTGAATAACCACTTTTTAAACCCTCACAGTGACCAAAATTGCCATTTTTACAGAGTTTTGATTACTCAAAAGCTTCAATTTTGAAACCTTTGAGGCACAGAAATGACTTTAAACACACTTATTTTAGTTGACAAAGTCATAATTCACATCCAACAGTCATTTACAGTCAAAAGATTAAATGTTAAAATTTCATCCATATTGACCATTTTGGGATCGTTCGGCAGGTCCGAAGTCATCGTTTTTCATCCGAAAATTGATTTTTTGGATTTTACCAAAAATGATTCAAAATGTCAATTGGATCGTGCCTCATGTTGAATAACCACTTTTTAAACCCTCACAGTGACCAAAATTGCCATTTTTACAGAGTTTTGATTACTCAAAAGCTTCAATTTTGACCCCTTTGAGGCACAGAAATGACTTTAAACACACTTATTTTAGTTGACAAAGTCATAATTCACATCCAACAGTCATTTACAGTCAAAAGATTAAATGTTAAAATTTCGTCCATATTGACCATTTTGGGATCATTCGACATGTCAGGAGTCATCGTTTTTCATCCGAAAATTGATTTTTTGGATTGTACCAAAAATGATTCAAAATGTCAATTGGATCGTGCCTCATGTTGAATAACCACTTTTTAAACCCTCACAGTGATCAAAATTGCCATTTTAAAGAGTTTTGAATACTCAAAAGCTGCAATTTTGACCCCTTTGAGGCACAGAAATGACTTTAAACACACGTATTTTAGTTGACAAAGTCATAATTCACATCCAACAGTCATTTACAGTCAAAAGATTAAATGTTAACATTTCATCCATATTGACCATTTTGGGATCGTTCGACATGTCCGGAGTCATCGTTTTTCATCCGAAAATTGATTTTTTGGACAGTACCAAAAATCATTCAAAATATCAATTGGATCGTGCCTCATGTTGAATAACCACTTTTTAAACCCTCACAGTGACCAAAATTGCCAATTTTAAAGAGTTTTGCTTACTCAAAAGCTTCAATTTTGACCTATTTCAGGCACAGGAATTACTTTAAACACACTTATTTTAGTTGACAAAGTCATAATTCACATCCAACAGTCATTCACAGTCAAAAGATTAAATGTTAAAATTTCGTCCATATTGACCATTTTGGGATCATTCGACATGTCCGGAGTCATCGTTTTTCATCCGAAAATTGATTTTTTGGACTGTACCAAAAATGATTCAAAATGGCAATTGGATCGTGCCTCATGTTGAATAACCACTTTTTAAACCCTCACAGTGACCAAAATTGCCATTTTTACAGAGTTTTGATTACTCAAAAGCTTCAATTTTGACCCCTTTGAGGCACAGAAATGACTTTAAACACACTTATTTTAGTTGACAAAGTCATAATTCACATTCAACAGTCATTTACAGTCAAAAGATTAAATGTTAAAATTTCATCCATATTGACCATTTTGGGATCGTTTGGCATGTCCGGAGTCATCGTTTTTCATCCGAAAATTGATTTTTTGGATTGTACCAAAAATGATTCAAAATGTCAATTGGATCGTGCCTCATGTTGAATAACCACTTTTTAAACCCTCACAGTGACCAAAATTGCCATTTTTACAGAGTTTTGATTACTCAAAAGCTTCAATTTCGACCCCTTTGAGGCACAGAAATGACTTTAAACACACTTATTTTAGTTGACAAAGTCATAATTCACATCCAACAGTCATTTACAGTCAAAAGATTAAATGTTAAAATTTCATCATTATAGACCATTTTGGGAACGTTCGACAGGTCCGGAGTCATCGTTTTTCATCCAAAAATTGATTTTTTGGATTGTACCAAAAATGATTCAAAATGTCAATTGGATTGTGCCTCATGTTGAATAACCACTTTTTAAACCCTCACAGTGACCAAAATTGCCATTTTAAAGAGTTTTGAATACTCAAAAGCTGCAATTTTGACCCCTTTGAGGCACAGAAATGACTTTAAACACATGTATTTTAGTTGACAAAGTCATAATTCACATCCAACAGTCATTTACAGTCAAAAGATTAAATGTTAAAATTTCATCCATATTGACCATTTTGGGATCGTTCGACATGTCCGGAGTCATCGTTTTTCATCCGAAAATTGATTTTTTGGACAGTACCAAAAATCATTCAAAATGTCAATTGGATCGTGCCTCATGTTGAATAACCACTTTTTAAACCCTCACAGTGACCAAAATTGCCAATTTTAAAGAGTTTTGCTTACTCAAAAGCTTCAATTTTGACCCATTTCAGGCACGGAAATGACTTTAAACACACTTATTTTAGTTGACAAAGTCATAATTCACATCCAACAGTCATTTACAGTCAAAAGATTAAATGTTAAAATTTCGTCCATATTGACCATTTTGGGATCATTCGACATGTCAGGAGTCATCGTTTTTCATCCGAAAATTGATTTTTTGGACTGTACCAAAAATGATTCAAAATGTCAATTGGATCGTGCCTCATGTTGAATAACCTCTTTTTAAACCCTCACAGTGACCAAAATTGCCATTTTTACAGAGTTTTGATTACTCAAAAGCTTCAATTTTGACCCCTTTGAGGCACAGAAATGACTTTAAACACACTTATTTTAGTTGACAAAGTCATAATTCACATCCAACAGTCATTTACAGTCAAAAGATTAAATGTTAAAATTTCATCCATATTGACCATTTTGGGATCGTTCGACATGTCCGGAGTCATCGTTTTTCATCTGAAAATTGATTTTTTGGACTGTACCAAAAATGATTCAAAATGGCAATTGGATCGTGCCTCATGTTGAATAACCACTTTTTAAACCCTCACAGTGACCAAAATTGCCATTTTTACAGAGTTTTGATTACTCAAAAGTTTCAATTTTGACCCCTTTGAGGCACAGAAATGACTTTAAACACACTTATTTTAGTTGACAAAGTCATAATTCACATCCAACAGTCATTTACAGTCAAAAGATTAAATGTTAAAATTTCATCCATATTGACCATTTTGGGATCGTTTGGCATGTCCGGAGTCATCGTTTTTCATCCGAAAATTGATTTTTTGGACTGTACCAAAAATGATTCAAAATGTCAATTGGATCGTGCCTCATGTTGAATAACCACTTTTTAAACCCTCACAGTGACCAAAATTGCCATTTTTACAGAGTTTTGATTACTCAAAAGTTTCAATTTTGACCCCTTTGAGGCACAGAAATGACTTTAAACACACTTATTTTAGTTGACAAAGTCATAATTCACATCCAACAGTCATTTACAGTCAAAAGATTAAATGTTAAAATTTCATCATTATAGACCATTTTGGGAACGTTCGACAGGTCCGGAGTCATCGTTTTTCATCCGAAAATTGATTTTTTGGATTTTACCAAAAATGATTCAAAATGTCAATTGGATCGTGCCTCATGTTGAATAACCACTTTTTAAACCCTCACAGTGACCAAAATTGCCATTTTTACAGAGTTTTGATTACTCAAAAGCTTCAATTTTGAAACCTTTGAGGCACAGAAATGACTTTAAACACACTTATTTTAGTTGACAAAGTCATAATTCACATCCAACAGTCATTTACAGTCAAAAGATTAAATGTTAAAATTTCATCCATATTGACCATTTTGGGATCGTTCGGCAGGTCCGGAGTCATCGTTTTTCATCCGAAAATTGATTTTTTGGATTTTACCAAAAATGATTCAAAATGTCAATTGGATCGTGCCTCATGTTGAATAACCACTTTTTAAACCCTCACAGTGACCAAAATTGCCATTTTTACAGAGTTTTGATTACTCAAAAGCTTCAATTTTGACCCCTTTGAGGCACAGAAATGACTTTAAACACACTTATTTTAGTTGACAAAGTCATAATTCACATCCAACAGTCATTTACAGTCAAAAGATTAAATGTTAAAATTTCCTCATTATAGACCATTTTGGGAACGTTCGACAGGTCCGGAGTCATCGTTTTTCATCCAAAAATTGATTTTTTGGATTGTACCAAAAATGATTCAAAATGTCAATTGGATCGTGCCTCATGTTGAATAACCACTTTTTAAACCCTCACAGTGACCAAAATTGCCATTCTAAAGAGTTTTGAATACTCAAAAGCTGCAATTTTGACCCCTTTGAGGCACAGAAATGACTTTAAACACACGTATTTTAGTTGACAAAGTCATAATTCACATCCAACAGTCATTTACAGTCAAAAGATTAAATGTTAAAATTTCATCCATATTGACCATTTTGGGATCATTCGACATGTCCGGAGTCATCGTTTTTCATCCGAAAATCGATTTTTTGGACAGTACCAAAAATCATCCAAAATGTCAATTGGATCGTGCCTCATGTTGAAGAACCACTTTTTAAACCCTCACAGTGACCAAAATTGCCAATTTTAAAGAGTTTTGCTTACTCAAAAGCTTCAATTTTGACCCCTTTGAGGTACAGAAATGACTTTAAACACACGTATTTTAGTTGACAAAGTCATAATTCACATCCAACAGTCATTTACAGTCAAAAGATTAAATGTTAAAATTTCATCCATATTGACCATTTTGGGATCGTTCGACATGTCCGGAGTCATCGTTTTTCATCCGAAAATTGATTTTTTGGACTGTACCAAAAATGATTCAAAATGGCAATTGGTTCGTGCCTCATGTTGAATAACCACTTTTTAAACCCTCAGAGTGACCAAAATTGCCATTTTTACAGCGTTTTGAATACTCAAAAGCTTCAATTTTGACCCCTTTGAGGCACAGAAATGACTTTAAACACACTTATTTTAGTTGACAAAGTCATAATTCACATCCAACAGTCATTTACAGTCAAAAGATTAAATGTTAAAATTTCATCCATATTGACCATTTTGGGATCGTTCGACATGTCCGGAGTCATCGTTTTTCATCCGAAAATTGATTTTTTGGACTGTACCAAAAATGATTCAAAATGGCAATTGGATCGTGCCTCATGTTGAATAACCACTTTTTAAACCCTCAGAGTGACCAAAATTGCCATTTTTTCAGAGTTTTGATTACTCAAAAGCTTCAATTTTGACCCCTTTGAGGCACAGAAATGACTTTAAACACACTTATTTTAGTTGACAAAGTCATAATTCACATCCAACAGTCATTTACAGTCAAAGATTAAATGTTAAAATTTCATCATTATAGACCATTTTGGGAACGTTCGACAGGTCCGGAGTCATCGTTTTTCATCCGAAAATTGATTTTTTGGATTGTACCAAAAATGATTCAAAATGTCAATTGGATCGTGCCTCATGTTGAATAACCACTTTTTAAACCCTCACAGTGACCAAAATTGCCATTTTTACAGAGTTTTGATTACTCAAAAGCTTCAATTTCGACCCCTTTGAGGCACAGAAATGACTTTAAACACACTTATTTTAGTTGAGAAAGTCATAATTCACATCCAACAGTCATTTACAGTCAAAAGATTAAATGTTAAAATTTCATCCATATTGACCATTTTGGGATCGTTCGACATGTCCGGAGTCATCGTTTTTCATCCGAAAATTGATTTTTTCGGACAGTACCAAAAATCATTCAAAATGTCAATTGGATCGTGCCTCATGTTGAATAACCACTTTTTAAACCCTCACAGTGACCAAAATTGCCAATTTTAAAGAGTTTTGCTTACTCAAAAGCTTCAATTTTGACCCATTTCAGGCACGGAATTGACTTTAAACACACTTATTTTAGTTGACAAAGTCATAATTCACATCCAACAGTCATTTACAGTCAAAAGATTAAATGTTAAAATTTCGTCCATATTGACCATTTTGGGATCATTCGACATGTCAGGAGTCATCGTTTTTCATCCGAAAATTGATTTTTTGGACTGTACCAAAAATGATTCAAAATGTCAATTGGATCGTGCCTCATGTTGAATAACCTCTTTTTAAACCCTCACAGTGACCAAAATTGCCATTTTTACAGAGTTTTGATTACTCAAAAGCTTCAATTTTGACCCCTTTGAGGCACAGAAATGACTTTAAACACACTTATTTTAGTTGACAAAGTCATAATTCACATCCAACAGTCATTTACAGTCAAAAGATTAAATGTTAAAATTTCATCCATATTGACCATTTTGGGATCGTTCGACATGTCCGGAGTCATCGTTTTTCATCTGAAAATTGATTTTTTGGACTGTACCAAAAATGATTCAAAATGGCGATTGGATCGTGCCTCATGTTGAATAACCACTTTTTAAACCCTCACAGTGACCAAAATTGCCATTTTTACAGAGTTTTGATTACTCAAAAGTTTCAATTTTGACCCCTTTGAGGCACAGAAATGACTTTAAACACACTTATTTAAGTTGACAAAGTCATAATTCACATCCAACAGTCATTTACAGTCAAAAGATTAAATGTTAAAATTTCATCCATATTGACCATTTTGGGATCGTTTGGCATGTCCGGAGTCATCGTTTTTCATCCGAAAAGTGATTTTTTGGACTGTACCAAAAATGATTCAAAATGTCAATTGGATCGTGCCTCATGTTGAATAACCACTTTTTAAACCCTCACAGTGACCAAAATTGCCATTTTTACAGAGTTTTGATTACTCAAAAGTTTCAATTTTGACCCCTTTGAGGCACAGAAATGACTTTAAACACACTTATTTTAGTTGACAAAGTCATAATTCACATCCAACAGTCATTTACAGTCAAAAGATTAAATGTTAAAATTTCATCATTATAGACCATTTTGGGAACGTTCGACAGGTCCGGAGTCATCGTTTTTCATCCGAAAATTGATTTTTTGGATTTTACCAAAAATGATTCAAAATGTCAATTGGATCATGCCTCATGTTGAATAACCACTTTTTAAACCCTCACAGTGACCAAAATTGCCATTTTTACAGAGTTTTGATTACTCAAAAGCTTCAATTTTGAAACCTTTGAGGCACAGAAATGACTTTAAACACACTTATTTTAGTTGACAAAGTCATAATTCACATCCAACAGTCATTTACAGTCAAAAGATTAAATGTTAAAATTTCATCCATATTGACCATTTTGGGATCGTTCGGCAGGTCCGGAGTCATCGTTTTTCATCCGAAAATTGATTTTTTGGATTTTACCAAAAATGATTCAAAATGTCAATTGGATCGTGCCTCATGTTGAATAACCACTTTTTAAACCCTCACAGTGACCAAAATTGCCATTTTTACAGAGTTTTGATTACTCAAAAGCTTCAATTTTGACCCCTTTGAGGCACAGAAATGACTTTAAACACACTTATTTTAGTTGACAAAGTCATAATTCACATCCAACAGTCATTTACAGTCAAAAGATTAAATGTTAAAATTTCGTCCATATTGACCATTTTGGGATCATTCGACATGTCAGGAGTCATCGTTTTTCATCCGAAAATTGATTTTTTGGATTGTACCAAAAATGATTCAAAATGTCAATTGGATCGTGCCTCATGTTGAATAACCACTTTTTAAACCCTCACAGTGATCAAAATTGCCATTTTAAAGAGTTTTGAATACTCAAAAGCTGCAATTTTGACCCCTTTGAGGCACAGAAATGACTTTAAACACACGTATTTTAGTTGACAAAGTCATAATTCACATCCAACAGTCATTTACAGTCAAAAGATTAAATGTTAACATTTCATCCATATTGACCATTTTGGGATCGTTCGACATGTCCGGAGTCATCGTTTTTCATCCGAAAATTGATTTTTTGGACAGTACCAAAAATCATTCAAAATATCAATTGGATCGTGCCTCATGTTGAATAACCACTTTTTAAACCCTCACAGTGACCAAAATTGCCAATTTTAAAGAGTTTTGCTTACTCAAAAGCTTCAATTTTGACCTATTTCAGGCACAGGAATTACTTTAAACACACTTATTTTAGTTGACAAAGTCATAATTCACATCCAACAGTCATTCACAGTCAAAAGATTAAATGTTAAAATTTCGTCCATATTGACCATTTTGGGATCATTCGACATGTCCGGAGTCATCGTTTTTCATCCGAAAATTGATTTTTTGGACTGTACCAAAAATGATTCAAAATGGCAATTGGATCGTGCCTCATGTTGAATAACCACTTTTTAAACCCTCACAGTGACCAAAATTGCCATTTTTACAGAGTTTTGATTACTCAAAAGCTTCAATTTTGACCCCTTTGAGGCACAGAAATGACTTTAAACACACTTATTTTAGTTGAGAAAGTCATAATTCACATCCAACAGTCATTTACAGTCAAAAGATTAAATGTTAAAATTTCATCCATATTGACCATTTTGGGATCGTTCGACATGTCCGGAGTCATCGTTTTTCATCCGAAAATTGATTTTTTCGGACAGTACCAAAAATCATTCAAAATGTCAATTGGATCGTGCCTCATGTTGAATAACCACTTTTTAAACCCTCACAGTGACCAAAATTGCCAATTTTAAAGAGTTTTGCTTACTCAAAAGCTTCAATTTTGACCCATTTCAGGCACGGAATTGACTTTAAACACACTTATTTTAGTTGACAAAGTCATAATTCACATCCAACAGTCATTTACAGTCAAAAGATTAAATGTTAAAATTTCGTCCATATTGACCATTTTGGGATCATTCGACATGTCAGGAGTCATCGTTTTTCATCCGAAAATTGATTTTTTGGACTGTACCAAAAATGATTCAAAATGTCAATTGGATCGTGCCTCATGTTGAATAACCTCTTTTTAAACCCTCACAGTGACCAAAATTGCCATTTTTACAGAGTTTTGATTACTCAAAAGCTTCAATTTTGACCCCTTTGAGGCACAGAAATGACTTTAAACACACTTATTTTAGTTGACAAAGTCATAATTCACATCCAACAGTCATTTACAGTCAAAAGATTAAATGTTAAAATTTCATCCATATTGACCATTTTGGGATCGTTCGACATGTCCGGAGTCATCGTTTTTCATCTGAAAATTGATTTTTTGGACTGTACCAAAAATGATTCAAAATGGCGATTGGATCGTGCCTCATGTTGAATAACCACTTTTTAAACCCTCACAGTGACCAAAATTGCCATTTTTACAGAGTTTTGATTACTCAAAAGTTTCAATTTTGACCCCTTTGAGGCACAGAAATGACTTTAAACACACTTATTTAAGTTGACAAAGTCATAATTCACATCCAACAGTCATTTACAGTCAAAAGATTAAATGTTAAAATTTCATCCATATTGACCATTTTGGGATCGTTTGGCATGTCCGGAGTCATCGTTTTTCATCCGAAAAGTGATTTTTTGGACTGTACCAAAAATGATTCAAAATGTCAATTGGATCGTGCCTCATGTTGAATAACCACTTTTTAAACCCTCACAGTGACCAAAATTGCCATTTTTACAGAGTTTTGATTACTCAAAAGTTTCAATTTTGACCCCTTTGAGGCACAGAAATGACTTTAAACACACTTATTTTAGTTGACAAAGTCATAATTCACATCCAACAGTCATTTACAGTCAAAAGATTAAATGTTAAAATTTCATCATTATAGACCATTTTGGGAACGTTCGACAGGTCCGGAGTCATCGTTTTTCATCCGAAAATTGATTTTTTGGATTTTACCAAAAATGATTCAAAATGTCAATTGGATCATGCCTCATGTTGAATAACCACTTTTTAAACCCTCACAGTGACCAAAATTGCCATTTTTACAGAGTTTTGATTACTCAAAAGCTTCAATTTTGAAACCTTTGAGGCACAGAAATGACTTTAAACACACTTATTTTAGTTGACAAAGTCATAATTCACATCCAACAGTCATTTACAGTCAAAAGATTAAATGTTAAAATTTCATCCATATTGACCATTTTGGGATCGTTCGGCAGGTCCGGAGTCATCGTTTTTCATCCGAAAATTGATTTTTTGGATTTTACCAAAAATGATTCAAAATGTCAATTGGATCGTGCCTCATGTTGAATAACCACTTTTTAAACCCTCACAGTGACCAAAATTGCCATTTTTACAGAGTTTTGATTACTCAAAAGCTTCAATTTTGACCCCTTTGAGGCACAGAAATGACTTTAAACACACTTATTTTAGTTGACAAAGTCATAATTCACATCCAACAGTCATTTACAGTCAAAAGATTAAATGTTAAAATTTCGTCCATATTGACCATTTTGGGATCATTCGACATGTCAGGAGTCATCGTTTTTCATCCGAAAATTGATTTTTTGGATTGTACCAAAAATGATTCAAAATGTCAATTGGATCGTGCCTCATGTTGAATAACCACTTTTTAAACCCTCACAGTGATCAAAATTGCCATTTTAAAGAGTTTTGAATACTCAAAAGCTGCAATTTTGACCCCTTTGAGGCACAGAAATGACTTTAAACACACGTATTTTAGTTGACAAAGTCATAATTCACATCCAACAGTCATTTACAGTCAAAAGATTAAATGTTAACATTTCATCCATATTGACCATTTTGGGATCGTTCGACATGTCCGGAGTCATCGTTTTTCATCCGAAAATTGATTTTTTGGACAGTACCAAAAATCATTCAAAATATCAATTGGATCGTGCCTCATGTTGAATAACCACTTTTTAAACCCTCACAGTGACCAAAATTGCCAATTTTAAAGAGTTTTGCTTACTCAAAAGCTTCAATTTTGACCTATTTCAGGCACAGGAATTACTTTAAACACACTTATTTTAGTTGACAAAGTCATAATTCACATCCAACAGTCATTCACAGTCAAAAGATTAAATGTTAAAATTTCGTCCATATTGACCATTTTGGGATCATTCGACATGTCCGGAGTCATCGTTTTTCATCCGAAAATTGATTTTTTGGACTGTACCAAAAATGATTCAAAATGGCAATTGGATCGTGCCTCATGTTGAATAACCACTTTTTAAACCCTCACAGTGACCAAAATTGCCATTTTTACAGAGTTTTGATTACTCAAAAGCTTCAATTTTGACCCCTTTGAGGCACAGAAATGACTTTAAACACACTTATTTTAGTTGACAAAGTCATAATTCACATTCAACAGTCATTTACAGTCAAAAGATTAAATGTTAAAATTTCATCCATATTGACCATTTTGGGATCGTTTGGCATGTCCGGAGTCATCATTTTTCATCCGAAAATTGATTTTTGGACTGTACCAAAAATGATTCAAAATGTCAATTGGATCGTGCCTCATGTTGAATGACCACTTTTTAAACCCTCACAGTGACCAAAATTGCCATTTTTACAGAGTTTTGATTACTCAAAAGCTTCACTTTTGACCCCTTTGAGGCACAGAAATGACTTTAAACACACTTATTTTAGTTGACAAAGTCATAATTCACATCCAACAGTCATTTACAGTCAAAGATTAAATGTTAAAATTTCATCATTATAGACCATTTTGGGAACGTTCGACAGGTCCGGAGTCATCGTTTTTCATCCGAAAATTGATTTTTTGGATTGTACCAAAAATGATTCAAAATGTCAATTGGATCGTGCCTCATGTTGAATAACCACTTTTTAAACCCTCACAGTGACCAAAATTGCCATTTTTACAGAGTTTTGATTACTCAAAAGCTTCAATTTCGACCCCTTTGAGGCACAGAAATGACTTTAAACACACTTATTTTAGTTGACAAAGTCATAATTCACATCCAACAGTCATTTACAGTCAAAAGATTAAATGTTAAAATTTCATCATTATAGACCATTTTGGGAACGTTCGACAGGTCCGGAGTCATCGTTTTTCATCCAAAAATTGATTTTTTGGATTGTACCAAAAATGATTCAAAATGTCAATTGGATTGTGCCTCATGTTGAATAACCACTTTTTAAACCCTCACAGTGACCAAAATTGCCATTTTAAAGAGTTTTGAATACTCAAAAGCTGCAATTTTGACCCCTTTGAGGCACAGAAATGACTTTAAACACACGTATTTTAGTTGACAAAGTCATAATTCACATCCAACAGTCATTTACAGTCAAAAGATTAAATGTTAAAATTTCATCCATATTGACCATTTTGGGATCGTTCGACATGTCCGGAGTCATCGTTTTTCATCCGAAAATTGATTTTTTGGACAGTACCAAAAATCATTCAAAATGTCAATTGGATCGTGCCTCATGTTGAATAACCACTTTTTAAACCCTCACAGTGACCAAAATTGCCAATTTTAAAGAGTTTTGCTTACTCAAAAGCTTCAATTTTGACCCATTTCAGGCACGGAAATGACTTTAAACACACTTATTTTAGTTGACAAAGTCATAATTCACATCCAACAGTCATTTACAGTCAAAAGATTAAATGTTAAAATTTCGTCCATATTGACCATTTTGGGATCATTCGACATGTCAGGAGTCATCGTTTTTCATCCGAAAATTGATTTTTTGGACTGTACCAAAAATGATTCAAAATGTCAATTGGATCGTGCCTCATGTTGAATAACCTCTTTTTAAACCCTCACAGTGACCAAAATTGCCATTTTTACAGAGTTTTGATTACTCAAAAGCTTCAATTTTGACCCCTTTGAGGCACAGAAATGACTTTAAACACACTTATTTTAGTTGACAAAGTCATAATTCACATCCAACAGTCATTTACAGTCAAAAGATTAAATGTTAAAATTTCATCCATATTGACCATTTTGGGATCGTTCGACATGTCCGGAGTCATCGTTTTTCATCTGAAAATTGATTTTTTGGACTGTACCAAAAATGATTCAAAATGGCAATTGGATCGTGCCTCATGTTGAATAACCACTTTTTAAACCCTCACAGTGACCAAAATTGCCATTTTTACAGAGTTTTGATTACTCAAAAGTTTCAATTTTGACCCCTTTGAGGCACAGAAATGACTTTAAACACACTTATTTTAGTTGACAAAGTCATAATTCACATCCAACAGTCATTTACAGTCAAAAGATTAAATGTTAAAATTTCATCCATATTGACCATTTTGGGATCGTTTGGCATGTCCGGAGTCATCGTTTTTCATCCGAAAATTGATTTTTTGGACTGTACCAAAAATGATTCAAAATGTCAATTGGATCGTGCCTCATGTTGAATAACCACTTTTTAAACCCTCACAGTGACCAAAATTGCCATTTTTACAGAGTTTTGATTACTCAAAAGCTTCAATTTTGACCCCTTTGAGGCACAGAAATGACTTTAAACACACTTATTTTAGTTGACAAAGTCATAATTCACATCCAACAGTCATTTACAGTCAAAGATTAAATGTTAAAATTTCATCATTATAGACCATTTTGGGAACGTTCGACAGGTCCGGAGTCATCGTTTTTCATCCGAAAATTGATTTTTTGGATTGTACCAAAAATGATTCAAAATGTCAATTGGATCGTGCCTCATGTTGAATAACCACTTTTTAAACCCTCACAGTGACCAAAATTGCCATTTTTACAGAGTTTTGATTACTCAAAAGCTTCAATTTCGACCCCTTTGAGGCACAGAAATGACTTTAAACACACTTATTTTAGTTGAGAAAGTCATAATTCACATCCAACAGTCATTTACAGTCAAAAGATTAAATGTTAAAATTTCATCCATATTGACCATTTTGGGATCGTTCGACATGTCCGGAGTCATCGTTTTTCATCCGAAAATTGATTTTTTCGGACAGTACCAAAAATCATTCAAAATGTCAATTGGATCGTGCCTCATGTTGAATAACCACTTTTTAAACCCTCACAGTGACCAAAATTGCCAATTTTAAAGAGTTTTGCTTACTCAAAAGCTTCAATTTTGACCCATTTCAGGCACGGAATTGACTTTAAACACACTTATTTTAGTTGACAAAGTCATAATTCACATCCAACAGTCATTTACAGTCAAAAGATTAAATGTTAAAATTTCGTCCATATTGACCATTTTGGGATCATTCGACATGTCAGGAGTCATCGTTTTTCATCCGAAAATTGATTTTTTGGACTGTACCAAAAATGATTCAAAATGTCAATTGGATCGTGCCTCATGTTGAATAACCTCTTTTTAAACCCTCACAGTGACCAAAATTGCCATTTTTACAGAGTTTTGATTACTCAAAAGCTTCAATTTTGACCCCTTTGAGGCACAGAAATGACTTTAAACACACTTATTTTAGTTGACAAAGTCATAATTCACATCCAACAGTCATTTACAGTCAAAAGATTAAATGTTAAAATTTCATCCATATTGACCATTTTGGGATCGTTCGACATGTCCGGAGTCATCGTTTTTCATCTGAAAATTGATTTTTTGGACTGTACCAAAAATGATTCAAAATGGCGATTGGATCGTGCCTCATGTTGAATAACCACTTTTTAAACCCTCACAGTGACCAAAATTGCCATTTTTACAGAGTTTTGATTACTCAAAAGTTTCAATTTTGACCCCTTTGAGGCACAGAAATGACTTTAAACACACTTATTTAAGTTGACAAAGTCATAATTCACATCCAACAGTCATTTACAGTCAAAAGATTAAATGTTAAAATTTCATCCATATTGACCATTTTGGGATCGTTTGGCATGTCCGGAGTCATCGTTTTTCATCCGAAAAGTGATTTTTTGGACTGTACCAAAAATGATTCAAAATGTCAATTGGATCGTGCCTCATGTTGAATAACCACTTTTTAAACCCTCACAGTGACCAAAATTGCCATTTTTACAGAGTTTTGATTACTCAAAAGTTTCAATTTTGACCCCTTTGAGGCACAGAAATGACTTTAAACACACTTATTTTAGTTGACAAAGTCATAATTCACATCCAACAGTCATTTACAGTCAAAAGATTAAATGTTAAAATTTCATCATTATAGACCATTTTGGGAACGTTCGACAGGTCCGGAGTCATCGTTTTTCATCCGAAAATTGATTTTTTGGATTTTACCAAAAATGATTCAAAATGTCAATTGGATCATGCCTCATGTTGAATAACCACTTTTTAAACCCTCACAGTGACCAAAATTGCCATTTTTACAGAGTTTTGATTACTCAAAAGCTTCAATTTTGAAACCTTTGAGGCACAGAAATGACTTTAAACACACTTATTTTAGTTGACAAAGTCATAATTCACATCCAACAGTCATTTACAGTCAAAAGATTAAATGTTAAAATTTCATCCATATTGACCATTTTGGGATCGTTCGGCAGGTCCGGAGTCATCGTTTTTCATCCGAAAATTGATTTTTTGGATTTTACCAAAAATGATTCAAAATGTCAATTGGATCGTGCCTCATGTTGAATAACCACTTTTTAAACCCTCACAGTGACCAAAATTGCCATTTTTACAGAGTTTTGATTACTCAAAAGCTTCAATTTTGACCCCTTTGAGGCACAGAAATGACTTTAAACACACTTATTTTAGTTGACAAAGTCATAATTCACATCCAACAGTCATTTACAGTCAAAAGATTAAATGTTAAAATTTCGTCCATATTGACCATTTTGGGATCATTCGACATGTCAGGAGTCATCGTTTTTCATCCGAAAATTGATTTTTTGGATTGTACCAAAAATGATTCAAAATGTCAATTGGATCGTGCCTCATGTTGAATAACCACTTTTTAAACCCTCACAGTGATCAAAATTGCCATTTTAAAGAGTTTTGAATACTCAAAAGCTGCAATTTTGACCCCTTTGAGGCACAGAAATGACTTTAAACACACGTATTTTAGTTGACAAAGTCATAATTCACATCCAACAGTCATTTACAGTCAAAAGATTAAATGTTAACATTTCATCCATATTGACCATTTTGGGATCGTTCGACATGTCCGGAGTCATCGTTTTTCATCCGAAAATTGATTTTTTGGACAGTACCAAAAATCATTCAAAATATCAATTGGATCGTGCCTCATGTTGAATAACCACTTTTTAAACCCTCACAGTGACCAAAATTGCCAATTTTAAAGAGTTTTGCTTACTCAAAAGCTTCAATTTTGACCTATTTCAGGCACAGGAATTACTTTAAACACACTTATTTTAGTTGACAAAGTCATAATTCACATCCAACAGTCATTCACAGTCAAAAGATTAAATGTTAAAATTTCGTCCATATTGACCATTTTGGGATCATTCGACATGTCCGGAGTCATCGTTTTTCATCCGAAAATTGATTTTTTGGACTGTACCAAAAATGATTCAAAATGGCAATTGGATCGTGCCTCATGTTGAATAACCACTTTTTAAACCCTCACAGTGACCAAAATTGCCATTTTTACAGAGTTTTGATTACTCAAAAGCTTCAATTTTGACCCCTTTGAGGCACAGAAATGACTTTAAACACACTTATTTTAGTTGACAAAGTCATAATTCACATTCAACAGTCATTTACAGTCAAAAGATTAAATGTTAAAATTTCATCCATATTGACCATTTTGGGATCGTTTGGCATGTCCGGAGTCATCATTTTTCATCCGAAAATTGATTTTTGGACTGTACCAAAAATGATTCAAAATGTCAATTGGATCGTGCCTCATGTTGAATGACCACTTTTTAAACCCTCACAGTGACCAAAATTGCCATTTTTACAGAGTTTTGATTACTCAAAAGCTTCACTTTTGACCCCTTTGAGGCACAGAAATGACTTTAAACACACTTATTTTAGTTGACAAAGTCATAATTCACATCCAACAGTCATTTACAGTCAAAGATTAAATGTTAAAATTTCATCATTATAGACCATTTTGGGAACGTTCGACAGGTCCGGAGTCATCGTTTTTCATCCGAAAATTGATTTTTTGGATTGTACCAAAAATGATTCAAAATGTCAATTGGATCGTGCCTCATGTTGAATAACCACTTTTTAAACCCTCACAGTGACCAAAATTGCCATTTTTACAGAGTTTTGATTACTCAAAAGCTTCAATTTCGACCCCTTTGAGGCACAGAAATGACTTTAAACACACTTATTTTAGTTGACAAAGTCATAATTCACATCCAACAGTCATTTACAGTCAAAAGATTAAATGTTAAAATTTCATCATTATAGACCATTTTGGGAACGTTCGACAGGTCCGGAGTCATCGTTTTTCATCCAAAAATTGATTTTTTGGATTGTACCAAAAATGATTCAAAATGTCAATTGGATTGTGCCTCATGTTGAATAACCACTTTTTAAACCCTCACAGTGACCAAAATTGCCATTTTAAAGAGTTTTGAATACTCAAAAGCTGCAATTTTGACCCCTTTGAGGCACAGAAATGACTTTAAACACACGTATTTTAGTTGACAAAGTCATAATTCACATCCAACAGTCATTTACAGTCAAAAGATTAAATGTTAAAATTTCATCCATATTGACCATTTTGGGATCGTTCGACATGTCCGGAGTCATCGTTTTTCATCCGAAAATTGATTTTTTGGACAGTACCAAAAATCATTCAAAATGTCAATTGGATCGTGCCTCATGTTGAATAACCACTTTTTAAACCCTCACAGTGACCAAAATTGCCAATTTTAAAGAGTTTTGCTTACTCAAAAGCTTCAATTTTGACCCATTTCAGGCACGGAAATGACTTTAAACACACTTATTTTAGTTGACAAAGTCATAATTCACATCCAACAGTCATTTACAGTCAAAAGATTAAATGTTAAAATTTCGTCCATATTGACCATTTTGGGATCATTCGACATGTCAGGAGTCATCGTTTTTCATCCGAAAATTGATTTTTTGGACTGTACCAAAAATGATTCAAAATGTCAATTGGATCGTGCCTCATGTTGAATAACCTCTTTTTAAACCCTCACAGTGACCAAAATTGCCATTTTTACAGAGTTTTGATTACTCAAAAGCTTCAATTTTGACCCCTTTGAGGCACAGAAATGACTTTAAACACACTTATTTTAGTTGACAAAGTCATAATTCACATCCAACAGTCATTTACAGTCAAAAGATTAAATGTTAAAATTTCATCCATATTGACCATTTTGGGATCGTTCGACATGTCCGGAGTCATCGTTTTTCATCTGAAAATTGATTTTTTGGACTGTACCAAAAATGATTCAAAATGGCAATTGGATCGTGCCTCATGTTGAATAACCACTTTTTAAACCCTCACAGTGACCAAAATTGCCATTTTTACAGAGTTTTGATTACTCAAAAGTTTCAATTTTGACCCCTTTGAGGCACAGAAATGACTTTAAACACACTTATTTTAGTTGACAAAGTCATAATTCACATCCAACAGTCATTTACAGTCAAAAGATTAAATGTTAAAATTTCATCCATATTGACCATTTTGGGATCGTTTGGCATGTCCGGAGTCATCGTTTTTCATCCGAAAATTGATTTTTTGGACTGTACCAAAAATGATTCAAAATGTCAATTGGATCGTGCCTCATGTTGAATAACCACTTTTTAAACCCTCACAGTGACCAAAATTGCCATTTTTACAGAGTTTTGATTACTCAAAAGTTTCAATTTTGACCCCTTTGAGGCACAGAAATGACTTTAAACACACTTATTTTAGTTGACAAAGTCATAATTCACATCCAACAGTCATTTACAGTCAAAAGATTAAATGTTAAAATTTCATCATTATAGACCATTTTGGGAACGTTCGACAGGTCCGGAGTCATCGTTTTTCATCCGAAAATTGATTTTTTGGATTTTACCAAAAATGATTCAAAATGTCAATTGGATCGTGCCTCATGTTGAATAACCACTTTTTAAACCCTCACAGTGACCAAAATTGCCATTTTTACAGAGTTTTGATTACTCAAAAGCTTCAATTTTGAAACCTTTGAGGCACGGAAATGACTTTAAACACACTTATTTTAGTTGACAAAGTCATAATTCACATCCAACAGTCATTTACAGTCAAAAGATTAAATGTTAAAATTTCATCCATATTGACCATTTTGGGATCGTTCGGCAGGTCCGGAGTCATCGTTTTTCATCCGAAAATTGATTTTTTGGATTTTACCAAAAATGATTCAAAATGTCAATTGGATCGTGCCTCATGTTGAATAACCACTTTTTAAACCCTCACAGTGACCAAAATTGCCATTTTTACAGAGTTTTGATTACTCAAAAGCTTCAATTTTGACCCCTTTGAGGCACAGAAATGACTTTAAACACACTTATTTTAGTTGACAAAGTCATAATTCACATCCAACAGTCATTTACAGTCAAAAGATTAAATGTTAAAATTTCCTCATTATAGACCATTTTGGGAACGTTCGACAGGTCCGGAGTCATCGTTTTTCATCCAAAAATTGATTTTTTGGATTGTACCAAAAATGATTCAAAATGTCAATTGGATCGTGCCTCATGTTGAATAACCACTTTTTAAACCCTCACAGTGACCAAAATTGCCATTCTAAAGAGTTTTGAATACTCAAAAGCTGCAATTTTGACCCCTTTGAGGCACAGAAATGACTTTAAACACACGTATTTTAGTTGACAAAGTCATAATTCACATCCAACAGTCATTTACAGTCAAAAGATTAAATGTTAAAATTTCATCCATATTGACCATTTTGGGATCATTTGACATGTCCGGAGTCATCGTTTTTCATCCGAAAATCGATTTTTTGGACAGTACCAAAAATCATCCAAAATGTCAATTGGATCGTGCCTCATGTTGAATAACCACTTTTTAAACCCTCAGAGTGACCAAAATTGCCATTTTTACAGCGTTTTGAATACTCAAAAGCTTCAATTTTGACCCCTTTGAGGCACAGAAATGACTTTAAACACACTTATTTTAGTTGACAAAGTCATAATTCACATCCAACAGTCATTTACAGTCAAAAGATTAAATGTTAAAATTTCATCCATATTGACCATTTTGGGATCGTTCGACATGTCCGGAGTCATCGTTTTTCATCCGAAAATTGATTTTTTGGACTGTACCAAAAATGATTCAAAATGGCAATTGGATCGTGCCTCATGTTGAATAACCACTTTTTAAACCCTCAGAGTGACCAAAATTGCCATTTTTTCAGAGTTTTGATTACTCAAAAGCTTCAATTTTGACCCCTTTGAGGCACAGAAATGACTTTAAACACACTTATTTTAGTTGACAAAGTCATAATTCACATACAACAGTCATTTACAGTCAAAAGATTAAATGTTAAAATTTCATCCATATTGACCATTTTGGGATCGTTCGACATGTCCGGAGTCATCGTTTTTCATCCGGAAATTGATTTTTTGGACTGTACCAAAAATCATTCAAAATGTCAATTGGATCGTGCCTCATGTTGAATAACCACTTTTTAAACCCTAACAGTGACCAAAATTGCCAATTTTACAGAGTTTTGCTTACTCAAAAGCTTCAATTTTGACCCGTTTCAGGCACAGAAATGACTTTAAACACACTTATTTTAGTTGACAAAGTCATAATTCACATCCAACAGTCATTTACAGTCAAAAGATTAAATGTTAAAATTTCATCATTATAGACCATTTTGGGAACGTTCGACAGGTCCGGAGTCATCGTTTTTCATCCGAAAATTGATTTTTTGGATTGTACCAAAAATGATTCAAAATGTCAATTGGATCGTGCCTCATGTTGAATAACCACTTTTTAAACCCTCACAGTGACCAAAATTGCCATTTTAAAGAGTTTTGAATACTCAAAAGCTGCAATTTTGACCCCTTTGAGGCACAGAAATTACTTTAAACACACATATTTTAGTTGACAAAGTCATAATTCACATCCAACAGTCATTTACAGTCAAAAGATTAAATGTTAAAATTTCATCCATATTGACCATTTTGGGATCGTTCGACATGTCCGGAGTCATCGTTTTTCATCCGAAAATTGATTTTTTGGACAGTACCAAAAATCATTCAAAATGTCAATTGGATCGTGCCTCATGTTGAATAACCACTTTTTAAACCCTCACAGTGACCAAAATTGCCAATTTTAAAGAGTTTTGCTTACTCAAAAGCTTCAATTTTGACCCATTTCAGGCACGGAAATGACTTTAAACACACTTATTTTAGTTGACAAAGTCATAATTCACATCCAACAGTCATTTACAGTCAAAAGATTAAATGTTAAAATTTCGTCCATATTGACCATTTTGGGATCATTCGACATGTCAGGAGTCATCGTTTTTCATCCGAAAATTGATTTTTTGGACTGTACCAAAAATGATTCAAAATGTCAATTGGATCGTGCCTCATGTTGAATAACCTCTTTTTAAACCCTCACAGTGACCAAAATTGCCATTTTTACAGAGTTTTGATTACTCAAAAGCTTCAATTTTGACCCCTTTGAGGCACAGAAATGACTTTAAACACACTTATTTTAGTTGACAAAGTCATAATTCACATCCAACAGTCATTTACAGTCAAAAGATTAAATGTTAAAATTTCATCCATATTGACCATTTTGGGATCGTTCGACATGTCCGGAGTCATCGTTTTTCATCTGAAAATTGATTTTTTGGACTGTACCAAAAATGATTCAAAATGGCAATTGGATCGTGCCTCATGTTGAATAACCACTTTTTAAACCCTCACAGTGACCAAAATTGCCATTTTTACAGAGTTTTGATTACTCAAAAGTTTCAATTTTGACCCCTTTGAGGCACAGAAATGACTTTAAACACACTTATTTTAGTTGACAAAGTCATAATTCACATCCAACAGTCATTTACAGTCAAAAGATTAAATGTTAAAATTTCATCCATATTGACCATTTTGGGATCGTTTGGCAAGTCCGGAGTCATCGTTTTTCATCCGAAAATTGATTTTTTGGACTGTACCAAAAATGATTCAAAATGTCAATTGGATCGTGCCTCATGTTGAATAACCACTTTTTAAACCCTCACAGTGACCAAAATTGCCATTTTTACAGAGTTTTGATTACTCAAAAGTTTCAATTTTGACCCCTTTGAGGCACAGAAATGACTTTAAACACACTTATTTTAGTTGACAAAGTCATAATTCACATCCAACAGTCATTTACAGTCAAAAGATTAAATGTTAAAATTTCATCATTATAGACCATTTTGGGAACGTTCGACAGGTCCGGAGTCATCGTTTTTCATCCGAAAATTGATTTTTTGGATTTTACCAAAAATGATTCAAAATGTCAATTGGATCGTGCCTCATGTTGAATAACCACTTTTTAAACCCTCACAGTGACCAAAATTGCCATTTTTACAGAGTTTTGATTACTCAAAAGCTTCAATTTTGACCCCTTTGAGGCACAGAAATGACTTTAAACACACTTATTTTAGTTGACAAAGTCATAATTCACATCCAACAGTCATTTACAGTCAAAAGATTAAATGTTAAAATTTCATCCATATTGACCATTTTGGGATCGTTCGACATGTCCGGAGTCATCGTTTTTCATCTGAAAATTGATTTTTTGGACTGTACCAAAAATGATTCAAAATGGCAATTGGATCGTGCCTCATGTTGAATAACCACTTTTTAAACCCTCACAGTGACCAAAATTGCCATTTTTACAGAGTTTTGATTACTCAAAAGTTTCAATTTTGACCCCTTTGAGGCACAGAAATGACTTTAAACACACTTATTTTAGTTGACAAAGTCATAATTCACATCCAACAGTCATTTACAGTCAAAAGATTAAATGTTAAAATTTCATCCATATTGACCATTTTGGGATCGTTTGGCATGTCCGGAGTCATCGTTTTTCATCCGAAAATTGATTTTTTGGACTGTACCAAAAATGATTCAAAATGTCAATTGGATCGTGCCTCATGTTGAATAACCACTTTTTAAACCCTCACAGTGACCAAAATTGCCATTTTTACAGAGTTTTGATTACTCAAAAGTTTCAATTTTGACCCCTTTGAGGCACAGAAATGACTTTAAACACACTTATTTTAGTTGACAAAGTCATAATTCACATCCAACAGTCATTTACAGTCAAAAGATTAAATGTTAAAATTTCATCATTATAGACCATTTTGGGAACGTTCGACAGGTCCGGAGTCATCGTTTTTCATCCGAAAATTGATTTTTTGGATTTTACCAAAAATGATTCAAAATGTCAATTGGATCGTGCCTCATGTTGAATAACCACTTTTTAAACCCTCACAGTGACCAAAATTGCCATTTTTACAGAGTTTTGATTACTCAAAAGCTTCAATTTTGAAACCTTTGAGGCACAGAAATGACTTTAAACACACTTATTTTAGTTGACAAAGTCATAATTCACATCCAACAGTCATTTACAGTCAAAAGATTAAATGTTAAAATTTCATCCATATTGACCATTTTGGGATCGTTCGGCAGGTCCGGAGTCATCGTTTTTCATCCGAAAATTGATTTTTTGGATTTTACCAAAAATGATTCAAAATGTCAATTGGATCGTGCCTCATGTTGAATAACCACTTTTTAAACCCTCACAGTGACCAAAATTGCCATTTTTACAGAGTTTTGATTACTCAAAAGCTTCAATTTTGACCCCTTTGAGGCACAGAAATGACTTTAAACACACTTATTTTAGTTGACAAAGTCATAATTCACATCCAACAGTCATTTACAGTCAAAAGATTAAATGTTAAAATTTCCTCATTATAGACCATTTTGGGAACGTTCGACAGGTCCGGAGTCATCGTTTTTCATCCAAAAATTGATTTTTTGGATTGTACCAAAAATGATTCAAAATGTCAATTGGATCGTGCCTCATGTTGAATAACCACTTTTTAAACCCTCACAGTGACCAAAATTGCCATTCTAAAGAGTTTTGAATACTCAAAAGCTGCAATTTTGACCCCTTTGAGGCACAGAAATGACTTTAAACACACGTATTTTAGTTGACAAAGTCATAATTCACATCCAACAGTCATTTACAGTCAAAAGATTAAATGTTAAAATTTCATCCATATTGACCATTTTGGGATCATTCGACATGTCCGGAGTCATCGTTTTTCATCCGAAAATCGATTTTTTGGACAGTACCAAAAATCATCCAAAATGTCAATTGGATCGTGCCTCATGTTGAAGAACCACTTTTTAAACCCTCACAGTGACCAAAATTGCCAATTTTAAAGAGTTTTGCTTACTCAAAAGCTTCAATTTTGACCCCTTTGAGGTACAGAAATGACTTTAAACACACGTATTTTAGTTGACAAAGTCATAATTCACATCCAACAGTCATTTACAGTCAAAAGATTAAATGTTAAAATTTCATCCATATTGACCATTTTGGGATCGTTCGACATGTCCGGAGTCATCGTTTTTCATCCGAAAATTGATTTTTTGGACTGTACCAAAAATGATTCAAAATGGCAATTGGTTCGTGCCTCATGTTGAATAACCACTTTTTAAACCCTCAGAGTGACCAAAATTGCCATTTTTACAGCGTTTTGAATACTCAAAAGCTTCAATTTTGACCCCTTTGAGGCACAGAAATGACTTTAAACACACTTATTTTAGTTGACAAAGTCATAATTCACATCCAACAGTCATTTACAGTCAAAAGATTAAATGTTAAAATTTCATCCATATTGACCATTTTGGGATCGTTCGACATGTCCGGAGTCATCGTTTTTCATCCGAAAATTGATTTTTTGGACTGTACCAAAAATGATTCAAAATGGCAATTGGATCGTGCCTCATGTTGAATAACCACTTTTTAAACCCTCAGAGTGACCAAAATTGCCATTTTTTCAGAGTTTTGATTACTCAAAAGCTTCAATTTTGACCCCTTTGAGGCACAGAAATGACTTTAAACACACTTATTTTAGTTGACAAAGTCATAATTCACATCCAACAGTCATTTACAGTCAAAGATTAAATGTTAAAATTTCATCATTATAGACCATTTTGGGAACGTTCGACAGGTCCGGAGTCATCGTTTTTCATCCGAAAATTGATTTTTTGGATTGTACCAAAAATGATTCAAAATGTCAATTGGATCGTGCCTCATGTTGAATAACCACTTTTTAAACCCTCACAGTGACCAAAATTGCCATTTTTACAGAGTTTTGATTACTCAAAAGCTTCAATTTCGACCCCTTTGAGGCACAGAAATGACTTTAAACACACTTATTTTAGTTGAGAAAGTCATAATTCACATCCAACAGTCATTTACAGTCAAAAGATTAAATGTTAAAATTTCATCCATATTGACCATTTTGGGATCGTTCGACATGTCCGGAGTCATCGTTTTTCATCCGAAAATTGATTTTTTCGGACAGTACCAAAAATCATTCAAAATGTCAATTGGATCGTGCCTCATGTTGAATAACCACTTTTTAAACCCTCACAGTGACCAAAATTGCCAATTTTAAAGAGTTTTGCTTACTCAAAAGCTTCAATTTTGACCCATTTCAGGCACGGAATTGACTTTAAACACACTTATTTTAGTTGACAAAGTCATAATTCACATCCAACAGTCATTTACAGTCAAAAGATTAAATGTTAAAATTTCGTCCATATTGACCATTTTGGGATCATTCGACATGTCAGGAGTCATCGTTTTTCATCCGAAAATTGATTTTTTGGACTGTACCAAAAATGATTCAAAATGTCAATTGGATCGTGCCTCATGTTGAATAACCTCTTTTTAAACCCTCACAGTGACCAAAATTGCCATTTTTACAGAGTTTTGATTACTCAAAAGCTTCAATTTTGACCCCTTTGAGGCACAGAAATGACTTTAAACACACTTATTTTAGTTGACAAAGTCATAATTCACATCCAACAGTCATTTACAGTCAAAAGATTAAATGTTAAAATTTCATCCATATTGACCATTTTGGGATCGTTCGACATGTCCGGAGTCATCGTTTTTCATCTGAAAATTGATTTTTTGGACTGTACCAAAAATGATTCAAAATGGCGATTGGATCGTGCCTCATGTTGAATAACCACTTTTTAAACCCTCACAGTGACCAAAATTGCCATTTTTACAGAGTTTTGATTACTCAAAAGTTTCAATTTTGACCCCTTTGAGGCACAGAAATGACTTTAAACACACTTATTTAAGTTGACAAAGTCATAATTCACATCCAACAGTCATTTACAGTCAAAAGATTAAATGTTAAAATTTCATCCATATTGACCATTTTGGGATCGTTTGGCATGTCCGGAGTCATCGTTTTTCATCCGAAAAGTGATTTTTTGGACTGTACCAAAAATGATTCAAAATGTCAATTGGATCGTGCCTCATGTTGAATAACCACTTTTTAAACCCTCACAGTGACCAAAATTGCCATTTTTACAGAGTTTTGATTACTCAAAAGTTTCAATTTTGACCCCTTTGAGGCACAGAAATGACTTTAAACACACTTATTTTAGTTGACAAAGTCATAATTCACATCCAACAGTCATTTACAGTCAAAAGATTAAATGTTAAAATTTCATCATTATAGACCATTTTGGGAACGTTCGACAGGTCCGGAGTCATCGTTTTTCATCCGAAAATTGATTTTTTGGATTTTACCAAAAATGATTCAAAATGTCAATTGGATCGTGCCTCATGTTGAATAACCACTTTTTAAACCCTCACAGTGACCAAAATTGCCATTTTTACAGAGTTTTGATTACTCAAAAGCTTCAATTTTGAAACCTTTGAGGCACAGAAATGACTTTAAACACACTTATTTTAGTTGACAAAGTCATAATTCACATCCAACAGTCATTTACAGTCAAAAGATTAAATGTTAAAATTTCATCCATATTGACCATTTTGGGATCGTTCGGCAGGTCCGGAGTCATCGTTTTTCATCCGAAAATTGATTTTTTGGATTTTACCAAAAATGATTCAAAATGTCAATTGGATCGTGCCTCATGTTGAATAACCACTTTTTAAACCCTCACAGTGACCAAAATTGCCATTTTTACAGAGTTTTGATTACTCAAAAGCTTCAATTTTGACCCCTTTGAGGCACAGAAATGACTTTAAACACACTTATTTTAGTTGACAAAGTCATAATTCACATCCAACAGTCATTTACAGTCAAAAGATTAAATGTTAAAATTTCGTCCATATTGACCATTTTGGGATCATTCGACATGTCAGGAGTCATCGTTTTTCATCCGAAAATTGATTTTTTGGATTGTACCAAAAATGATTCAAAATGTCAATTGGATCGTGCCTCATGTTGAATAACCACTTTTTAAACCCTCACAGTGATCAAAATTGCCATTTTAAAGAGTTTTGAATACTCAAAAGCTGCAATTTTGACCCCTTTGAGGCACAGAAATGACTTTAAACACACGTATTTTAGTTGACAAAGTCATAATTCACATCCAACAGTCATTTACAGTCAAAAGATTAAATGTTAACATTTCATCCATATTGACCATTTTGGGATCGTTCGACATGTCCGGAGTCATCGTTTTTCATCCGAAAATTGATTTTTTGGACAGTACCAAAAATCATTCAAAATATCAATTGGATCGTGCCTCATGTTGAATAACCACTTTTTAAACCCTCACAGTGACCAAAATTGCCAATTTTAAAGAGTTTTGCTTACTCAAAAGCTTCAATTTTGACCTATTTCAGGCACAGGAATTACTTTAAACACACTTATTTTAGTTGACAAAGTCATAATTCACATCCAACAGTCATTCACAGTCAAAAGATTAAATGTTAAAATTTCGTCCATATTGACCATTTTGGGATCATTCGACATGTCCGGAGTCATCGTTTTTCATCCGAAAATTGATTTTTTGGACTGTACCAAAAATGATTCAAAATGGCAATTGGATCGTGCCTCATGTTGAATAACCACTTTTTAAACCCTCACAGTGACCAAAATTGCCATTTTTACAGAGTTTTGATTACTCAAAAGCTTCAATTTTGACCCCTTTGAGGCACAGAAATGACTTTAAACACACTTATTTTAGTTGACAAAGTCATAATTCACATTCAACAGTCATTTACAGTCAAAAGATTAAATGTTAAAATTTCATCCATATTGACCATTTTGGGATCGTTTGGCATGTCCGGAGTCATCATTTTTCATCCGAAAATTGATTTTTGGACTGTACCAAAAATGATTCAAAATGTCAATTGGATCGTGCCTCATGTTGAATGACCACTTTTTAAACCCTCACAGTGACCAAAATTGCCATTTTTACAGAGTTTTGATTACTCAAAAGCTTCACTTTTGACCCCTTTGAGGCACAGAAATGACTTTAAACACACTTATTTTAGTTGACAAAGTCATAATTCACATCCAACAGTCATTTACAGTCAAAGATTAAATGTTAAAATTTCATCATTATAGACCATTTTGGGAACGTTCGACAGGTCCGGAGTCATCGTTTTTCATCCGAAAATTGATTTTTTGGATTGTACCAAAAATGATTCAAAATGTCAATTGGATCGTGCCTCATGTTGAATAACCACTTTTTAAACCCTCACAGTGACCAAAATTGCCATTTTTACAGAGTTTTGATTACTCAAAAGCTTCAATTTCGACCCCTTTGAGGCACAGAAATGACTTTAAACACACTTATTTTAGTTGACAAAGTCATAATTCACATCCAACAGTCATTTACAGTCAAAAGATTAAATGTTAAAATTTCATCATTATAGACCATTTTGGGAACGTTCGACAGGTCCGGAGTCATCGTTTTTCATCCAAAAATTGATTTTTTGGATTGTACCAAAAATGATTCAAAATGTCAATTGGATTGTGCCTCATGTTGAATAACCACTTTTTAAACCCTCACAGTGACCAAAATTGCCATTTTAAAGAGTTTTGAATACTCAAAAGCTGCAATTTTGACCCCTTTGAGGCACAGAAATGACTTTAAACACACGTATTTTAGTTGACAAAGTCATAATTCACATCCAACAGTCATTTACAGTCAAAAGATTAAATGTTAAAATTTCATCCATATTGACCATTTTGGGATCGTTCGACATGTCCGGAGTCATCGTTTTTCATCCGAAAATTGATTTTTTGGACAGTACCAAAAATCATTCAAAATGTCAATTGGATCGTGCCTCATGTTGAATAACCACTTTTTAAACCCTCACAGTGACCAAAATTGCCAATTTTAAAGAGTTTTGCTTACTCAAAAGCTTCAATTTTGACCCATTTCAGGCACGGAAATGACTTTAAACACACTTATTTTAGTTGACAAAGTCATAATTCACATCCAACAGTCATTTACAGTCAAAAGATTAAATGTTAAAATTTCGTCCATATTGACCATTTTGGGATCATTCGACATGTCAGGAGTCATCGTTTTTCATCCGAAAATTGATTTTTTGGACTGTACCAAAAATGATTCAAAATGTCAATTGGATCGTGCCTCATGTTGAATAACCTCTTTTTAAACCCTCACAGTGACCAAAATTGCCATTTTTACAGAGTTTTGATTACTCAAAAGCTTCAATTTTGACCCCTTTGAGGCACAGAAATGACTTTAAACACACTTATTTTAGTTGACAAAGTCATAATTCACATCCAACAGTCATTTACAGTCAAAAGATTAAATGTTAAAATTTCATCCATATTGACCATTTTGGGATCGTTCGACATGTCCGGAGTCATCGTTTTTCATCTGAAAATTGATTTTTTGGACTGTACCAAAAATGATTCAAAATGGCAATTGGATCGTGCCTCATGTTGAATAACCACTTTTTAAACCCTCACAGTGACCAAAATTGCCATTTTTACAGAGTTTTGATTACTCAAAAGTTTCAATTTTGACCCCTTTGAGGCACAGAAATGACTTTAAACACACTTATTTTAGTTGACAAAGTCATAATTCACATCCAACAGTCATTTACAGTCAAAAGATTAAATGTTAAAATTTCATCCATATTGACCATTTTGGGATCGTTTGGCATGTCCGGAGTCATCGTTTTTCATCCGAAAATTGATTTTTTGGACTGTACCAAAAATGATTCAAAATGTCAATTGGATCGTGCCTCATGTTGAATAACCACTTTTTAAACCCTCACAGTGACCAAAATTGCCATTTTTACAGAGTTTTGATTACTCAAAAGTTTCAATTTTGACCCCTTTGAGGCACAGAAATGACTTTAAACACACTTATTTTAGTTGACAAAGTCATAATTCACATCCAACAGTCATTTACAGTCAAAAGATTAAATGTTAAAATTTCATCATTATAGACCATTTTGGGAACGTTCGACAGGTCCGGAGTCATCGTTTTTCATCCGAAAATTGATTTTTTGGATTTTACCAAAAATGATTCAAAATGTCAATTGGATCGTGCCTCATGTTGAATAACCACTTTTTAAACCCTCACAGTGACCAAAATTGCCATTTTTACAGAGTTTTGATTACTCAAAAGCTTCAATTTTGAAACCTTTGAGGCACGGAAATGACTTTAAACACACTTATTTTAGTTGACAAAGTCATAATTCACATCCAACAGTCATTTACAGTCAAAAGATTAAATGTTAAAATTTCATCCATATTGACCATTTTGGGATCGTTCGGCAGGTCCGGAGTCATCGTTTTTCATCCGAAAATTGATTTTTTGGATTTTACCAAAAATGATTCAAAATGTCAATTGGATCGTGCCTCATGTTGAATAACCACTTTTTAAACCCTCACAGTGACCAAAATTGCCATTTTTACAGAGTTTTGATTACTCAAAAGCTTCAATTTTGACCCCTTTGAGGCACAGAAATGACTTTAAACACACTTATTTTAGTTGACAAAGTCATAATTCACATCCAACAGTCATTTACAGTCAAAAGATTAAATGTTAAAATTTCCTCATTATAGACCATTTTGGGAACGTTCGACAGGTCCGGAGTCATCGTTTTTCATCCAAAAATTGATTTTTTGGATTGTACCAAAAATGATTCAAAATGTCAATTGGATCGTGCCTCATGTTGAATAACCACTTTTTAAACCCTCACAGTGACCAAAATTGCCATTCTAAAGAGTTTTGAATACTCAAAAGCTGCAATTTTGACCCCTTTGAGGCACAGAAATGACTTTAAACACACGTATTTTAGTTGACAAAGTCATAATTCACATCCAACAGTCATTTACAGTCAAAAGATTAAATGTTAAAATTTCATCCATATTGACCATTTTGGGATCATTTGACATGTCCGGAGTCATCGTTTTTCATCCGAAAATTGATTTTTTGGACTGTACCAAAAATGATTCAAAATGGCAATTGGATCGTGCCTCATGTTGAATAACCACTTTTTAAACCCTCAGAGTGACCAAAATTGCCATTTTTTCAGAGTTTTGATTACTCAAAAGCTTCAATTTTGACCCCTTTGAGGCACAGAAATGACTTTAAACACACTTATTTTAGTTGACAAAGTCATAATTCACATCCAACAGTCATTTACAGTCAAAGATTAAATGTTAAAATTTCATCATTATAGACCATTTTGGGAACGTTCGACAGGTCCGGAGTCATCGTTTTTCATCCGAAAATTGATTTTTTGGATTGTACCAAAAATGATTCAAAATGTCAATTGGATCGTGCCTCATGTTGAATAACCACTTTTTAAACCCTCACAGTGACCAAAATTGCCATTTTTACAGAGTTTTGATTACTCAAAAGCTTCAATTTCGACCCCTTTGAGGCACAGAAATGACTTTAAACACACTTATTTTAGTTGAGAAAGTCATAATTCACATCCAACAGTCATTTACAGTCAAAAGATTAAATGTTAAAATTTCATCCATATTGACCATTTTGGGATCGTTCGACATGTCCGGAGTCATCGTTTTTCATCCGAAAATTGATTTTTTCGGACAGTACCAAAAATCATTCAAAATGTCAATTGGATCGTGCCTCATGTTGAATAACCACTTTTTAAACCCTCACAGTGACCAAAATTGCCAATTTTAAAGAGTTTTGCTTACTCAAAAGCTTCAATTTTGACCCATTTCAGGCACGGAATTGACTTTAAACACACTTATTTTAGTTGACAAAGTCATAATTCACATCCAACAGTCATTTACAGTCAAAAGATTAAATGTTAAAATTTCGTCCATATTGACCATTTTGGGATCATTCGACATGTCAGGAGTCATCGTTTTTCATCCGAAAATTGATTTTTTGGACTGTACCAAAAATGATTCAAAATGTCAATTGGATCGTGCCTCATGTTGAATAACCTCTTTTTAAACCCTCACAGTGACCAAAATTGCCATTTTTACAGAGTTTTGATTACTCAAAAGCTTCAATTTTGACCCCTTTGAGGCACAGAAATGACTTTAAACACACTTATTTTAGTTGACAAAGTCATAATTCACATCCAACAGTCATTTACAGTCAAAAGATTAAATGTTAAAATTTCATCCATATTGACCATTTTGGGATCGTTCGACATGTCCGGAGTCATCGTTTTTCATCTGAAAATTGATTTTTTGGACTGTACCAAAAATGATTCAAAATGGCGATTGGATCGTGCCTCATGTTGAATAACCACTTTTTAAACCCTCACAGTGACCAAAATTGCCATTTTTACAGAGTTTTGATTACTCAAAAGTTTCAATTTTGACCCCTTTGAGGCACAGAAATGACTTTAAACACACTTATTTAAGTTGACAAAGTCATAATTCACATCCAACAGTCATTTACAGTCAAAAGATTAAATGTTAAAATTTCATCCATATTGACCATTTTGGGATCGTTTGGCATGTCCGGAGTCATCGTTTTTCATCCGAAAAGTGATTTTTTGGACTGTACCAAAAATGATTCAAAATGTCAATTGGATCGTGCCTCATGTTGAATAACCACTTTTTAAACCCTCACAGTGACCAAAATTGCCATTTTTACAGAGTTTTGATTACTCAAAAGTTTCAATTTTGACCCCTTTGAGGCACAGAAATGACTTTAAACACACTTATTTTAGTTGACAAAGTCATAATTCACATCCAACAGTCATTTACAGTCAAAAGATTAAATGTTAAAATTTCATCATTATAGACCATTTTGGGAACGTTCGACAGGTCCGGAGTCATCGTTTTTCATCCGAAAATTGATTTTTTGGATTTTACCAAAAATGATTCAAAATGTCAATTGGATCGTGCCTCATGTTGAATAACCACTTTTTAAACCCTCACAGTGACCAAAATTGCCATTTTTACAGAGTTTTGATTACTCAAAAGCTTCAATTTTGAAACCTTTGAGGCACAGAAATGACTTTAAACACACTTATTTTAGTTGACAAAGTCATAATTCACATCCAACAGTCATTTACAGTCAAAAGATTAAATGTTAAAATTTCATCCATATTGACCATTTTGGGATCGTTCGGCAGGTCCGGAGTCATCGTTTTTCATCCGAAAATTGATTTTTTGGATTTTACCAAAAATGATTCAAAATGTCAATTGGATCGTGCCTCATGTTGAATAACCACTTTTTAAACCCTCACAGTGACCAAAATTGCCATTTTTACAGAGTTTTGATTACTCAAAAGCTTCAATTTTGACCCCTTTGAGGCACAGAAATGACTTTAAACACACTTATTTTAGTTGACAAAGTCATAATTCACATCCAACAGTCATTTACAGTCAAAAGATTAAATGTTAAAATTTCGTCCATATTGACCATTTTGGGATCATTCGACATGTCAGGAGTCATCGTTTTTCATCCGAAAATTGATTTTTTGGATTGTACCAAAAATGATTCAAAATGTCAATTGGATCGTGCCTCATGTTGAATAACCACTTTTTAAACCCTCACAGTGATCAAAATTGCCATTTTAAAGAGTTTTGAATACTCAAAAGCTGCAATTTTGACCCCTTTGAGGCACAGAAATGACTTTAAACACACGTATTTTAGTTGACAAAGTCATAATTCACATCCAACAGTCATTTACAGTCAAAAGATTAAATGTTAACATTTCATCCATATTGACCATTTTGGGATCGTTCGACATGTCCGGAGTCATCGTTTTTCATCCGAAAATTGATTTTTTGGACAGTACCAAAAATCATTCAAAATATCAATTGGATCGTGCCTCATGTTGAATAACCACTTTTTAAACCCTCACAGTGACCAAAATTGCCAATTTTAAAGAGTTTTGCTTACTCAAAAGCTTCAATTTTGACCTATTTCAGGCACAGGAATTACTTTAAACACACTTATTTTAGTTGACAAAGTCATAATTCACATCCAACAGTCATTCACAGTCAAAAGATTAAATGTTAAAATTTCGTCCATATTGACCATTTTGGGATCATTCGACATGTCCGGAGTCATCGTTTTTCATCCGAAAATTGATTTTTTGGACTGTACCAAAAATGATTCAAAATGGCAATTGGATCGTGCCTCATGTTGAATAACCACTTTTTAAACCCTCACAGTGACCAAAATTGCCATTTTTACAGAGTTTTGATTACTCAAAAGCTTCAATTTTGACCCCTTTGAGGCACAGAAATGACTTTAAACACACTTATTTTAGTTGACAAAGTCATAATTCACATTCAACAGTCATTTACAGTCAAAAGATTAAATGTTAAAATTTCATCCATATTGACCATTTTGGGATCGTTTGGCATGTCCGGAGTCATCATTTTTCATCCGAAAATTGATTTTTGGACTGTACCAAAAATGATTCAAAATGTCAATTGGATCGTGCCTCATGTTGAATGACCACTTTTTAAACCCTCACAGTGACCAAAATTGCCATTTTTACAGAGTTTTGATTACTCAAAAGCTTCACTTTTGACCCCTTTGAGGCACAGAAATGACTTTAAACACACTTATTTTAGTTGACAAAGTCATAATTCACATCCAACAGTCATTTACAGTCAAAGATTAAATGTTAAAATTTCATCATTATAGACCATTTTGGGAACGTTCGACAGGTCCGGAGTCATCGTTTTTCATCCGAAAATTGATTTTTTGGATTGTACCAAAAATGATTCAAAATGTCAATTGGATCGTGCCTCATGTTGAATAACCACTTTTTAAACCCTCACAGTGACCAAAATTGCCATTTTTACAGAGTTTTGATTACTCAAAAGCTTCAATTTCGACCCCTTTGAGGCACAGAAATGACTTTAAACACACTTATTTTAGTTGACAAAGTCATAATTCACATCCAACAGTCATTTACAGTCAAAAGATTAAATGTTAAAATTTCATCATTATAGACCATTTTGGGAACGTTCGACAGGTCCGGAGTCATCGTTTTTCATCCAAAAATTGATTTTTTGGATTGTACCAAAAATGATTCAAAATGTCAATTGGATTGTGCCTCATGTTGAATAACCACTTTTTAAACCCTCACAGTGACCAAAATTGCCATTTTAAAGAGTTTTGAATACTCAAAAGCTGCAATTTTGACCCCTTTGAGGCACAGAAATGACTTTAAACACACGTATTTTAGTTGACAAAGTCATAATTCACATCCAACAGTCATTTACAGTCAAAAGATTAAATGTTAAAATTTCATCCATATTGACCATTTTGGGATCGTTCGACATGTCCGGAGTCATCGTTTTTCATCCGAAAATTGATTTTTTGGACAGTACCAAAAATCATTCAAAATGTCAATTGGATCGTGCCTCATGTTGAATAACCACTTTTTAAACCCTCACAGTGACCAAAATTGCCAATTTTAAAGAGTTTTGCTTACTCAAAAGCTTCAATTTTGACCCATTTCAGGCACGGAAATGACTTTAAACACACTTATTTTAGTTGACAAAGTCATAATTCACATCCAACAGTCATTTACAGTCAAAAGATTAAATGTTAAAATTTCGTCCATATTGACCATTTTGGGATCATTCGACATGTCAGGAGTCATCGTTTTTCATCCGAAAATTGATTTTTTGGACTGTACCAAAAATGATTCAAAATGTCAATTGGATCGTGCCTCATGTTGAATAACCTCTTTTTAAACCCTCACAGTGACCAAAATTGCCATTTTTACAGAGTTTTGATTACTCAAAAGCTTCAATTTTGACCCCTTTGAGGCACAGAAATGACTTTAAACACACTTATTTTAGTTGACAAAGTCATAATTCACATCCAACAGTCATTTACAGTCAAAAGATTAAATGTTAAAATTTCATCCATATTGACCATTTTGGGATCGTTCGACATGTCCGGAGTCATCGTTTTTCATCTGAAAATTGATTTTTTGGACTGTACCAAAAATGATTCAAAATGGCAATTGGATCGTGCCTCATGTTGAATAACCACTTTTTAAACCCTCACAGTGACCAAAATTGCCATTTTTACAGAGTTTTGATTACTCAAAAGTTTCAATTTTGACCCCTTTGAGGCACAGAAATGACTTTAAACACACTTATTTTAGTTGACAAAGTCATAATTCACATCCAACAGTCATTTACAGTCAAAAGATTAAATGTTAAAATTTCATCCATATTGACCATTTTGGGATCGTTTGGCATGTCCGGAGTCATCGTTTTTCATCCGAAAATTGATTTTTTGGACTGTACCAAAAATGATTCAAAATGTCAATTGGATCGTGCCTCATGTTGAATAACCACTTTTTAAACCCTCACAGTGACCAAAATTGCCATTTTTACAGAGTTTTGATTACTCAAAAGTTTCAATTTTGACCCCTTTGAGGCACAGAAATGACTTTAAACACACTTATTTTAGTTGACAAAGTCATAATTCACATCCAACAGTCATTTACAGTCAAAAGATTAAATGTTAAAATTTCATCATTATAGACCATTTTGGGAACGTTCGACAGGTCCGGAGTCATCGTTTTTCATCCGAAAATTGATTTTTTGGATTTTACCAAAAATGATTCAAAATGTCAATTGGATCGTGCCTCATGTTGAATAACCACTTTTTAAACCCTCACAGTGACCAAAATTGCCATTTTTACAGAGTTTTGATTACTCAAAAGCTTCAATTTTGAAACCTTTGAGGCACGGAAATGACTTTAAACACACTTATTTTAGTTGACAAAGTCATAATTCACATCCAACAGTCATTTACAGTCAAAAGATTAAATGTTAAAATTTCATCCATATTGACCATTTTGGGATCGTTCGGCAGGTCCGGAGTCATCGTTTTTCATCCGAAAATTGATTTTTTGGATTTTACCAAAAATGATTCAAAATGTCAATTGGATCGTGCCTCATGTTGAATAACCACTTTTTAAACCCTCACAGTGACCAAAATTGCCATTTTTACAGAGTTTTGATTACTCAAAAGCTTCAATTTTGACCCCTTTGAGGCACAGAAATGACTTTAAACACACTTATTTTAGTTGACAAAGTCATAATTCACATCCAACAGTCATTTACAGTCAAAAGATTAAATGTTAAAATTTCCTCATTATAGACCATTTTGGGAACGTTCGACAGGTCCGGAGTCATCGTTTTTCATCCAAAAATTGATTTTTTGGATTGTACCAAAAATGATTCAAAATGTCAATTGGATCGTGCCTCATGTTGAATAACCACTTTTTAAACCCTCACAGTGACCAAAATTGCCATTCTAAAGAGTTTTGAATACTCAAAAGCTGCAATTTTGACCCCTTTGAGGCACAGAAATGACTTTAAACACACGTATTTTAGTTGACAAAGTCATAATTCACATCCAACAGTCATTTACAGTCAAAAGATTAAATGTTAAAATTTCATCCATATTGACCATTTTGGGATCATTTGACATGTCCGGAGTCATCGTTTTTCATCCGAAAATCGATTTTTTGGACAGTACCAAAAATCATCCAAAATGTCAATTGGATCGTGCCTCATGTTGAATAACCACTTTTTAAACCCTCAGAGTGACCAAAATTGCCATTTTTACAGCGTTTTGAATACTCAAAAGCTTCAATTTTGACCCCTTTGAGGCACAGAAATGACTTTAAACACACTTATTTTAGTTGACAAAGTCATAATTCACATCCAACAGTCATTTACAGTCAAAAGATTAAATGTTAAAATTTCATCCATATTGACCATTTTGGGATCGTTCGACATGTCCGGAGTCATCGTTTTTCATCCGAAAATTGATTTTTTGGACTGTACCAAAAATGATTCAAAATGGCAATTGGATCGTGCCTCATGTTGAATAACCACTTTTTAAACCCTCAGAGTGACCAAAATTGCCATTTTTTCAGAGTTTTGATTACTCAAAAGCTTCAATTTTGACCCCTTTGAGGCACAGAAATGACTTTAAACACACTTATTTTAGTTGACAAAGTCATAATTCACATACAACAGTCATTTACAGTCAAAAGATTAAATGTTAAAATTTCATCCATATTGACCATTTTGGGATCGTTCGACATGTCCGGAGTCATCGTTTTTCATCCGGAAATTGATTTTTTGGACTGTACCAAAAATCATTCAAAATGTCAATTGGATCGTGCCTCATGTTGAATAACCACTTTTTAAACCCTAACAGTGACCAAAATTGCCAATTTTACAGAGTTTTGCTTACTCAAAAGCTTCAATTTTGACCCGTTTCAGGCACAGAAATGACTTTAAACACACTTATTTTAGTTGACAAAGTCATAATTCACATCCAACAGTCATTTACAGTCAAAAGATTAAATGTTAAAATTTCATCATTATAGACCATTTTGGGAACGTTCGACAGGTCCGGAGTCATCGTTTTTCATCCGAAAATTGATTTTTTGGATTGTACCAAAAATGATTCAAAATGTCAATTGGATCGTGCCTCATGTTGAATAACCACTTTTTAAACCCTCACAGTGACCAAAATTGCCATTTTAAAGAGTTTTGAATACTCAAAAGCTGCAATTTTGACCCCTTTGAGGCACAGAAATTACTTTAAACACACATATTTTAGTTGACAAAGTCATAATTCACATCCAACAGTCATTTACAGTCAAAAGATTAAATGTTAAAATTTCATCCATATTGACCATTTTGGGATCGTTCGACATGTCCGGAGTCATCGTTTTTCATCCGAAAATTGATTTTTTGGACAGTACCAAAAATCATTCAAAATGTCAATTGGATCGTGCCTCATGTTGAATAACCACTTTTTAAACCCTCACAGTGACCAAAATTGCCAATTTTAAAGAGTTTTGCTTACTCAAAAGCTTCAATTTTGACCCATTTCAGGCACGGAAATGACTTTAAACACACTTATTTTAGTTGACAAAGTCATAATTCACATCCAACAGTCATTTACAGTCAAAAGATTAAATGTTAAAATTTCGTCCATATTGACCATTTTGGGATCATTCGACATGTCAGGAGTCATCGTTTTTCATCCGAAAATTGATTTTTTGGACTGTACCAAAAATGATTCAAAATGTCAATTGGATCGTGCCTCATGTTGAATAACCTCTTTTTAAACCCTCACAGTGACCAAAATTGCCATTTTTACAGAGTTTTGATTACTCAAAAGCTTCAATTTTGACCCCTTTGAGGCACAGAAATGACTTTAAACACACTTATTTTAGTTGACAAAGTCATAATTCACATCCAACAGTCATTTACAGTCAAAAGATTAAATGTTAAAATTTCATCCATATTGACCATTTTGGGATCGTTCGACATGTCCGGAGTCATCGTTTTTCATCTGAAAATTGATTTTTTGGACTGTACCAAAAATGATTCAAAATGGCAATTGGATCGTGCCTCATGTTGAATAACCACTTTTTAAACCCTCACAGTGACCAAAATTGCCATTTTTACAGAGTTTTGATTACTCAAAAGTTTCAATTTTGACCCCTTTGAGGCACAGAAATGACTTTAAACACACTTATTTTAGTTGACAAAGTCATAATTCACATCCAACAGTCATTTACAGTCAAAAGATTAAATGTTAAAATTTCATCCATATTGACCATTTTGGGATCGTTTGGCATGTCCGGAGTCATCGTTTTTCATCCGAAAATTGATTTTTTGGACTGTACCAAAAATGATTCAAAATGTCAATTGGATCGTGCCTCATGTTGAATAACCACTTTTTAAACCCTCACAGTGACCAAAATTGCCATTTTTACAGAGTTTTGATTACTCAAAAGTTTCAATTTTGACCCCTTTGAGGCACAGAAATGACTTTAAACACACTTATTTTAGTTGACAAAGTCATAATTCACATCCAACAGTCATTTACAGTCAAAAGATTAAATGTTAAAATTTCATCATTATAGACCATTTTGGGAACGTTCGACAGGTCCGGAGTCATCGTTTTTCATCCGAAAATTGATTTTTTGGATTTTACCAAAAATGATTCAAAATGTCAATTGGATCGTGCCTCATGTTGAATAACCACTTTTTAAACCCTCACAGTGACCAAAATTGCCATTTTTACAAAGTTTTGATTACTCAAAAGCTTCAATTTTGACCCCTTTGAGGCACAGAAATGACTTTAAACACACTTATTTTAGTTGACAAAGTCATAATTCACATCCAACAGTCATTTACAGTCAAAAGATTAAATGTTAAAATTTCATCCATATTGACCATTTTGGGATCGTTCGGCAGGTCCGGAGTCATCGTTTTTCATCCGAAAATTGATTTTTTGGATTTTACCAAAAATGATTCAAAATGTCAATTGGATCGTGCCTCATGTTGAATAACCACTTTTTAAACACTCACAGTGACCAAAATTGCCATTTTTACAGAGTTTTGATTACTCAAAAGCTTCAATTTTGACCCCTTTGAGGCACAGAAATGACTTTAAACACACTTATTTTAGTTGACAAAGTCATAATTCACATCCAACAGTCATTTACAGTCAAAAGATTAAATGTTAAAATTTCCTGATTATAGACCATTTTGGGAACGTTCGACAGGTCCGGAGTCATCGTTTTTCATCCAAAAATTGATTTTTTGGATTGTACCAAAAATGATTCAAAATGTCAATTGGATCGTGCCTCATGTTGAATAACCACTTTTTAAACCCTCACAATGACCAAAATTGCCATTCTAAAGAGTTTTGAATACTCAAAAGCTGCAATTTTGACCCCTTTGAGGCACAGAAATGACTTTAAACACACGTATTTTAGTTGACAAAGTCATAATTCACATCCAACAGTCATTTACAGTCAAAAGATTAAATGTTAAAATTTCATCCATATTGACCATTTTGGGATCATTCGACATGTCCGGAGTCATCGTTTTTCATCCGAAAATCGATTTTTTGGACAGTACCAAAAATCATCCAAAATGTCAATTGGATCGTGCCTCATGTTGAAGAACCACTTTTTAAACCCTCACAGTGGCCAAAATTGCCAATTTTAAAGAGTTTTGCTTACTCAAAAGCTTCAATTTTGACCCCTTTGAGGTACAGAAATGACTTTAAACACACTTATTTTAGTTGACAAAGTCATAATTCACATCCAACAGTCATTTACAGTCAAAAGATTAAATGTTAAAATTTCATCCATATTGACCATTTTGGGATCGTTCGACATGTCCGGAGTCATCGTTTTTCATCCGAAAATTGATTTTTTGGACTGTACCAAAAATGATTCAAAATGGCAATTGGTTCGTGCCTCATGTTGAATAACCACTTTTTAAACCCTCAGAGTGACCAAAATTGCCATTTTTACAGCGTTTTGAATACTCAAAAGCTTCAATTTTGACCCCTTTGAGGCACAGAAATGACTTTAAACACACTTATTTTAGTTGACAAAGTCATAATTCACATCCAACAGTCATTTACAGTCAAAAGATTAAATGTTAAAATTTCATCCATATTGACCATTTTGGGATCGTTCGACATGTCCGGAGTCATCGTTTTTCATCCGAAAATTGATTTTTTGGACTGTACCAAAAATGATTCAAAATGGCAATTGGATCGTGCCTCATGTTGAATAACCACTTTTTAAACCCTCAGAGTGACCAAAATTGCCATTTTTTCAGAGTTTTGATTACTCAAAAGCTTCAATTTTGACCCCTTTGAGGCACAGAAATGACTTTAAACACACTTATTTTAGTTGACAAAGTCATAATTCACATACAACAGTCATTTACAGTCAAAAGATTAAATGTTAAAATTTCATCCATATTGACCATTTTGGGATCGTTCGACATGTCCGGAGTCATCGTTTTTCATCCGGAAATTGATTTTTTGGACTGTACCAAAAATCATTCAAAATGTCAATTGGATCGTGCCTCATGTTGAATAACCACTTTTTAAACCCTCACAGTGACCAAAATTGCCAATTTTACAGAGTTTTGCTTACTCAAAAGCTTCAATTTTGACCCGTTTCAGGCACAGAAATGACTTTAAACACACTTATTTTAGTTGACAAAGTCATAATTCACATCCAACAGTCATTTACAGTCAAAAGATTAAATGTTAAAATTTTATCCATTTTGACCATTTTGGGATCGTTCGACATGTCCGGAGTCATCGTTTTTCATCCGAAAATTGATTTTTTGGACTGTACCAAAAATCATTCAAAATGTCAATTGGATTGTGCCTCATGTTGAATAACCACTTTTTAAACCCTCACAGTGACCAAAATTGCCAATTTTACAGAGTTTTGCTTACTCAAAAGCTTCAATTTTGACCCATTTCAGGCACAGGAATTACTTTAAACACACTTATTTTAGTTGACAAAGTCATAATTCACATCCAACAGTCATTTACAGTCAAAAGATTAAATGTTAAAATTTCGTCCATATTGACCATTTTGGGATCATTCGACATGTCAGGAGTCATCGTTTTTCATCCGAAAATTGATTTTTTGGACTGTACCAAAAATGATTCAAAATGTCAATTGAATCGTGCCTCATGTTGAATAACCACTTTTTGAACCCTCACAGTGACCAAAATTGCCATTTTTACAGAGTTTTGATTACTCAAAAGCTTCAATTTTGACCCCTTTGAGGCACAGAAATGACTTTAAACACATTTATTTTAGTTGACAAAGTCATAATTCACATCCAACAGTCATTTACAGTCAAAAGATTAAATGTTAAAATTTCATCCATATTGACCATTTTGGGATCGTTTGGCATGTCCGGAGTCATCGTTTTTCATCCGAAAATTGATTTTTGGACTGTCCCAAAAATGATTCAAAATGTCAATTGGATCGTGCCTCATGTTGAATAACCACTTTTTAAACCCTCACAGTGACCAAAATTGCCATTTTTACAGAGTTTTGATTACTCAAAAGCTTCAATTTTGACCCCTTTGAGGCACAGAAATGACTTTAAACACACTTATTTTAGTTGACAAAGTCATAATTCACATCCAACAGTCATTTACAGTCAAAAGATTAAATGTTAAAATGTCATCATTATAGACCATTTTGGGAACGTTCGACAAGTCCGGAGTCATCGTTTTT
This sequence comes from Lissotriton vulgaris, assembly GCF_964263255.1. Taxonomy (NCBI): domain Eukaryota; kingdom Metazoa; phylum Chordata; class Amphibia; order Caudata; family Salamandridae; genus Lissotriton; species Lissotriton vulgaris. The sequence continues at coordinate 674,603 of NW_028246030.1, read as the reverse complement.
CATCCAAAAATTGATTTTTTGGATTGTACCAAAAATGATTCAAAATGTCAATTGGATCGTGCCTCATGTTGAATAACCACTTTTTAAACCCTCACAGTGACCAAAATTGCCAATTTTAAAGAGTTTTGCTTACTCAAAAGCTTCAATTTTGACCCATTTCAGGCACGGAAATGACTTTAAACACACTTATTTTAGTTGACAAAGTCATAATTCACATCCAACAGTCATTTACAGTCAAAATATTAAATGTTAAAATTTCGTCCATATTGACCATTTTGGGATCATTCGACATGTCAGGAGTCATCGTTTTTCATCCGAAAATTGATTTTTTGGACTGTACCAAAAATCATCCAAAATGTCAATTGGATCGTGCCTCATGTTGAATAACCACTTTTTAAACCCTCACAGTGACCAAAATTGCCAATTTTAAAGAGTTTTGCTTACTCAAAAGCTTCAATTTTGACCCCTTTGAGGTACAGAAATTACTTTAAACACACTTATTTTAGTTGACAAAGTCATAATTCACATCCAACAGTCATTTACAGTCAAAAGATTAAATGTTAAAATTTCATCCATATTGACCATTTTGGGATCGTTCGACATGTCCGGAGTCATCGTTTTTCATCCGAAAATTGATTTTTTGGACTGTACCAAAAATGATTCAAAATGGCAATTGGTTCGTGCCTCATGTTGAATAACCACTTTTTAAACCCTCACAGTGAACAAAATTGCCATTTTTACAGAGTTTTGAATACTCAAAAGCTTCAATTTTGACCCCTTTGAGGCACAGAAATGACTTTAAACACACTTATTTTAGTTGACAAAGTCATAATTCACATCCAACAGTCATTTACAGTCAAAAGATTAAATGTTAAAATTTCATCCATATTGACCATTTTGGGATCGTTCGGCATGTCCGGAGTCATCGTTTTTCATCCGAAAATTGATTTTTTGGACTGTACCAGAAATGATTCAAAATGTCAATTGGATCGTGCCTCATGTTGAATAACCACTTTTTAAACCCTCACAGTGACCAAAATTGCCATTTGTACAGAGTTTTGATTACTCAAAAGCTTCAATTTTGACCCCTTTGAGGCACAGAAATGACTTTAAACACACTTATTTTAGTTGACAAAGTCATAATTCACATCCAACAGTCATTTACAGTCAAAAGATTAAATGTTAAAATTTCATCCATATTGACCATTTTGGGATCGTTCGACATGTCCGGAGTCATCGTTTTTCATCCGAAAATTGATTTTTTGGACTGTACCAAAAATCATTCAAAATGTCAATTGGATCATGCCTCATGTTGAATAACCACTTTTTAAACCCTCACAGTGACCAAAATTGCCAATTTTACAGAGTTTTGCTTACTCAAAAGCTTCAATTTTGACCCGTTTCAGGCACAGAAATGACTTTAAACACACTTATTTTAGTTGACAAAGTCATAATTCACATCCAACAGTCATTTACAGTCAAAAGATTAAATGTTAAAATTTCATCCATTTTGACCATTTTGGGATCGTTCGACATGTCCGGAGTCATCGTTTTTCATCCGAAAATTGATTTTTTGGACTGTACCAAAAATCATTCAAAATGTCAATTGGATCGTGCCTCATGTTGAATAACCACTTTTTAAACCCTCACAGTGACCACAATTGCCAATTTTACAGAGTTTTGCTTACTCAAAAGCTTCAATTTTGACCCATTTCAGGCACAGGAATTACTTTAAACACACTTATTTTAGTTGACAAAGTCATAATTCACATCCAACAGTCATTTACAGTCAAAAGATTAAATGTTAAAATTTCGTCCATATTGACCATTTTGGGATCATTCGACATGTCAGGAGTCATCGTTTTTCATCCGAAAATTGATTTTTTGGACTGTACCAAAAATGATTCAAAATGTCAATTGGATCGTGCCTCGTGTTGAATAACCACTTTTTGAACCCTCACAGTGACCAAAATTGCCATTTTTACAGAGTTTTGATTACTCAAAAGCTTCAATTTTGACCCCTTTGAGGCACAGAAATGACTTTAAACACACTTATTTTAGTTGACAAAGTCATAATTCACATCCAACAGTCATTTACAGTCAAAAGATTAAATGTTAAAATTTCATCCATATTGACCATTTTGGGATCGTTCGACATGTCCGGAGTCATCGTTTTTCATCCGAAAATTGATTTTTTGGACTGTACCAAAAATGATTCAAAATGGCAATTGGATCGTGCCTCATGTTGAATATCCACTTTTTAAACCCTCACAGTGACCAAAATTGCCATTTTTACAGAGTTTTGATTACTCAAAAGCTTCAATTTTGACCCCTTTGAGGCACAGAAATGACTTTAAACACACTTATTTTAGTTGACAAAGTCATAATTCACATCCAACAGTCATTTACAGTCAAAAGATTAAATGTTAAAATTTCATCCATATTGACCATTTTGGGATCATTTGGCATGTCCGGAGTCATCGTTTTTCATCCGAAAATTGATTTTTGGACTGTACCAAAAATGATTCAAAATGTCAATTGGATGGTGCCTCATGTTGAATAACCACTTTTTAAACCCTCACAGTGACCAAAATTGCCATTTTTACAGAGTTTTGATTACTCAAAAGCTTCAATTTTGACCCCTTTGAGGCACAGAAATGACTTTAAACACACTTATTTTAGTTGACAAAGTCATAATTCACATCCAACAGTCATTTACAGTCAAAAGATTAAATGTTAAAATTTCATCATTATAGACCATTTTGTGCAACGTTCGACAGGTCTGGAGTCATCGTTTTTCATCCGAAAATTGATTTTTTGGATTGTACCAAAAATGATTCAAAATGTCAATTGGATCGTGCCTCATGTTGAATAACCACTTTTTAAACCCTCACAGTGACCAAAATTGCCAATTTTAAAGAGTTTTGCTTACTCAAAAGCTTCAATTTTGACCCATTTCAGGCACGGAAATGACTTTAAACACACTTATTTTAGTTGAGAAAGTCATAATTCACATCCAACAGTCATTTACAGTCAAAAGATTAAATGTTAAAATTTCGTCCATATTGACCATTTTGGGATCATTCGACATGTCAGGAGTCATCGTTTTTCATCCGAAAATTGATTTTTTGGACTGTACCAAAAATGATTCAAAATGTCAATTGGATCATGCCTCATGTTGAATAACCACTTTTTAAACCCTCACAGTGACCAAAATTGCCATTTTTACAGAGTTTTGATTACTCAAAAGCTTAAATTGTGACCCCTTTGAGGCACAGAAATGACTTTAAACACACTTATTTTAGTTGACAAAGTCATAATTCACATCCAACAGTCATTTACAGTCAAAAGATTAAATGTTAAAATTTCATCCATATTGACCATTTTGGGATCGTTCGACATGTCCGGAGTCATCGTTTTTCATCCGAAAATTGATTTTTTGGACTGTACCAAAAATGATTCAAAATGGCAATTGGATCGTGCCTCATGTTGAATAACCACTTTTTAAACCCTCACAGTGACCAAAATTGCCATTTTTACAGAGTTTTGATTACTCAAAAGCTTCAATTTTGACCCCTTTGAGGCACAGAAATGACTTTAAACACACTTATTTTAGTTGACAAAGTCATAATTCACATCCAACAGTCATTTACAGTCATAAGATTAAATGTTAAAATTTCATCCATATTGACCATTTTGGGATCGTTTGGCATGTCCGGAGTCATCGTTTTTCATCCGAAAATTGATTTTTTGGACTGTACCAAAAATGATTCAAAATGTCAATTGGATCGTGCCTCATGTTGAATAACCACTTTTTAAACCCTCACAGTGACCAAAATTGCCATTTTTACAGAGTTTTGATTACTCAAAAGCTTCAATTTTGACCCCTTTGAGGCACAGAAATGACTTTAAACACACTTATTTTAGTTGACAAAGTCATAATTCACATCCAACAGTCATTTACAGTCAAAAGATTAAATGTTAAAACTTCATCCATATTGACCATTTTGGGATCGTTCGGCATGTCCGGATACATCGTTTTTCATCCGAAAATTGATTTTTTGGACTGTACCAAAAATGATTCAAAATGGCAATTGGATCGTGCCTCATGTTGAATAACCACTTTTTAAACCCTCACAGTGACCAACATTGCCATTTTTACAGAGTTTTGATTACTCAAAAGCTTCAATTTTGACCCCTTTGAGGCACAGAAATGACTTTAAACACACGTATTTTAGTTGACAAAGTCATAATCACATCCAACAGTCATTTACAGTCAAAAGAATAAATGTTAAAATTTCATCCATAATGACCATTTTCGGATCATTCGACATGTCCGGAGTCATCGTTTTTCATCCGAAAATTGATTTTTTGGACTGTACCAAAAATGATTCAAAATGGCAATTGGATCGTGCCTCATGTTGAATAACCACTTTTTAAACCCTCAGAGTGACCAAAATTAACATTTTTACAGAGTTTTGATTACTCAAAAGCTTCAATTTTGACCCCTTTGAGGCACAGAAATGACTTTAAACACACTTATTTTAGTTGACAAAGTCATAATTCACATCCAACAGTCATTTACAGTCAAAAGATTAAATGTTAAAATTTCATCCATATTGACCATTTTGGGATCGTTCGGCATGTCCGGAGTCATCGTTTTTCATCCGAAAATTTATTTTTTGGACTGTACCAGAAATGATTCAAAATGTCAATTGGATCGTGCCTCATGTTGAATAACCACTTTTTAAACCCTCACAGTGACCAAAATTGCCATTTTTACAGAGTTTTGATTACTCAAAAGCTTCAATTTTGACCCCTTTGAGGCACAGAAATGACTTTAAACACACTTATTTTAGTTGACAAAGTCATAATTCAAATCCAACAGTCATTTACAGTCAAAAGATTAAATGTTAAAATTTCATCCATATTGACCATTTTGGGATCGTTCGGCATGTCCGGAGTCATCGTTTTTCATCCGAAAATTGATTTTTTGGACTGTACCAGAAATGATTCAAAATGTCAATTGGATCGTGCCTCATGTTGAATAACCACTTTTTAAACCCTCACAGTGACCAAAATTGCCATTTTTACAGAGTTTTGCTTACTCAAAAGCTTCAATTTTGACCCCTTTGAGGCACAGAAATGACTTTAAACACACTTATTTTAGTTGACAAAGTCATAATTCACATCCAACAGTCATTTACAGTCAAAAGATTAAATGTTAAAATTTCATCCATATTGACCATTTTGGGATCAGTCGACATGTCCGGAGTCATCGTTTTTCATCCGAAAATGTATTTTTTGGACTGTACCAGAAATGATTCAAAATGTCAATTGGATCGTGCCTCATGTTGAATAACCACTTTTTAAACCCTCACAGTGACCAAAATTGCCATTTTTACAGAGTTTTGATTACTCAAAAGCTTCAATTTTGACCCCTTTGAGGCACAGAAATGACTTTAAACACACTTATTTTAGTTGACAAAGTCATAATTCACATACAACAGTCATTTACAGTCAAAAGATTAAATGTTAAAATTTCATCCATATTGACCATTTTTGGATCGTTCGGCATGTCCGGAGTCATCGTTTTTCATCCGAAAATTGATTTTTTGGACTGTACCAAAAATGATTCAAAATGTCAATTGGATCGTGCCTCATGTTGAATAACCACTTTTTAAACCCTCACAGTGACCAAAATTGCCATTTTAAAGAGTTTTGATTACTCAAAAGCTTCAATTTTGACCCCTTTGAGGCACAGAAATGACTTTAAAAACACGTATTTTAGTTGACAAAGTCATAATTCACATCCAACAGTCATTTACAGTCAAAAGATTAAATGTTAAAATTTCATCCATATTGACCATTTTGGGATCATTCGACATGTCCGGAGTCATCGTTTTTCATCCGAAAATTGATTTTTTGGACTGTACCAGAAATGATTCGAAATGTCAATTGGATCGTGCCTCATGTTGAATAACCACTTTTTAAACCCTCAGAGTGACCAAAATTGCCATTTTTACAGAAATTTGATTACTCAAAAGCTTCAATTTTGACCCCTTTGAGGCACAGAAATGACTTTAAACACACTTATTTTAGTTGACAAAGTCATAATTCACATACAACAGTCATTTACAGTCAAAAGATTAAATGTTAAAATTTCATCCTATTGACCATTTTGGGATCATTCGACATGTCCGGAGTCATCGTTTTTCATCCGAAAATTGATCTTTTGGACTGTACCAGAAATGATTCAAAATGTCAATTGGATCGTGCCTCATGTTGAATAACCACTTTTTAAACCCTCACAGTGACCAAAATTGCCATTTTTACAGAGTTTTGCTTACTCAAAAGCTTCAATTTTGACCCCTTTGAGGCACAGAAATGACTTTAAACACAATTATTTTAGTTGATAAAGTCATAATTCACATCCAACAGTCATTTACAGTCAAAAGATTAAATGTTAAAATTTCATCCATATTGACCATTTTGGGATCGTTCGACATGTCCGGAGTCATCGTTTTTCATCGGAAAATTGATTTTTTGGACTGTACCAAAAATGATTCAAAATGGCAATTGAATCGTGCCTCATGTTGAATAACCACTTTTTAAACCCTCAGAGTGACCAAAATTGCCATTTTTACAGAGTTTTGATTACTCAAAAGCTTCAATTTTGACCCCTTTGAGGCACAGAAATGACTTTAAACACACTTATTTTAGTTGACAAAGTCATAATTCACATCCAACAGTCATTTACAGTCAAAAGATTAAATGTTAAAATTTCATCCATATTGACCATTTTGGGATCGTTCGGCATGTCCGGAGTCATCGTTTTTCATCCGAAAATTTATTTTTTGGACTGTACCAGAAATGATTCAAAATGTCAATTGGATCGTGCCTCATGTTGAATAACCACTTTTTAAACCCTCACAGTGACCAAAATTGCCATTTTTACAGAGTTTTGATTACTCAAAAGCTTCAATTTTGACCCCTTTGAGGCACAGAAATGACTTTAAACACACTTATTTTAGTTGACAAAGTCGTAATTCACATACAACAGTCATTTACAGTCAAAAGATTAAATGTTAAAATTTCATCCATATTGACCATTTTGGGATCGTTCGGCATGTCCGGAGTCATCGTTTTTCATCCGAAAATTGATTTTTTGGACTGTACCAAAAATTATTCAAAATGTCAATTGGATCGTGCCTCATGTTGAATAACCACTTTTTAAACCCTCACAGTGACCAAAATTGCCATTTTTACAGAGTTTTGATTACTCAAAAGCTTCAATTTTGACCCCTTTGAGGCACAGAAATGACTTTAAACACACTTATTTTAGTTGACAAAGTCATAATTCACATACAACAGTCATTTACAGTCAAAAGATTAAATGTTAAAATTTCATCCATATTGACCATTTTGGGATCGTTCGGCATGTCCGGAGTCATCGTTTTTCATCCGAAAATTGATTTTTTTGACTGTACCAAAAATGATTCAAAATGTCAATTGGATCGTGCCTCATGTTGAATAACCAATTTTTAAACCCTCACAGTGACCAAAAATGCCATTTTAAAGAGTTTTGATTACTCAAAAGCTTCAATTTTGACCCCTTTGAGGCACAGAAATGACTTTAAAAACCCGTATTTTAGTTGACAAAGTCATAATTCACATCCAACAGTAATTTACAGTCAAAAGATTAAATGTTAAAATTTCATCCATATTGACCATTTTGGGATCATTCGACATGTCCGGAGTCATCGTTTTTCATCCGAAAATTGATTTTTTTGGACTGTACCAGAAATGATTCAAAATGTCAATTGGATCGTGCCTCATGTTGAATAACCACTTTTTAAACCCTCAGAGTGACCAAAATTGCCATTTTTACAGAGTTTTGATTACTCAAAAGCTTCAATTTTGACCCCTTTGAGGCACAGAAATGACTTTAAACACACATATTTTAGTTGACAAAGTCATAATTCAAATCCAACAGTCATTTACAGTCAAAAGATTAAATGTTAAAATTTCATCCATATTGACCATTTTGGGATCGTTCGGCATGTCCGGAATCATCGTTTTTCATCCGAAAATTGATTTTTTGGACTGTACCAGAAATGATTCAAAATGTCAATTGGATCGTGCCTCATGTTGAATAACCACTTTTTAAACCCTCACAGTGACCAAAATTGCCATTTTTACAGAGTTTTGCTTACTCAAAAGCTTCAATTTTGACCCCTTTGAGGCACAGAAATGACTTTAAACACACTTATTTTAGTTGACAAAGTCATAATTCACATCCAACAGTCATTTACAGTCAAAAGATTAAATGTTAAAATTTCATCCATATTGACCATTTTGGGATCGTTCGACATGTCCGGAGTCATCGTTTTTCATCCGAAAATTGATTTTTTGGACTGTACCAAAAATGATTCAAAATGGCAATTGGATCGTGCCTCATGTTGAATAACCACTTTTTAAACCCTCAGAGTGACCAAAATTAACATTTTTACAGAGTTTTGATTACTCAAAAGCTTCAATTTTGACCCCTTTGAGGCACAGAAATGACTTTAAACACACTTATTTTAGTTGACAAAGTCATAATTCACATCCAACAGTCATTTACAGTCAAAAGATTAAATGTTAAAATTTCATCCATATTGACCATTTTGGGATCGTTCGGCATGTCCGGAGTCATCGTTTTTCATCCGAAAATTAATTTTTTGGACTGTACCAGAAATGATTCAAAATGTCAATTGGATCGTGCCTCATGTTGAATAACCACTTTTTAAACCCTCACAGTGACCAAAATTGCCATTTTTACAGAGTTTTGATTACTCAAAAGCTTCAATTTTGACCCCTTTGAGGCACAGAAATGACTTTAAACACACTTATTTTAGTTGACAAAGTCATAATTCAAATCCAACAGTCATTTACAGTCAAAAGATTAAATGTTAACATTTCATCCATATTGACCATTTTGGGATCGTTCGGCATGTCCGGAGTCATCGTTTTTCATCCGAAAATTGATTTTTTGGACTGTACCAGAAATGATTCAAAATGTCAATTGGATCGTGCCTCATGTTGAATAACCACTTTTTAAACCCTCACAGTGACCAAAATTGCCATTTTTACAGAGTTTTGCTTACTCAAAAGCTTCAATTTTGACCCCTTTGAGGCACAGAAATGACTTTAAACACACTTATTTTAGTTGACAAAGTCATAATTCACATCCAACAGTCATTTACAGTCAAAAGATTAAATGTTAAAATTTCATCCATATTGACCATTTTGGGATCGTTCGACATGTCCGGAGTCATCGTTTTTCATCCGAAAATTTATTTTTTGGACTGTACCAGAAATGATTCAAAATGTCAATTGGATCGTGCCTCATGTTGAATAACCACTTTTTAAACCCTCACAGTGACCAAAATTGCCATTTTTACAGAGTTTTGATTACTCAAAAGCTTCAATTTTGACCCCTTTGAGGCACAGAAATGACTTTAAACACACTTATTTTAGTTGACAAAGTCATAATTCACATACAACAGTCATTTACAGTCAAAAGATTAAATGTTAAAATTTCATCCATATTGACCATTTTTGGATCGTTCGGCATGTCCGGAGTCATCGTTTTTCATCCGAAAATTGATTTTTTGGACTGTACCAAAAATGATTCAAAATGTCAATTGGATCGTGCCTCATGTTGAATAACCACTTTTTAAACCCTCACAGTGACCAAAATTGCCATTTTAAAGAGTTTTGATTACTCAAAAGCTTCAATTTTGACCCCTTTGAGGCACAGAAATGACTTTAAAAACACGTATTTTAGTTGACAAAGTCATAATTCACATCCAACAGTCATTTACAGTCAAAAGATTAAATGTTAAAATTTCATCCATATTGACCATTTTGGGATCATTCGACATGTCCGGAGTCATCGTTTTTCATCCGAAAATTGATTTTTTGGACTGTACCAGAAATGATTCGAAATGTCAATTGGATCGTGCCTCATGTTGAATAACCACTTTTTAAACCCTCACAGTGACCAAAATTGCCATTTTTACAGAGTTTTGCTTACTCAAAAGCTTCAATTTTGACCCCTTTGAGGCACAGAAATGACTTTAAACACACTTATTTTAGTTGACAAAGTCATAATTCACATCCAACAGTCATTTACAGTCAAAAGATTAAATGTTAAAATTTCATCCATATTGACCATTTTGGGATCGTTCGACATGTCCGGAGTCATCGTTTTTCATCGGAAAATTGATTTTTTGGACTGTACCAAAAATGATTCAAAATGGCAATTGAATCGTGCCTCATGTTGAATAACCACTTTTTAAACCCTCAGAGTGACCAAAATTGCCATTTTTACAGAGTTTTGATTACTCAAAAGCTTCAATTTTGACCCCTTTGAGGCACAGAAATGACTTTAAACACACTTATTTTATTTGACAAAGTCATAATTCACATACAACAGTCATTTACAGTCAAAAGATTAAATGTTAAAATTTCATCCATATTGACCATTTTGGGATCGTTCGGCATGTCTGGAGTCATCGTTTTTCATCCGAAAATTGATTTTTTGGACTGTACCAGAAATGATTCAAAATGTCAATTGGATCATGCCTCATGTTGAATAACCACTTTTTAAACCCTCACAGTTACCAAAATTGCCATTTTAAAGAGTTTTGATTACTCAAAAGCTTCAATTTTGACCCCTTTGAGGCACAGAAATGACTTTAAAAACACGTATTTTAGTTGACAAAGTAATAATTCACATCCAACAGTCATTTACAGTCAAAAGATTAAATGTTAAAATTTCATCCATATTGACCATTTTGGGATCATTCGACATGTCCGGAGTCATCGTTTTTCATCCGAAAATTGATCTTTTGGACTGTACCAGAAATGATTCAAAATGTCAATTGGATCGTGCCTCATGTTGAATAACCACTTTTTAAACCCTCACAGTGACCAAAATTGCCATTTTTACAGAGTTTTGCTTACTCAAAAGCTTCAATTTTGACCCCTTTGAGGCACAGAAATGACTTTAAACACACTTATTTTAGTTGACAAAGTCATAATTCACATCCAACAGTCATTTACAGTCAAAAGATTAAATGTTAAAATTTCATCCATATTGACCATTTTGGGATCGTTCGACATGTCCGGAGTCATCGTTTTTCATCGGAAAATTGATTTTTTGGACTGTACCAAAAATGATTCAAAATGGCAATTGAATCGTGCCTCATGTTGAATAACCACTTTTTAAACCCTCAGAGTGACCAAAATTGCCATTTTTACAGAGTTTTGATTACTCAAAAGCTTCAATTTTGACCCCTTTGAGGCACAGAAATGACTTTAAACACACTTATTTTAGTTGACAAAGTCATAATTCACATCCAACAGTCATTTACAGTCAAAAGATTAAATGTTAAAATTTCATCCATATTGACCATTTTGGGATCGTTCGGCATGTCCGGAGTCATCGTTTTTCATCCGAAAATTTATTTTTTGGACTGTACCAGAAATGATTCAAAATGTCAATTGGATCGTGCCTCATGTTGAATAACCACTTTTTAAACCCTCACAGTGACCAAAATTGCCATTTTTACAGAGTTTTGATTACTCAAAAGCTTCAATTTTGACCCCTTTGAGGCACAGAAATGACTTTAAACACACTTATTTTAGTTGACAAAGTCATAATTCACATACAACAGTCATTTACAGTCAAAGATTAAATGTTAAAATTTCATCATTATAGACCATTTTGGGAACGTTCGACAGGTCCGGAGTCATCGTTTTTCATCCGAAAATTGATTTTTTGGATTGTACCAAAAATGATTCAAAATGTCAATTGGATCGTGCCTCATGTTGAATAACCACTTTTTAAACCCTCACAGTGACCAAAATTGCCATTTTTACAGAGTTTTGATTACTCAAAAGCTTCAATTTCGACCCCTTTGAGGCACAGAAATGACTTTAAACACACTTATTTTAGTTGACAAAGTCATAATTCACATCCAACAGTCATTTACAGTCAAAAGATTAAATGTTAAAATTTCATCATTATAGACCATTTTGGGAACGTTCGACAGGTCCGGAGTCATCGTTTTTCATCCAAAAATTGATTTTTTGGATTGTACCAAAAATGATTCAAAATGTCAATTGGATTGTGCCTCATGTTGAATAACCACTTTTTAAACCCTCACAGTGACCAAAATTGCCATTTTAAAGAGTTTTGAATACTCAAAAGCTGCAATTTTGACCCCTTTGAGGCACAGAAATGACTTTAAACACACGTATTTTAGTTGACAAAGTCATAATTCACATCCAACAGTCATTTACAGTCAAAAGATTAAATGTTAAAATTTCATCCATATTGACCATTTTGGGATCGTTCGACATGTCCGGAGTCATCGTTTTTCATCCGAAAATTGATTTTTTGGACAGTACCAAAAATCATTCAAAATGTCAATTGGATCGTGCCTCATGTTGAATAACCACTTTTTAAACCCTCACAGTGACCAAAATTGCCAATTTTAAAGAGTTTTGCTTACTCAAAAGCTTCAATTTTGACCCATTTCAGGCACGGAAATGACTTTAAACACACTTATTTTAGTTGACAAAGTCATAATTCACATCCAACAGTCATTTACAGTCAAAAGATTAAATGTTAAAATTTCGTCCATATTGACCATTTTGGGATCATTCGACATGTCAGGAGTCATCGTTTTTCATCCGAAAATTGATTTTTTGGACTGTACCAAAAATGATTCAAAATGTCAATTGGATCGTGCCTCATGTTGAATAACCTCTTTTTAAACCCTCACAGTGACCAAAATTGCCATTTTTACAGAGTTTTGATTACTCAAAAGCTTCAATTTTGACCCCTTTGAGGCACAGAAATGACTTTAAACACACTTATTTTAGTTGACAAAGTCATAATTCACATCCAACAGTCATTTACAGTCAAAAGATTAAATGTTAAAATTTCATCCATATTGACCATTTTGGGATCGTTCAACATGTCCGGAGTCATCGTTTTTCATCTGAAAATTGATTTTTTGGACTGTATCAAAAATGATTCAAAATGGCAATTGGATCGTGCCTCATGTTGAATAACCACTTTTTAAACCCTCACAGTGACCAAAATTGCCATTTTTACAGAGTTTTGATTACTCAAAAGTTTCAATTTTGACCCCTTTGAGGCACAGAAATGACTTTAAACACACTTATTTTAGTTGACAAAGTCATAATTCACATCCAACAGTCATTTACAGTCAAAAGATTAAATGTTAAAATTTCATCCATATTGACCATTTTGGGATCGTTTGGCATGTCCGGAGTCATCGTTTTTCATCCGAAAATTGATTTTTTGGACTGTACCAAAAATGATTCAAAATGTCAATTGGATCGTGCCTCATGTTGAATAACCACTTTTTAAACCCTCACAGTGACCAAAATTGCCATTTTTACAGAGTTTTGATTACTCAAAAGTTTCAATTTTGACCCCTTTGAGGCACAGAAATGACTTTAAACACACTTATTTTAGTTGACAAAGTCATAATTCACATCCAACAGTCATTTACAGTCAAAAGATTAAATGTTAAAATTTCATCATTATAGACCATTTTGGGAACGTTCGACAGGTCCGGAGTCATCGTTTTTCATCCGAAAATTGATTTTTTGGATTTTACCAAAAATGATTCAAAATGTCAATTGGATCGTGCCTCATGTTGAATAACCACTTTTTAAACCCTCACAGTGACCAAAATTGCCATTTTTACAGAGTTTTGATTACTCAAAAGCTTCAATTTTGAAACCTTTGAGGCACGGAAATGACTTTAAACACACTTATTTTAGTTGACAAAGTCATAATTCACATCCAACAGTCATTTACAGTCAAAAGATTAAATGTTAAAATTTCATCCATATTGACCATTTTGGGATCGTTCGGCAGGTCCGGAGTCATCGTTTTTCATCCGAAAATTGATTTTTTGGATTTTACCAAAAATGATTCAAAATGTCAATTGGATCGTGCCTCATGTTGAATAACCACTTTTTAAACCCTCACAGTGACCAAAATTGCCATTTTTACAGAGTTTTGATTACTCAAAAGCTTCAATTTTGACCCCTTTGAGGCACAGAAATGACTTTAAACACACTTATTTTAGTTGACAAAGTCATAATTCACATCCAACAGTCATTTACAGTCAAAAGATTAAATGTTAAAATTTCCTCATTATAGACCATTTTGGGAACGTTCGACAGGTCCGGAGTCATCGTTTTTCATCCAAAAATTGATTTTTTGGATTGTACCAAAAATGATTCAAAATGTCAATTGGATCGTGCCTCATGTTGAATAACCACTTTTTAAACCCTCACAGTGACCAAAATTGCCATTCTAAAGAGTTTTGAATACTCAAAAGCTGCAATTTTGACCCCTTTGAGGCACAGAAATGACTTTAAACACACGTATTTTAGTTGACAAAGTCATAATTCACATCCAACAGTCATTTACAGTCAAAAGATTAAATGTTAAAATTTCATCCATATTGACCATTTTGGGATCATTCGACATGTCCGGAGTCATCGTTTTTCATCCGAAAATCGATTTTTTGGACAGTACCAAAAATCATCCAAAATGTCAATTGGATCGTGCCTCATGTTGAAGAACCACTTTTTAAACCCTCACAGTGACCAAAATTGCCAATTTTAAAGAGTTTTGCTTACTCAAAAGCTTCAATTTTGACCCCTTTGAGGTACAGAAATGACTTTAAACACACGTATTTTAGTTGACAAAGTCATAATTCACATCCAACAGTCATTTACAGTCAAAAGATTAAATGTTAAAATTTCATCCATATTGACCATTTTGGGATCGTTCGACATGTCCGGAGTCATCGTTTTTCATCCGAAAATTGTTTTTTTGGACTGTACCAAAAATGATTCAAAATGGCAATTGGTTCGTGCCTCATGTTGAATAACCACTTTTTAAACCCTCAGAGTGACCAAAATTGCCATTTTTACAGCGTTTTGAATACTCAAAAGCTTCAATTTTGACCCCTTTGAGGCACAGAAATGACTTTAAACACACTTATTTTAGTTGACAAAGTCATAATTCACATCCAACAGTCATTTACAGTCAAAAGATTAAATGTTAAAATTTCATCCATATTGACCATTTTGGGATCGTTCGACATGTCCGGAGTCATCGTTTTTCATCCGAAAATTGATTTTTTGGACTGTACCAAAAATGATTCAAAATGGCAATTGGATCGTGCCTCATGTTGAATAACCACTTTTTAAACCCTCAGAGTGACCAAAATTGCCATTTTTTCAGAGTTTTGATTACTCAAAAGCTTCAATTTTGACCCCTTTGAGGCACAGAAATGACTTTAAACACACTTATTTTAGTTGACAAAGTCATAATTCACATACAACAGTCATTTACAGTCAAAAGATTAAATGTTAAAATTTCATCCATATTGACCATTTTGGGATCGTTCGACATGTCCGGAGTCATCGTTTTTCATCCGGAAATTGATTTTTTGGACTGTACCAAAAATCATTCAAAATGTCAATTGGATCGTGCCTCATGTTGAATAACCACTTTTTAAACCCTAACAGTGACCAAAATTGCCAATTTTACAGAGTTTTGCTTACTCAAAAGCTTCAATTTTGACCCGTTTCAGGCACAGAAATGACTTTAAACACACTTATTTTAGTTGACAAAGTCATAATTCACATCCAACAGTCATTTACAGTCAAAAGATTAAATGTTAAAATTTCATCATTATAGACCATTTTGGGAACGTTCGACAGGTCCGGAGTCATCGTTTTTCATCCGAAAATTGATTTTTTGGATTGTACCAAAAATGATTCAAAATGTCAATTGGATCGTGCCTCATGTTGAATAACCACTTTTTAAACCCTCACAGTGACCAAAATTGCCATTTTAAAGAGTTTTGAATACTCAAAAGCTGCAATTTTGACCCCTTTGAGGCACAGAAATTACTTTAAACACACGTATTTTAGTTGACAAAGTCATAATTCACATCCAACAGTCATTTACAGTCAAAAGATTAAATGTTAAAATTTCATCCATATTGACCATTTTGGGATCGTTCGACATGTCCGGAGTCATCGTTTTTCATCCGAAAATTGATTTTTTGGACAGTACCAAAAATCATTCAAAATGTCAATTGGATCGTGCCTCATGTTGAATAACCACTTTTTAAACCCTCACAGTGACCAAAATTGCCAATTTTAAAGAGTTTTGCTTACTCAAAAGCTTCAATTTTGACCCATTTCAGGCACGGAAATGACTTTAAACACACTTATTTTAGTTGACAAAGTCATAATTCACATCCAACAGTCATTTACAGTCAAAAGATTAAATGTTAAAATTTCGTCCATATTGACCATTTTGGGATCATTCGACATGTCAGGAGTCATCGTTTTTCATCCGAAAATTGATTTTTTGGACTGTACCAAAAATGATTCAAAATGTCAATTGGATCGTGCCTCATGTTGAATAACCTCTTTTTAAACCCTCACAGTGACCAAAATTGCCATTTTTACAGAGTTTTGATTACTCAAAAGCTTCAATTTTGACCCCTTTGAGGCACAGAAATGACTTTAAACACACTTATTTTAGTTGACAAAGTCATAATTCACATCCAACAGTCATTTACAGTCAAAAGATTAAATGTTAAAATTTCATCCATATTGACCATTTTGGGATCGTTCGACATGTCCGGAGTCATCGTTTTTCATCTGAAAATTGATTTTTTGGACTGTACCAAAAATGATTCAAAATGGCAATTGGATCGTGCCTCATGTTGAATAACCACTTTTTAAACCCTCACAGTGACCAAAATTGCCATTTTTACAGAGTTTTGATTACTCAAAAGTTTCAATTTTGACCCCTTTGAGGCACAGAAATGACTTTAAACACACTTATTTTAGTTGACAAAGTCATAATTCACATCCAACAGTCATTTACAGTCAAAAGATTAAATGTTAAAATTTCATCCATATTGACCATTTTGGGATCGTTTGGCATGTCCGGAGTCATCGTTTTTCATCCGAAAATTGATTTTTTGGACTGTACCAAAATGATTCAAAATGTCAATTGGATCGTGCCTCATGTTGAATAACCACTTTTTAAACCCTCACAGTGACCAAAATTGCCATTTTTACAGAGTTTTGATTACTCAAAAGTTTCAATTTTGACCCCTTTGAGGCACAGAAATGACTTTAAACACACTTATTTTAGTTGACAAAGTCATAATTCACATCCAACAGTCATTTACAGTCAAAAGATTAAATGTTAAAATTTCATCATTATAGACCATTTTGGGAACGTTCGACAGGTCCGGAGTCATCGTTTTTCATCCGAAAATTGATTTTTTGGATTTTACCAAAAATGATTCAAAATGTCAATTGGATCGTGCCTCATGTTGAATAACCACTTTTTAAACCCTCACAGTGACCAAAATTGCCATTTTTACAAAGTTTTGATTACTCAAAAGCTTCAATTTTGACCCCTTTGAGGCACAGAAATGACTTTAAACACACTTATTTTAGTTGACAAAGTCATAATTCACATCCAACAGTCATTTACAGTCAAAAGATTAAATGTTAAAATTTCATCCATATTGACCAGTTTGGGATCGTTCGGCAGGTCCGGAGTCATCGTTTTTCATCCGAAAATTGATTTTTTGGATTTTACCAAAAATGATTCAAAATGTCAATTGGATCGTGCCTCATGTTGAATAACCACTTTTTAAACACTCACAGTGACCAAAATTGCCATTTTTACAGAGTTTTGATTACTCAAAAGCTTCAATTTTGACCCCTTTGAGGCACAGAAATGACTTTAAACACACTTATTTTAGTTGACAAAGTCATAATTCACATCCAACAGTCATTTACAGTCAAAAGATTAAATGTTAAAATTTCCTCATTATAGACCATTTTGGGAACGTTCGACAGGTCCGGAGTCATCGTTTTTCATCCAAAAATTGATTTTTTGGATTGTACCAAAAATGATTCAAAATGTCAATTGGATCGTGCCTCATGTTGAATAACCACTTTTTAAACCCTCACAATGACCAAAATTGCCATTCTAAAGAGTTTTGAATACTCAAAAGCTGCAATTTTGACCCCTTTGAGGCACAGAAATGACTTTAAACACACGTATTTTAGTTGACAAAGTCATAATTCACATCCAACAGTCATTTACAGTCAAAAGATTAAATGTTAAAATTTCATCCATATTGACCATTTTGGGATCATTCGACATGTCCGGAGTCATCGTTTTTCATCCGAAAATTGATTTTTTGGACAGTACCAAAAATCATCCAAAATGTCAATTGGATCGTGCCTCATGTTGAAGAACCACTTTTTAAACCCTCACAGTGACCAAAATTGCCAATTTTAAAGAGTTTTGCTTACTCAAAAGCTTCAATTTTGACCCCTTTGAGGTACAGAAATGACTTTAAACACACTTATTTTAGTTGACAAAGTCATAATTCACATCCAACAGTCATTTACAGTCAAAAGATTAAATGTTAAAATTTCATCCATATTGACCATTTTGGGATCGTTCGACATGTCCGGAGTCATCGTTTTTCATCCGAAAATTGATTTTTTGGACTGTACCAAAAATGATTCAAAATGGCAATTGGTTCGTGCCTCATGTTGAATAACCACTTTTTAAACCCTCAGAGTGACCAAAATTGCCATTTTTACAGCGTTTTGAATACTCAAAAGCTTCAATTTTGACCCCTTTGAGGCACAGAAATGACTTTAAACACACTTATTTTAGTTGACAAAGTCATAATTCACATCCAACAGTCATTTACAGTCAAAAGATTAAATGTTAAAATTTCATCCATATTGACCATTTTGGGATCGTTCGACATGTCCGGAGTCATCGTTTTTCATCCGAAAATTGATTTTTTGGACTGTACCAAAAATGATTCAAAATGGCAATTGGATCGTGCCTCATGTTGAATAACCACTTTTTAAACCCTCAGAGTGACCAAAATTGCCATTTTTTCAGAGTTTTGATTACTCAAAAGCTTCAATTTTGACCCCTTTGAGGCACAGAAATGACTTTAAACACACTTATTTTAGTTGACAAAGTCATAATTCACATACAACAGTCATTTACAGTCAAAAGATTAAATGTTAAAATTTCATCCATATTGACCATTTTGGGATCGTTCGACATGTCCGGAGTCATCGTTTTTCATCCGGAAATTGATTTTTTGGACTGTACCAAAAATCATTCAAAATGTCAATTGGATCGTGCCTCATGTTGAATAACCACTTTTTAAACCCTCACAGTGACCAAAATTGCCAATTTTACAGAGTTTTGCTTACTCAAAAGCTTCAATTTTGACCCGTTTCAGGCACAGAAATGACTTTAAACACACTTATTTTAGTTGACAAAGTCATAATTCACATCCAACAGTCATTTACAGTCAAAAGATTAAATGTTAAAATTTTATCCATTTTGACCATTTTGGGATCGTTCGACATGTCCGGAGTCATCGTTTTTCATCCGAAAATTGATTTTTTGGACTGTACCAAAAATCATTCAAAATGTCAATTGGATTGTGCCTCATGTTGAATAACCACTTTTTAAACCCTCACAGTGACCAAAATTGCCAATTTTACAGAGTTTTGCTTACTCAAAAGCTTCAATTTTGACCCATTTCAGGCACAGGAATTACTTTAAACACACTTATTTTAGTTGACAAAGTCATAATTCACATCCAACAGTCATTTACAGTCAAAAGATTAAATGTTAAAATTTCGTCCATATTGACCATTTTGGGATCATTCGACATGTCAGGAGTCATCGTTTTTCATCCGAAAATTGATTTTTTGGACTGTACCAAAAATGATTCAAAATGTCAATTGAATCGTGCCTCATGTTGAATAACCACTTTTTGAACCCTCACAGTGACCAAAATTGCCATTTTTACAGAGTTTTGATTACTCAAAAGCTTCAATTTTGACCCCTTTGAGGCACAGAAATGACTTTAAACACACTTATTTTAGTTGACAAAGTCATAATTCACATCCAACAGTCATTTACAGTCAAAAGATTAAATGTTAAAATTTCATCCATATTGACCATTTTGGGATCGTTTGGCATGTCCGGAGTCATCGTTTTTCATCCGAAAATTGATTTTTGGACTGTCCCAAAAATGATTCAAAATGTCAATTGGATCGTGCCTCATGTTGAATAACCACTTTTTAAACCCTCACAGTGACCAAAATTGCCATTTTTACAGAGTTTTGATTACTCAAAAGCTTCAATTTTGACCCCTTTGAGGCACAGAAATGACTTTAAACACACTTATTTTAGTTGACAAAGTCATAATTCACATCCAACAGTCATTTACAGTCAAAAGATTAAATGTTAAAATGTCATCATTATAGACCATTTTGGGAACGTTCGACAAGTCCGGAGTCATCGTTTTTCATCCAAAAATTGATTTTTTGGATTGTACCAAAAATGATTCAAAATGTCAATTGGATCGTGCCTCATGTTGAATAACCACTTTTTAAACCCTCACAGTGACCAAAATTGCCAATTTTAAAGAGTTTTGCTTACTCAAAAGCTTCAATTTTGACCCATTTCAGGCACGGAAATGACTTTAAACACACTTATTTTAGTTGACAAAGTCATAATTCACATCCAACAGTCATTTACAGTCAAAATATTAAATGTTAAAATTTCGTCCATATTGACCATTTTGGGATCATTCGACATGTCAGGAGTCATCGTTTTTCATCCGAAAATTGATTTTTTGGACTGTACCAAAAATCATCCAAAATGTCAATTGGATCGTGCCTCATGTTGAATAACCACTTTTTAAACCCTCACAGTGACCAAAATTGCCAATTTTAAAGAGTTTTGCTTACTCAAAAGCTTCAATTTTGACCCCTTTGAGGTACAGAAATTACTTTAAACACACTTATTTTAGTTGACAAAGTCATAATTCACATCCAACAGTCATTTACAGTCAAAAGATTAAATGTTAAAATTTCATCCATATTGACCATTTTGGGATCGTTCGACATGTCCGGAGTCATCGTTTTTCATCCGAAAATTGATTTTTTGGACTGTACCAAAAATGATTCAAAATGGCAATTGGTTCGTGCCTCATGTTGAATAACCACTTTTTAAACCCTCACAGTGAACAAAATTGCCATTTTTACAGAGTTTTGAATACTCAAAAGCTTCAATTTTGACCCCTTTGAGGCACAGAAATGACTTTAAACACACTTATTTTAGTTGACAAAGTCATAATTCACATCCAACAGTCATTTACAGTCAAAAGATTAAATGTTAAAATTTCATCCATATTGACCATTTTGGGATCGTTCGGCATGTCCGGAGTCATCGTTTTTCATCCGAAAATTGATTTTTTGGACTGTACCAGAAATGATTCAAAATGTCAATTGGATCGTGCCTCATGTTGAATAACCACTTTTTAAACCCTCACAGTGACCAAAATTGCCATTTGTACAGAGTTTTGATTACTCAAAAGCTTCAATTTTGACCCCTTTGAGGCACAGAAATGACTTTAAACACACTTATTTTAGTTGACAAAGTCATAATTCACATCCAACAGTCATTTACAGTCAAAAGATTAAATGTTAAAATTTCATCCATATTGACCATTTTGGGATCGTTCGACATGTCCGGAGTCATCGTTTTTCATCCGAAAATTGATTTTTTGGACTGTACCAAAAATCATTCAAAATGTCAATTGGATCATGCCTCATGTTGAATAACCACTTTTTAAACCCTCACAGTGACCAAAATTGCCAATTTTACAGAGTTTTGCTTACTCAAAAGCTTCAATTTTGACCCGTTTCAGGCACAGAAATGACTTTAAACACACTTATTTTAGTTGACAAAGTCATAATTCACATCCAACAGTCATTTACAGTCAAAAAATTAAATGTTAAAATTTCATCCATTTTGACCATTTTGGGATCGTTCGACATGTCCGGAGTCATCGTTTTTCATCCGAAAATTGATTTTTTGGACTGTACCAAAAATCATTCAAAATGTCAATTGGATCGTGCCTCATGTTGAATAACCACTTTTTAAACCCTCACAGTGACCAAAATTGCCAATTTTACAGAGTTTTGCTTACTCAAAAGCTTCAATTTCGACCCATTTCAGGCACAGGAATTACTTTAAACACACTTATTTTATTTGACAAAGTCATAATTCACATCCAACAGTCATTTACAGTCAAAAGATTAAATGTTAAAATTTCGTCCATATTGACCATTTTGGGATCATTCGACATGTCAGGAGTCATCGTTTTTCATCCGAAAATTGATTTTTTGGACTGTACCAAAAATGATTCAAAATGTCAATTGGATCGTGCCTCGTGTTGAATAACCACTTTTTGAACCCTCACAGTGACCAAAATTGCCATTTTTACAGAGTTTTGATTACTCAAAAGCTTCAATTTTGACCCCTTTGAGGCACAGAAATGACTTTAAACACACTTATTTTAGTTGACAAAGTCATAATTCACATCCAACAGTCATTTACAGTCAAAAGATTAAATGTTAAAATTTCATCCATATTGACCATTTTGGGATCGTTCGACATGTCCGGAGTCATCGTTTTTCATCCGAAAATTGATTTTTTGGACTGTACCAAAAATGATTCAAAATGGCAATTGGATCGTGCCTCATGTTGAATATCCACTTTTTAAATCCTCACAGTGACCAAAATTGCCATTTTTACAGAGTTTTGATTACTCAAAAGCTTCAATTTTGACCCCTTTGAGGCACAGAAATGACTTTAAACACACTTATTTTAGTTGACAAAGTCATAATTCACATCCAACAGTCATTTACAGTCAAAAGATTAAATGTTAAAATTTCATCCATATTGACCATTTTGGGATCATTTGGCATGTCCGGAGTCATCGTTTTTCATCCGAAAATTGATTTTTGGACTGTACCAAAAATGATTCAAAATGTCAATTGGATGGTGCCTCATGTTGAATAACCACTTTTTAAACCCTCACAGTGACCAAAATTGCCATTTTTACAGAGTTTTGATTACTCAAAAGCTTCAATTTTGACCCCTTTGAGGCACAGAAATGACTTTAAACACACTTATTTTAGTTGACAAAGTCATAATTCACATCCAACAGTCATTTACAGTCAAAAGATTAAATGTTAAAATTTCATCATTATAGACCATTTTGTGCAACGTTCGACAGGTCTGGAGTCATCGTTTTTCATCCGAAAATTGATTTTTTGGATTGTACCAAAAATGATTCAAAATGTCAATTGGATCGTGCCTCATGTTGAATAACCACTTTTTAAACCCTCACAGTGACCAAAATTGCCAATTTTAAAGAGTTTTGCTTACTCAAAAGCTTCAATTTTGACCCATTTCAGGCACGGAAATGACTTTAAACACACTTATTTTAGTTGAGAAAGTCATAATTCACATCCAACAGTCATTTACAGTCAAAAGATTAAATGTTAAAATTTCGTCCATATTGACCATTTTGGGATCATTCGACATGTCAGGAGTCATCGTTTTTCATCCGAAAATTGATTTTTTGGACTGTACCAAAAATGATTCAAAATGTCAATTGGATCATGCCTCATGTTGAATAACCACTTTTTAAACCCTCACAGTGACCAAAATTGCCATTTTTACAGAGTTTTGATTACTCAAAAGCTTAAATTGTGACCCCTTTGAGGCACAGAAATGACTTTAAACACACTTATTTTAGTTGACAAAGTCATAATTCACATCCAACAGTCATTTACAGTCAAAAGATTAAATGTTAAAATTTCATCCATATTGACCATTTTGGGATCGTTCCACATGTCCGGAGTCATCGTTTTTCATCCGAAAATTGATTTTTTGGACTGTACCAAAAATGATTCAAAATGGCAATTGGATCGTGCCTCATGTTGAATAACCACTTTTTAAACCCTCACAGTGACCAAAATTGCCATTTTTACAGAGTTTTGATTACTCAAAAGCTTCAATTTTGACCCCTTTGAGGCACAGAAATGACTTTAAACACACTTATTTTAGTTGACAAAGTCATAATTCACATCCAACAGTCATTTACAGTCAAAAGATTAAATGTTAAAATTTCATCCATATTGACCATTTTGGGATCGTTTGGCATGTCCGGAGTCATCGTTTTTCATCCGAAAATTGATTTTTTGGACTGTACCAAAAATGATTCAAAATGTCAATTGGATCGTGCCTCATGTTGAATAACCACTTTTTAAACCCTCACAGTGACCAAAATTGCCATTTTTACAGAGTTTTGATTACTCAAAAGCTTCAATTTTGACCCCTTTGAGGCACAGAAATGACTTTAAACACACTTATTTTAGTTGACAAAGTCATAATTCACATCCAACAGTCATTTACAGTCAAAAGATTAAATGTTAAAACTTCATCCATATTGACCATTTTGGGATCGTTCGGCATGTCCGGATACATCGTTTTTCATCCGAAAATTGATTTTTTGGACTGTACCAAAAATGATTCAAAATGGCAATTGGATCGTGCCTCATGTTGAATAACCACTTTTTAAACCCTCACAGTGACCAAAATTGCCATTTTTACAGAGTTTTGATTACTCAAAAGCTTCAATTTTGACCCCTTTGAGGCACAGAAATGACTTTAAACACACGTATTTTAGTTGACAAAGTCATAATCACATCCAACAGTCATTTACAGTCAAAAGAATAAATGTTAAAATTTCATCCATAATGACCATTTTCGGATCATTCGACATGTCCGGAGTCATCGTTTTTCATCCGAAAATTGATTTTTTGGACTGTACCAAAAATCAACCAAAATGTCAATTGGATCGTGCCTCATGTTGAATAACCACTTTTTAAACCCTCACAGTGACCAAAATTGCCAATTTTAAAGAGTTTTGCTTACTCAAAAGCTTCAATTTTGACCCCTTTGAGGTACAGAAATGACTTTAAACACACTTATTTTAGTTGACAAAGTCATAATTCACATCCAACAGTCATTTACAGTCAAAAGATTAAATGTTAAAATTTCATCCATATTGACCATTTTGGGATCGTTCGGCATATCCGGAGTCATCGTTTTTCATCCGAAAATTGATTTTTTGGACTGTACCAAAAATGATTCAAAATGGCAATTGGTTCGTGCCTCATGTTGAATAACCACTTTTTAAACCCTCAGAGTGACCAAAATTGCCATTTTTACAGAGTTTTGATTACTCAAAAGCTTCAATTTTGACCCCTTTGAGGCACAGAAATGACTTTAAACACACTTATTTTAGTTGACAAAGTCATAATTCAAATCCAACAGTCATTTACAGTCAAAAGATTAAATGTTAAAATTTCATCCATATTGACCATTTTGGGATCGTTCGGCATGTCCGGAATCATCGTTTTTCATCCGAAAATTAATTTTTTGGACTGTACCAAAAATGATTCAAAATGGCAATTGGATCGTGCCTCATGTTGAATAACCACTTTTTAAACCCTCAGAGTGACCAAAATTAACATTTTTACAGAGTTTTGATTACTCAAAAGCTTCAATTTTGACCCCTTTGAGGCACAGAAATGACTTTAAACACACTTATTTTAGTTGACAAAGTCATAATTCACATCCAACAGTCATTTACAGTCAAAAGATTAAATGTTAAAATTTCATCCATATTGACCATTTTGGGATCGTTCGGCATGTCCGGAGTCATCGTTTTTCATCCGAAAATTTATTTTTTGGACTGTACCAGAAATGATTCAAAATGTCAATTGGATCGTGCCTCATGTTGAATAACCACTTTTTAAACCCTCACAGTGACCAAAATTGCCATTTTTACAGAGTTTTGATTACTCAAAAGCTTCAATTTTGACCCCTTTGAGGCACAGAAATGACTTTAAACACACTTATTTTAGTTGACAAAGTCATAATTCAAATCCAACAGTCATTTACAGTCAAAAGATTAAATGTTAAAATTTCATCCATATTGACCATTTTGGGATCGTTCGGCATGTCCGGAGTCATCGTTTTTCATCCGAAAATTGATTTTTTGGACTGTACCAGAAATGATTCAAAATGTCAATTGGATCGTGCCTCATGTTGAATAACCACTTTTTAAACCCTCACAGTGACCAAAATTGCCATTTTTACAGAGTTTTGCTTACTCAAAAGCTTCAATTTTGACCCCTTTGAGGCACAGAAATGACTTTAAACACACTTATTTTAGTTGACAAAGTCATAATTCACATCCAACAGTCATTTACAGTCAAAAGATTAAATGTTAAAATTTCATCCATATTGACCATTTTGGGATCGTTCGACATGTCCGGAGTCATCGTTTTTCATCCGAAAATGTATTTTTTGGACTGTACCAGAAATGATTCAAAATGTCAATTGGATCGTGCCTCATGTTGAATAACCACTTTTTAAACCCTCACAGTGACCAAAATTGCCATTTTTACAGAGTTTTGATTACTCAAAAGCTTCAATTTTGACCCCTTTGAGGCACAGAAATGACTTTAAACACACTTATTTTAGTTGACAAAGTCATAATTCACATACAACAGTCATTTACAGTCAAAAGATTAAATGTTAAAATTTCATCCATATTGACCATTTTTGGATCGTTCGGCATGTCCGGAGTCATCGTTTTTCATCCGAAAATTGATTTTTTGGACTGTACCAAAAATGATTCAAAATGTCAATTGGATCGTGCCTCATGTTGAATAACCACTTTTTAAACCCTCACAGTGACCAACATTGCCATTTTAAAGAGTTTTGATTACTCAAAAGCTTCAATTTTGACCCCTTTGAGGCACAGAAATGACTTTAAAAACACGTATTTTAGTTGACAAAGTCATAATTCACATCCAACAGTCATTTACAGTCAAAAGATTAAATGTTAAAATTTCATCCATATTGACCATTTTGGGATCATTCGACATGTCCGGAGTCATCGTTTTTCATCCGAAAATTGATTTTTTGGACTGTACCAGAAATGATTCGAAATGTCAATTGGATCGTGCCTCATGTTGAATAACCACTTTTTAAACCCTCAGAGTGACCAAAATTGCCATTTTTACAGAAATTTGATTACTCAAAAGCTTCAATTTTGACCCCTTTGAGGCACAGAAATGACTTTAAACACA
Source organism: Lissotriton vulgaris (assembly GCF_964263255.1). Lineage (NCBI taxonomy): Eukaryota > Metazoa > Chordata > Amphibia > Caudata > Salamandridae > Lissotriton > Lissotriton vulgaris. The sequence continues at coordinate 647,375 of NW_028246030.1, read as the reverse complement.
CTTATTTTAGTTGACAAAGTCATAATTCACATACAACAGTCATTTACAGTCAAAAGATTAAATGTTAAAATTTCATCCTATTGACCATTTTGGGATCATTCGACATGTCCGGAGTCATCGTTTTTCATCCGAAAATTGATCTTTTGGACTGTACCAGAAATGATTCAAAATGTCAATTGGATCGTGCCTCATGTTGAATAACCACTTTTTAAACCCTCACAGTGACCAAAATTGCCATTTTTACAGAGTTTTGCTTACTCAAAAGCTTCAATTTTGACCCCTTTGAGGCACAGAAATGACTTTAAACACAATTATTTTAGTTGATAAAGTCATAATTCACATCCAACAGTCATTTACAGTCAAAAGATTAAATGTTAAAATTTCATCCATATTGACCATTTTGGGATCGTTCGACATGTCCGGAGTCATCGTTTTTCATCGGAAAATTGATTTTTTGGACTGTACCAAAAATGATTCAAAATGGCAATTGAATCGTGCCTCATGTTGAATAACCACTTTTTAAACCCTCAGAGTGACCAAAATTGCCATTTTTACAGAGTTTTGATTACTCAAAAGCTTCAATTTTGACCCCTTTGAGGCACAGAAATGACTTTAAACACACTTATTTTAGTTGACAAAGTCATAATTCACATCCAACAGTCATTTACAGTCAAAAGATTAAATGTTAAAATTTCATCCATATTGACCATTTTGGGATCGTTCGGCATGTCCGGAGTCATCGTTTTTCATCCGAAAATTTATTTTTTGGACTGTACCAGAAATGATTCAAAATGTCAATTGGATCGTGCCTCATGTTGAATAACCACTTTTTAAACCCTCACAGTGACCAAAATTGCCATTTTTACAGAGTTTTGATTACTCAAAAGCTTCAATTTTGACCCCTTTGAGGCACAGAAATGACTTTAAACACACTTATTTTAGTTGACAAAGTCGTAATTCACATACAACAGTCATTTACAGTCAAAAGATTAAATGTTAAAATTTCATCCATTTTGACCATTTTGGGATCGTTCGGCATGTCCGGAGTCATCGTTTTTCATCCGAAAATTGATTTTTTGGACTGTACCAAAAATTATTCAAAATGTCAATTGGATCGTGCCTCATGTTGAATAACCACTTTTTAAACCCTCACAGTGACCAAAATTGCCATTTTTACAGAGTTTTGATTACTCAAAAGCTTCAATTTTGACCCCTTTGAGGCACAGAAATGACTTTAAACACACTTATTTTAGTTGACAAAGTCATAATTCACATACAACAGTCATTTACAGTCAAAAGATTAAATGTTAAAATTTCATCCATATTGACCATTTTGGGATCGTTCGGCATGTCCGGAGTCATCGTTTTTCATCCGAAAATTGATTTTTTGGACTGTACCAAAAATGATTCAAAATGTCAATTGGATCGTGCCTCATGTTGAATAACCACTTTTTAAACCCTCACAGTGACCAAAAATGCCATTTTAAAGAGTTTTGATTACTCAAAAGCTTCAATTTTGACCCCTTTGAGGCACAGAAATGACTTTAAAAACCCGTATTTTAGTTGACAAAGTCATAATTCACATCCAACAGTAATTTACAGTCAAAAGATTAAATGTTAAAATTTCATCCATATTGACCATTTTGGGATCATTCGACATGTCCGGAGTCATCGTTTTTCATCCGAAAATTGATTTTTTGGACTGTACCAGAAATGATTCAAAATGTCAATTGGATCGTGCCTCATGTTGAATAACCACTTTTTAAACCCTCAGAGTGACCAAAATTGCCATTTTTACAGAGTTTTGATTACTCAAAAGCTTCAATTTTGACCCCTTTGAGGCACAGAAATGACTTTAAACACACATATTTTAGTTGACAAAGTCATAATTCAAATCCAACAGTCATTTACAGTCAAAAGATTAAATGTTAAAATTTCATCCATATTGACCATTTTGGGATCGTTCGGCATGTCCGGAATCATCGTTTTTCATCCGAAAATTGATTTTTTGGACTGTACCAGAAATGATTCAAAATGTCAATTGGATCGTGCCTCATGTTGAATAACCACTTTTTAAACCCTCACAGTGACCAAAATTGCCATTTTTACAGAGTTTTGCTTACTCAAAAGCTTCAATTTTGACCCCTTTGAGGCACAGAAATGACTTTAAACACACTTATTTTAGTTGACAAAGTCATAATTCACATCCAACAGTCATTTACAGTCAAAAGATTAAATGTTAAAATTTCATCCATATTGACCATTTTGGGATCGTTCGACATGTCCGGAGTCATCGTTTTTCATCCGAAAATTGATTTTTTGGACTGTACCAAAAATGATTCAAAATGGCAATTGGATCGTGCCTCATGTTGAATAACCACTTTTTAAACCCTCAGAGTGACCAAAATTAACATTTTTACAGAGTTTTGATTACTCAAAAGCTTCAATTTTGACCCCTTTGAGGCACAGAAATGACTTTAAACACACTTATTTTAGTTGACAAAGTCATAATTCACATCCAACAGTCATTTACAGTCAAAAGATTAAATGTTAAAATTTCATCCATATTGACCATTTTGGGATCGTTCGGCATGTCCGGAGTCATCGTTTTTCATCCGAAAATTAATTTTTTGGACTGTACCAGAAATGATTCAAAATGTCAATTGGATCGTGCCTCATGTTGAATAACCACTTTTTAAACCCTCACAGTGACCAAAATTGCCATTTTTACAGAGTTTTGATTACTCAAAAGCTTCAATTTTGACCCCTTTGAGGCACAGAAATGACTTTAAACACACTTATTTTAGTTGACAAAGTCATAATTCAAATCCAACAGTCATTTACAGTCAAAAGATTAAATGTTAACATTTCATCCATATTGACCATTTTGGGATCGTTCGGCATGTCCGGAGTCATCGTTTTTCATCCGAAAATTGATTTTTTGGACTGTACCAGAAATGATTCAAAATGTCAATTGGATCGTGCCTCATGTTGAATAACCACTTTTTAAACCCTCACAGTGACCAAAATTGCCATTTTTACAGAGTTTTGCTTACTCAAAAGCTTCAATTTTGACCCCTTTGAGGCACAGAAATGACTTTAAACACACTTATTTTAGTTGACAAAGTCATAATTCACATCCAACAGTCATTTACAGTCAAAAGATTAAATGTTAAAATTTCATCCATATTGACCATTTTGGGATCGTTCGACATGTCCGGAGTCATCGTTTTTCATCCGAAAATTTATTTTTTGGACTGTACCAGAAATGATTCAAAATGTCAATTGGATCGTGCCTCATGTTGAATAACCACTTTTTAAACCCTCACAGTGACCAAAATTGCCATTTTTACAGAGTTTTGATTACTCAAAAGCTTCAATTTTGACCCCTTTGAGGCACAGAAATGACTTTAAACACACTTATTTTAGTTGACAAAGTCATAATTCACATACAACAGTCATTTACAGTCAAAAGATTAAATGTTAAAATTTCATCCATATTGACCATTTTTGGATCGTTCGGCATGTCCGGAGTCATCGTTTTTCATCCGAAAATTGATTTTTTGGACTGTACCAAAAATGATTCAAAATGTCAATTGGATCGTGCCTCATGTTGAATAACCACTTTTTAAACCCTCACAGTGACCAAAATTGCCATTTTAAAGAGTTTTGATTACTCAAAAGCTTCAATTTTGACCCCTTTGAGGCACAGAAATGACTTTAAAAACACGTATTTTAGTTGACAAAGTCATAATTCACATCCAACAGTCATTTACAGTCAAAAGATTAAATGTTAAAATTTCATCCATATTGACCATTTTGGGATCGTTCGACATGTCCGGAGTCATCGTTTTTCATCGGAAAATTGATTTTTTGGACTGTACCAAAAATGATTCAAAATGGCAATTGAATCGTGCCTCATGTTGAATAACCACTTTTTAAACCCTCAGAGTGACCAAAATTGCCATTTTTACAGAGTTTTGATTACTCAAAAGCTTCAATTTTGACCCCTTTGAGGCACAGAAATGACTTTAAACACACTTATTTTAGTTGACAAAGTCATAATTCACATACAACAGTCATTTACAGTCAAAAGATTAAATGTTAAAATTTCATCCATATTGACCATTTTGGGATCGTTCGGCATGTCTGGAGTCATCGTTTTTCATCCGAAAATTGATTTTTTGGACTGTACCAGAAATGATTCAAAATGTCAATTGGATCATGCCTCATGTTGAATAACCACTTTTTAAACCCTCACAGTTACCAAAATTGCCATTTTAAAGAGTTTTGATTACTCAAAAGCTTCAATTTTGACCCCTTTGAGGCACAGAAATGACTTTAAAAACACGTATTTTAGTTGACAAAGTAATAATTCACATCCAACAGTCATTTACAGTCAAAAGATTAAATGTTAAAATTTCATCCATATTGACCATTTTGGGATCATTCGACATGTCCGGAGTCATCGTTTTTCATCCGAAAATTGATCTTTTGGACTGTACCAGAAATGATTCAAAATGTCAATTGGATCGTGCCTCATGTTGAATAACCACTTTTTAAACCCTCACAGTGACCAAAATTGCCATTTTTACAGAGTTTTGCTTACTCAAAAGCTTCAATTTTGACCCCTTTGAGGCACAGAAATGACTTTAAACACACTTATTTTAGTTGACAAAGTCATAATTCACATCCAACAGTCATTTACAGTCAAAAGATTAAATGTTAAAATTTCATCCATATTGACCATTTTGGGATCGTTCGACATGTCCGGAGTCATCGTTTTTCATCCGAAAATTTATTTTTTGGACTGTACCAGAAATGATTCAAAATGTCAATTGGATCGTGCCTCATGTTGAATAACCACTTTTTAAACCCTCACAGTGACCAAAATTGCCATTTTTACAGAGTTTTGATTACTCAAAAGCTTCAATTTTGACCCCTTTGAGGCACAGAAATGACTTTAAACACACTTATTTTAGTTGACAAAGTCATAATTCACATACAACAGTCATTTACAGTCAAAAGATTAAATGTTAAAATTTCATCCATATTGACCATTTTTGGATCGTTCGGCATGTCCGGAGTCATCGTTTTTCATCCGAAAATTGATTTTTTGGACTGTACCAAAAATGATTCAAAATGTCAATTGGATCGTGCCTCATGTTGAATAACCACTTTTTAAACCCTCACAGTGACCAAAATTGCCATTTTAAAGAGTTTTGATTACTCAAAAGCTTCAATTTTGACCCCTTTGAGGCACAGAAATGACTTTAAAAACACGTATTTTAGTTGACAAAGTCATAATTCACATCCAACAGTCATTTACAGTCAAAAGATTAAATGTTAAAATTTCATCCATATTGACCATTTTGGGATCGTTCGACATGTCCGGAGTCATCGTTTTTCATCGGAAAATTGATTTTTTGGACTGTACCAAAAATGATTCAAAATGGCAATTGAATCGTGCCTCATGTTGAATAACCACTTTTTAAACCCTCAGAGTGACCAAAATTGCCATTTTTACAGAGTTTTGATTACTCAAAAGCTTCAATTTTGACCCCTTTGAGGCACAGAAATGACTTTAAACACACTTATTTTAGTTGACAAAGTCATAATTCACATACAACAGTCATTTACAGTCAAAAGATTAAATGTTAAAATTTCATCCATATTGACCATTTTGGGATCGTTCGGCATGTCTGGAGTCATCGTTTTTCATCCGAAAATTGATTTTTTGGACTGTACCAGAAATGATTCAAAATGTCAATTGGATCATGCCTCATGTTGAATAACCACTTTTTAAACCCTCACAGTTACCAAAATTGCCATTTTAAAGAGTTTTGATTACTCAAAAGCTTCAATTTTGACCCCTTTGAGGCACAGAAATGACTTTAAAAACACGTATTTTAGTTGACAAAGTAATAATTCACATCCAACAGTCATTTACAGTCAAAAGATTAAATGTTAAAATTTCATCCATATTGACCATTTTGGGATCATTCGACATGTCCGGAGTCATCGTTTTTCATCCGAAAATTGATCTTTTGGACTGTACCAGAAATGATTCAAAATGTCAATTGGATCGTGCCTCATGTTGAATAACCACTTTTTAAACCCTCACAGTGACCAAAATTGCCATTTTTACAGAGTTTTGCTTACTCAAAAGCTTCAATTTTGACCCCTTTGAGGCACAGAAATGACTTTAAACACACTTATTTTAGTTGACAAAGTCATAATTCACATCCAACAGTCATTTACAGTCAAAAGATTAAATGTTAAAATTTCATCCATATTGACCATTTTGGGATCGTTCGACATGTCCGGAGTCATCGTTTTTCATCGGAAAATTGATTTTTTGGACTGTACCAAAAATGATTCAAAATGGCAATTGAATCGTGCCTCATGTTGAATAACCACTTTTTAAACCCTCAGAGTGACCAAAATTGCCATTTTTACAGAGTTTTGATTACTCAAAAGCTTCAATTTTGACCCCTTTGAGGCACAGAAATGACTTTAAACACACTTATTTTAGTTGACAAAGTCATAATTCACATCCAACAGTCATTTACAGTCAAAAGATTAAATGTTAAAATTTCATCCATATTGACCATTTTGGGATCGTTCGGCATGTCCGGAGTCATCGTTTTTCATCCGAAAATTTATTTTTTGGACTGTACCAGAAATGATTCAAAATGTCAATTGGATCGTGCCTCATGTTGAATAACCACTTTTTAAACCCTCACAGTGACCAAAATTGCCATTTTTACAGAGTTTTGATTACTCAAAAGCTTCAATTTTGACCCCTTTGAGGCACAGAAATGACTTTAAACACACTTATTTTAGTTGACAAAGTCATAATTCACATACAACAGTCATTTACAGTCAAAAGATTAAATGTTAAAATTTCATCCATATTGACCATTTTGGGATCGTTCGGCATGTCCGGAGTCATCGTTTTTCATCCGAAAATTGATTTTTTGGACTGTACCAAAAATGATTCAAAATGTCAATTGGATCGTGCCTCATGTTGAATAACCACTTTTTAAACCCTCACAGTGACCAAAATTGCCATTTTAAAGAGTTTTGCTTACTCAAAAGCTTCAATTTTGACCCCTTTGAGGCACAGAAATGACTTTAAAAACACTTATTTTAGTTGACAAAGTCATAATTCACATCCAACAGTCATTTACAGTCAAAAGATTAAATGTTAAAATTTCATCCATATTGACCATTTTGGGATCATTCGACATGTCCGGAGTCATCGTTTTTCATCCGAAAATTGATTTTTTGGACTGTACCAGAAATGATTCGAAATGTCAATTGGATCGTGCCTCATGTTGAATAACCACTTTTTAAACCCTCACAGTGACCAAAATTGCCATTTTTACAGAGTTTTGCTTACTCAAAAGCTTCAATTTTGACCCCTTTGAGGCACAGAAATGACTTTAAACACACTTATTTTAGTTGACAAAGTCATAATTCACATCCAACAGTCATTTACAGTCAAAAGATTAAATGTTAAAATTTCATCCATATTGACCATTTTGGGATCGTTCGACATGTCCGGAGTCATCGTTTTTCATCGGAAAATTGATTTTTTGAACTGTACCAAAAATGATTCAAAATGGCAATTGAATCGTGCCTCATGTTGAAGAACCACTTTTTAAACCCTCAGAGTGACCAAAATTGCCATTTTTACTGAGTTTTGATTACTCAAAAGCTTCAATTTTGACCCCTTTGAGGCACAGAAATGACTTTAAACACACTTATTTTAGTTGACAAAGTCATAATTCACATCCAACAGTCATTTACAGTCAAAAGATTAAATGTTAAAATTTCATCCATATTGACCATTTTGGGATCGTTCGGCATGTCCGGAGTCATCGTTTTTCATCCGAAAATTTATTTTTTGGACTGTACCAGAAATGATTCAAAATGTCAATTGGATCGTGCCTCATGTTGAATAACCACTTTTTAAACCCTCACAGTGACCAAAATTGCCATTTTTACAGAGTTTTGATTACTCAAAAGCTTCAATTTTGACCCCTTTGAGGCACAGAAATGACTTTAAACACACTTATTTTAGTTGACAAAGTCATAATTCACATACAACAGTCATTTACAGTCAAAAGATTAAATGTTAAAATTTCATCCATATTGACCATTTTGGGATCGTTCGACATGTCCGGAGTCATCGTTTTTCATCCAAAAATTGATTTTTTGGACTGTACCAGAAATGATTCAAAATGTCAATTGGATCGTGCCTCATGTTGAATAACCACTTTTTAAACCCTCACAGTGACCAAAATTGCCATTTTTACAGAGTTTTGATTACTCAAAAGCTTCAATTTTGACCCCTTTGAGGCACAGAAATGACTTTAAACACACTTATTTTAGTTGACAAAGTCATAATTCACATACAACAGTCATTTACAGTCAAAAGATTAAATGTTAAAATTTCATCCATATTGACCATTTTGGGATCGTTCGGCATGTCCGGAGTCATCGTTTTTCATCCGAAAATTGATTTTTTGGACTGTACCAAAAATGATTCAAAATGTCAATTGGATCGTGCCTCATGTTGAATAACCACTTTTTAAACCCTCACAGTGACCAAAAATGCCATTTTAAAGAGTTTTGATTACTCAAAAGCTTCAATTTTGACCCCTTTGAGGCACAGAAATGACTTTAAAAACCCGTATTTTAGTTGACAAAGTCATAATTCACATCCAACAGTAATTTACAGTCAAAAGATTAAATGTTAAAATTTCATCCATATTGACCATTTTGGGATCATTCGACATGTCCGGAGTCATCGTTTTTCATCCGAAAATTGATTTTTTGGACTGTACCAGAAATGATTCAAAATGTCAATTGGATCGTGCCTCATGTTGAATAATCACTTTTTAAACCCTCACAGTGACCAAAATTGCCATTTTTACAGAGTTTTGCTTACTCAAAAGCTTCAATTTTGACCCCTTTGAGGCACAGAAATGACTTTAAACACACTTATTTTAGTTGACAAAGTCATAATTCACATCCAACAGTCATTTACAGTCAAAAGATTAAATGTTAAAATTTCATCCATATTGACCATTTTGGGATCGTTCGACATGTCCGGAGTCATCGTTTTTCATCGGAAAATTGATTTTTTGGACTGTACCAAAAATGATTCAAAATGGCAATTGAATCGTGCCTCATGTTGAATAACCACTTTTTAAACCCTCAGAGTGACCAAAATTGCCATTTTTACAGAGTTTTGATTACTCAAAAGCTTCAATTTTGACCCCTTTGAGGCACAGAAATGACTTTAAACACACTTATTTTAGTTGACAAAGTCATAATTCACATCCAACAGTCATTTACAGTCAAAAGATTAAATGTTAAAATTTCATCCATATTGACCATTTTGGGATCGTTCGGCATGTCCGGAGTCATCGTTTTTCATCCGAAAAATTATTTTTTGGACTGTACCAGAAATGATTCAAAATGTCAATTGGATCGTGCCTCATGTTGAATAACCACTTTTTAAACCCTCACAGTGACCAAAATTGCCATTTTTACAGAGTTTTGATTACTCAAAAGCTTCAATTTTGACCCCTTTGAGGCACAGAAATGACTTTAAACACACTTATTTTAGTTGACAAAGTCATAATTCACATACAACAGTCATTTACAGTCAAAAGATTAAATGTTAAAATTTCATCCATATTGACCATTTTGGGATCGTTCGACATGTCCGGAGTTATTGTTTTTCATCCGAAAATTGATTTTTTGGACTGTACCAAAAATGATTCAAAATGGCAATTGGATCGTGCCTCATGTTGAATAACCACTTTTTAAACCCTCAGAGTGACCAAAATTGCCATTTTTACAGAGTTTTGATTACTCAAAAGCTGCAATTTTGACCCCTTTGAGGCACAGAAATGACTTTAAACACATGTATTTTAGTTGACAAAGTCATAATTCACATCCAAAAGTCATTTACAGTCAAAAGATTAAATGTTAAAATTTCATCCATATTGACCATTTTGGGATCGTTCGACATGTCCGGAGTCATCGTTTTTCATCCGAAAATTGATTTTTTGGACTGTACCAAAAATCATTCAAAATGTCAATTGGATCGTGCCTCATGTTGAATAACCACTTTTTAAACCCTCACAGTGACCAAAATTGCCAATTTTACAGAGTTTTGCTTACTCAAAAGCTTCAATTTTGACCCGTTTCAGGCACAGAAATGACTTTAAACACACTTATTTTAGTTGACAAAGTCATAATTCACATCCAACAGTCATTTACAGTCAAAAGATTAAATGTTAAAATTTCATCCATTTTGACCATTTTGGGATCGTTCGACATGTCCGGAGTCATCGTTTTTCATCCGAAAATTGATTTTTTGGACTGTACCAAAAATCATTCAAAATGTCAATTGGATCGTGCCTCATGTTGAATAACCACTTTTTAAACCCTCACAGTGACCAAAATTGCCAATTTTACAGAGTTTTGCTTACTCAAAAGCTTCAATTTTGACCCCTTTGAGGCACAGAAATTACTTTAAACACACTTATTTTAGTTGACAAAGTCATAATTCACATCCAACAGTCATTTACAGTCAAAAGATTAAATGTTAAAATTTCATCCATATTGACCATTTTGGGATCGTTCGACATGTCCGGAGTCATCGTTTTTCATCCGAAAATTGATTTTTTGGACTGTACCAAAAATGATTCAAAATGGCAATTGGATCGTGCCTCATGTTGAATAACCACTTTTTAAACCCTCACAGTGACCAAAAATGCCATTTTAAAGAGTTTTGATTACTCAAAAGCTTCAATTTTGACCCCTTTGAGGCACAGAAATGACTTTAAAAACCCGTATTTTAGTTGACAAAGTCATAATTCACATCCAACAGTAATTTACAGTCAAAAGATTAAATGTTAAAATTTCATCCATATTGACCATTTTGGGATCATTCGACATGTCCGGAGTCATCGTTTTTCATCCGAAAATTGATTTTTTGGACTGTACCAGAAATGATTCAAAATGTCAATTGGATCGTGCCTCATGTTGAATAACCACTTTTTAAACCCTCACAGTGACCAAAATTGCCATTTTTACAGAGTTTTGCTTACTCAAAAGCTTCAATTTTGACCCCTTTGAGGCACAGAAATGACTTTAAACACACTTATTTTAGTTGACAAAGTCATAATTCACATCCAACAGTCATTTACAGTCAAAAGATTAAATGTTAAAATTTCATCCATATTGACCATTTTGGGATCGTTCGACATGTCCGGAGTCATCGTTTTTCATCGGAAAATTGATTTTTTGGACTGTACCAAAAATGATTCAAAATGGCAATTGAATCGTGCCTCATGTTGAATAACCACTTTTTAAACCCTCAGAGTGACCAAAATTGCCATTTTTACAGAGTTTTGATTACTCAAAAGCTTCAATTTTGACCCCTTTGAGGCACAGAAATGACTTTAAACACACTTATTTTAGTTGACAAAGTCATAATTCACATCCAACAGTCATTTACAGTCAAAAGATTAAATGTTAAAATTTCATCCATATTGACCATTTTGGGATCGTTCGGCATGTCCGGAGTCATCGTTTTTCATCCGAAAAATTATTTTTTGGACTGTACCAGAAATGATTCAAAATGTCAATTGGATCGTGCCTCATGTTGAATAACCACTTTTTAAACCCTCACAGTGACCAAAATTGCCATTTTTACAGAGTTTTGATTACTCAAAAGCTTCAATTTTGACCCCTTTGAGGCACAGAAATGACTTTAAACACACTTATTTTAGTTGACAAAGTCATAATTCACATACAACAGTCATTTACAGTCAAAAGATTAAATGTTAAAATTTCATCCATATTGACCATTTTGGGATCGTTCGACATGTCCGGAGTTATTGTTTTTCATCCGAAAATTGATTTTTTGGACTGTACCAAAAATGATTCAAAATGGCAATTGGATCGTGCCTCATGTTGAATAACCACTTTTTAAACCCTCAGAGTGACCAAACTTGCCATTTTTACAGAGTTTTGATTACTCAAAAGCTGCAATTTTGACCCCTTTGAGGCACAGAAATGACATTAAACACATGTATTTTAGTTGACAAAGTCATAATTCACATCGAAAAGTCATTTACAGTCAAAAGATTAAATGTTAAAATTTCATCCATATTGACCATTTTGGGATCGTTCGACATGTCCGGAGTCATCGTTTTTCATCCGAAAATTGATTTTTTGGACTGTACCAAAAATCATTCAAAATGTCAATTGGATCGTGCCTCATGTTGAATAACCACTTTTTAAGCCCTCACAGTGACCAAAATTGCCAATTTTACAGAGTTTTGCTTACTCAAAAGCTTCAATTTTGACCCGTTTCAGGCACAGAAATGACTTTAAACACACTTATTTTAGTTGACAAAGTCATAATTCACATCCAACAGTCATTTACAGTCAAAAGATTAAATGTTAAAATTTCATCCATTTTGACCATTTTGGGATCGTTCGACATGTCCGGAGTCATCGTTTTTCATCCGAAAATTGATTTTTTGGACTGTACCAAAAATCATTCAAAATGTCAATTGGATCGTGCCTCATGTTGAATAACCACTTTTTAAACCCTCACAGTGACCAAAATTGCCAATTTTACAGAGTTTTGCTTACTCAAAAGCTTCAATTTTGACCCCTTTGAGGCACAGAAATTACTTTAAACACACTTATTTTAGTTGACAAAGTCATAATTCACATCCAACAGTCATTTACAGTCAAAAGATTAAATGTTAAAATTTCATCCATATTGACCATTTTGGGATCGTTCGACATGTCCGGAGTCATCGTTTTTCATCCGAAAATTGATTTTTTGGACTGTACCAAAAATGATTCAAAATGGCAATTGGATCGTGCCTCATGTTGAATAACCACTTTTTAAACCCTCACAGTGACCAAAATTGCCATTTTTACAGAGTTTTGATTACTCAAAAGCTTCAATTTTGACCCCTTTGAGGCACAGAAATGACTTTAAACACACTTATTTTAGTTGACAAAGTCATAATTCACATACAACAGTAATTTACAGTCAAAAGATTAAATGTTAAAATTTCATCCATATTGACCATTTTGGGATCGTTCGACATGTCCGGAGTCATCGTTTTTCATCCGAAAATTGATTTTTTGGACTGTACCAAAAATGATTCAAAATGTCAATTGGATCGTGCCTCATGTTGAATAACCACTTTTTAAACCCTCACAGTGACCAAAATTGCCATTTTTACAGAGTTTTGATTACTCAAAAGCTTCAATTTTGACCCCTTTGAGGCACATAAATGACTTTAAACACACTTATTTTAGTTGACAAAGTCATAATTCACATCCAACAGTCATTTACAGTCAAAAGATTAAATGTTAAAATTTCATCCATATTGACCATTTTGGGATCGTTCGACATGTCCGGAGTCATCGTTTTTCATCGGAAAATTGATTTTTTGAACTGTACCAAAAATGATTCAAAATGGCAATTGAATCGTGCCTCATGTTGAATAACCACTTTTTAAACCCTCAGAGTGACCCAAATTGCCATTTTTACAGAGTTTTGATTACTCAAAAGCTTCAATTTTGACCCCTTTGAGGCACAGAAATGACTTTAAACACACTTATTTTAGTTGACAAAGTCATAATTCACATCCAACAGTCATTTACAGTCAAAAGATTAAATGTTAAAATTTCATCCATATTGACCATTTTGGGATCGTTCGGCATGTCCGGAGTCATCGTTTTTCATCCGAAAATTTATTTTTTGGACTGTACCAGAAATGATTCAAAATGTCAATTGGATCGTGCCTCATGTTGAATAACCACTTTTTAAACCCTCACAGTGACCAAAATTGCCATTTTTACAGAGTTTTGATTACTCAAAAGCTTCAATTTTGACCCCTTTGAGGCACAGAAATGACTTTAAACACACTTATTTTAGTGGACAAAGTCATAATTCACATACAACAGTCATTTACAGTCAAAAGATTAAATGTTAAAATTTCATCCATATTGACCATTTTGGGATCGTTCGGCATGTCCGGAGTCATCGTTTTTCATCCGAAAATTGATTTTTTGGACTGTACCAAAAATGATTTAAAATGTCAATTGGATCGTGCCTCATGTTGAATAACCACTTTTTAAACCCTCACAGTGACCAAAATTGCCATTTTAAAGAGTTTTGATTACTCAAAAGCTTCAATTTTGACCCCTTGGAGGCACAGAAATGACTTTAAAAACCCGTATTTTAGTTGACAAAGTCATAATTCACATCCAACAGTCATTTACAGTCAAAAGATTAAATGTTAAAATTTCATCCATATTGACCATTTTGGGATCATTCGACATGTCCGGAGTCATCGTTTTTCATCCGAAAATTGATTTTTTGGACTGTACCAGAAATGATTCAAAATGTCAATTGGATCGTGCCTCATGTTGAATAACCACTTTTTAAACCCTCACAGTGACCAAAATTGCCATTTTTACAGAGTTTTGCTTACTCAAAAGCTTCAATTTTGACCCCTTTGAGGCACAGAAATGACTTTAAACACACTTATTTTAGTTGACAAAGTCATAATTCACATCCAACAGTCATTTACAGTCAAAAGATTAAATGTTAAAATTTCATCCATATTGACCATTTTGGGATCGTTCGACATGTCCGGAGTCATTGTTTTTCATCGGAAAATTGATTTTTTGGACTGTACCAAAAATGATTCAAAATGGCAATTGAATCGTGCCTCATGTTGAATAACCACTTTTTAAACCCTCAGAGTGACCAAAATTGCCATTTTTACAGAGTTTTGATTACTCAAAAGCTTCAATTTTGACCCCTTTGAGGCACAGAAATGACTTTAAACACACTTATTTTAGTTGACAAAGTCATAATTCACATCCAACAGTCATTTACAGTCAAAAGATTAAATGTTAAAATTTCATCCATATTGACCATTTTGGGATCGTTCGGCATGTCCGGAGTCATCGTTTTTCATCCGAAAAATTATTTTTTGGACTGTACCAGAAATGATTCAAAATGTCAATTGGATCGTGCCTCATGTTGAATAACCACTTTTTAAACCCACACAGTGACCAAAATTGCCATTTTTACAGAGTTTTGATTACTCAAAAGCTTCAATTTTGACCCCTTTGAGGCACAGAAATGACTTTAAACACACTTATTTTAGTTGACAAAGTCATAATTCACATCCAACAGTCATTTACAGTCAAAAGATTAAATGTTAAAATTTCATCCATATTGACCATTTTGGGATCGTTCGACATGTCCGGAGTTATTGTTTTTCATCCGAAAATTGATTTTTTGGACTGTACCAAAAATGATTCAAAATGGCAATTGGATCGTGCCTCATGTTGAATAACCACTTTTTAAACCCTCAGAGTGACCAAAATTGCCATTTTTACAGAGTTTTGATTACTCAAAAGCTGCAATTTTGACCCCTTTGAGGCACAGAAATGACTTTAAACACATGTATTTTAGTTGACAAAGTCATAATTCACATCCAAAAGTCATTTACAGTCAAAAGATTAAATGTTAAAATTTCATCCATATTGACCATTTTGGGATCATTCGACATGTCCGGAGTCATCGTTTTTCATCCGAAAATTGATTTTTTGGACTGTACCAAAAATCATTCAAAATGTCAATTGGATCGTGCCTCATGTTGAATAACCACTTTTTAAACCCTCACAGTGACCAAAATTGCCAATTTTACAGAGTTTTGCTTACTCAAAAGCTTCAATTTTGACCCGTTTCAGGCACAGAAATGACTTTAAACACACTTATTTTAGTTGACAAAGTCATAATTCACATCCAACAGTCATTTACAGTCAAAAGATTAAATGTTAAAATTTCATCCATTTTGACCATTTTGGGATCGTTCGACATGTCGGGAGTCATCGTTTTTCATCCGAAAATTGATTTTTTGGACTGTACCAAAAATCATTCAAAATGTCAATTGGATCGTGCCTCATGTTGAATAACCACTTTTTAAACCCTCACAGTGACCAAAATTGCCAATTTTACAGAGTTTTGCTTACTCAAAAGCTTCAATTTTGACCCCTTTGATGCACAGAAATTACTTTAAACACACTTATTTTAGTTGACAAAGTCATAATTCACATCCAACAGTCATTTACAGTCAAAAGATTAAATGTTAAAATTTCATCCATATTGACCATTTTGGGATCGTTCGACATGTCCGGAGTCATCGTTTTTCATCCGAAAATTGATTTTTTGGACTGTACCAAAAATGATTCAAAATGGCAATTGGATCGTGCCTCATGTTGAATAACCACTTTTTAAACCCTCACAGTGACCAAAATTGCCATTTTTACAGAGTTTTGATTACTCAAAAGCTTCAATTTTGACCCCTTTGAGGCACAGAAATGACTTTAAACACACTTATTTTAGTTGACAAAGTCATAATTCACATACAACAGTAATTTACAGTCAAAAGATTAAATGTTAAAATTTCATCCATATTGACCATTTTGGGATCGTTCGACATGTCCGGAGTCATCGTTTTTCATCCGAAAATTGATTTTTTGGACTGTACCAAAAATGATTCAAAATGTCAATTGGATCGTGCCTCATGTTGAATAACCACTTTTTAAACCCTCACAGTGACCAAAATTGCCATTTTTACAGAGTTTTGCTTACTCAAAAGCTTCAATTTTGACCCCTTTGAGGCACAGAAATGACTTTAAACACACTTATTTTAGTTGACAAAGTCATAATTCACATCCAACAGTCATTTACAGTCAAAAGATTAAATGTTAAAATTTCATCCATATTGACCATTTTGGGATCGTTCGACATGTCCGGAGTCATCGTTTTTCATCCGAAAATGTATTTTTTGGACTGTACCAGAAATGATTCAAAATGTCAATTGGATCGTGCCTCATGTTGAATAACCACTTTTTAAACCCTCACAGTGACCAAAATTGCCATTTTTACAGAGTTTTGATTACTCAAAAGCTTCAATTTTGACCCCTTTGAGGCACAGAAATGACTTTAAACACACTTATTTTAGTTGACAAAGTCATAATTCACATACAACAGTCATTTACAGTCAAAAGATTAAATGTTAAAATTTCATCCATATTGACCATTTTTGGATCGTTCGGCATGTCCGGAGTCATCGTTTTTCATCCGAAAATTGATTTTTTGGACTGTACCAAAAATGATTCAAAATGTCAATTGGATCGTGCCTCATGTTGAATAACCACTTTTTAAACCCTCACAGTGACCAAAATTGCCATTTTAAAGAGTTTTGATTACTCAAAAGCTTCAATTTTGACCCCTTTGAGGCACAGAAATGACTTTAAAAACACGTATTTTAGTTGACAAAGTCATAATTCACATCCAACAGTCATTTACAGTCAAAAGATTAAATGTTAAAATTTCATCCATATTGACCATTTTGGGATCATTCGACATGTCCGGAGTCATCGTTTTTCATCCGAAAATTGATTTTTTGGACTGTACCAGAAATGATTCGAAATGTCAATTGGATCGTGCCTCATGTTGAATAACCACTTTTTAAACCCTCAGAGTGACCAAAATTGCCATTTTTACAGAAATTTGATTACTCAAAAGCTTCAATTTTGACCCCTTTGAGGCACAGAAATGACTTTAAACACACTTATTTTAGTTGACAAAGTCATAATTCACATACAACAGTCATTTACAGTCAAAAGATTAAATGTTAAAATTTCATCCTATTGACCATTTTGGGATCATTCGACATGTCCGGAGTCATCGTTTTTCATCCGAAAATTGATCTTTTGGACTGTACCAGAAATGATTCAAAATGTCAATTGGATCGTGCCTCATGTTGAATAACCACTTTTTAAACCCTCACAGTGACCAAAATTGCCATTTTTACAGAGTTTTGCTTACTCAAAAGCTTCAATTTTGACCCCTTTGAGGCACAGAAATGACTTTAAACACAATTATTTTAGTTGATAAAGTCATAATTCACATCCAACAGTCATTTACAGTCAAAAGATTAAATGTTAAAATTTCATCCATATTGACCATTTTGGGATCGTTCGACATGTCCGGAGTCATCGTTTTTCATCGGAAAATTGATTTTTTGGACTGTACCAAAAATGATTCAAAATGGCAATTGAATCGTGCCTCATGTTGAATAACCACTTTTTAAACCCTCAGAGTGACCAAAATTGCCATTTTTACAGAGTTTTGATTACTCAAAAGCTTCAATTTTGACCCCTTTGAGGCACAGAAATGACTTTAAACACACTTATTTTAGTTGACAAAGTCATAATTCACATCCAACAGTCATTTACAGTCAAAAGATTAAATGTTAAAATTTCATCCATATTGACCATTTTGGGATCGTTCGGCATGTCCGGAGTCATCGTTTTTCATCCGAAAATTTATTTTTTGGACTGTACCAGAAATGATTCAAAATGTCAATTGGATCGTGCCTCATGTTGAATAACCACTTTTTAAACCCTCACAGTGACCAAAATTGCCATTTTTACAGAGTTTTGATTACTCAAAAGCTTCAATTTTGACCCCTTTGAGGCACAGAAATGACTTTAAACACACTTATTTTAGTTGACAAAGTCGTAATTTACATACAACAGTCATTTACAGTCAAAAGATTAAATGTTAAAATTTCATCCATATTGACCATTTTGGGATCGTTCGGCATGTCCGGAGTCATCGTTTTTCATCCGAAAATTGATTTTTTGGACTGTACCAAAAATTATTCAAAATGTCAATTGGATCGTGCCTCATGTTGAATAACCACTTTTTAAACCCTCACAGTGACCAAAATTGCCATTTTTACAGAGTTTTGATTACTCAAAAGCTTCAATTTTGACCCCTTTGAGGCACAGAAATGACTTTAAACACACTTATTTTAGTTGACAAAGTCATAATTCACATACAACAGTCATTTACAGTCAAAAGATTAAATGTTAAAATTTCATCCATATTGACCATTTTGGGATCGTTCGGCATGTCCGGAGTCATCGTTTTTCATCCGAAAATTGATTTTTTGGACTGTACCAAAAATGATTCAAAATGTCAATTGGATCGTGCCTCATGTTGAATAACCACTTTTTAAACCCTCACAGTGACCAAAAATGCCATTTTAAAGAGTTTTGATTACTCAAAAGCTTCAATTTTGACCCCTTTGAGGCACAGAAATGACTTTAAAAACCCGTATTTTAGTTGACAAAGTCATAATTCAAATCCAACAGTCATTTACAGTCAAAAGATTAAATGTTAAAATTTCATCCATATTGACCATTTTGGGATCGTTCGGCATGTCCGGAATCATCGTTTTTCATCCGAAAATTGATTTTTTGGACTGTACCAGAAATGATTCAAAATGTCAATTGGATCGTGCCTCATGTTGAATAACCACTTTTTAAACCCTCACAGTGACCAAAATTGCCATTTTTACAGAGTTTTGCTTACTCAAAAGCTTCAATTTTGACCCCTTTGAGGCACAGAAATGACTTTAAACACACTTATTTTAGTTGACAAAGTCATAATTCACATCCAACAGTCATTTACAGTCAAAAGATTAAATGTTAAAATTTCATCCAAATTGACCATTTTGGGATCGTTCGACATGTCCGGAGTCATCGTTTTTCATCCGAAAATTGATTTTTTGGACTGTACCAAAAATGATTCAAAATGGCAATTGGATCGTGCCTCATGTTGAATAACCACTTTTTAAACCCTCAGAGTGACCAAAATTAACATTTTTACAGAGTTTTGATTACTCAAAAGCTTCAATTTTGACCCCTTTGAGGCACAGAAATGACTTTAAACACACTTATTTTAGTTGACAAAGTCATAATTCACATCCAACAGTCATTTACAGTCAAAAGATTAAATGTTAAAATTTCATCCATATTGACCATTTTGGGATCGTTCGGCATGTCCGGAGTCATCGTTTTTCATCCGAAAATTAATTTTTTGGACTGTACCAGAAATGATTCAAAATGTCAATTGGATCGTGCCTCATGTTGAATAACCACTTTTTAAACCCTCACAGTGACCAAAAATACCATTTTTACAGAGTTTTGATTACTCAAAAGCTTCAATTTTGACCCCTTTGAGGCACAGAAATGACTTTAAACACACTTATTTTAGTTGACAAAGTCATAATTCAAATCCAACAGTCATTTACAGTCAAAAGATTAAATGTTAACATTTCATCCATATTGACCATTTTGGGATCGTTCGGCATGTCCGGAGTCATCGTTTTTCATCCGAAAATTGATTTTTTGGACTGTACCAGAAATGATTCAAAATGTCAATTGGATCGTGCCTCATGTTGAATAACCACTTTTTAAACCCTCACAGTGACCAAAATTGCCATTTTTACAGAGTTTTGCTTACTCAAAAGCTTCAATTTTGACCCCTTTGAGGCACAGAAATGACTTTAAACACACTTATTTTAGTTGACAAAGTCATAATTCACATCCAACAGTCATTTACAGTCAAAAGATTAAATGTTAAAATTTCATCCATATTGACCATTTTGGGATCGTTCGACATGTCCGGAGTCATCGTTTTTCATCCGAAAATTTATTTTTTGGACTGTACCAGAAATGATTCAAAATGTCAATTGGATCGTGCCTCATGTTGAATAACCACTTTTTAAACCCTCACAGTGACCAAAATTGCCATTTTTACAGAGTTTTGATTACTCAAAAGCTTCAATTTTGACCCCTTTGAGGCACAGAAATGACTTTAAACACACTTATTTTAGTTGACAAAGTCATAATTCACATACAACAGTCATTTACAGTCAAAAGATTAAATGTTAAAATTTCATCCATATTGACCATTTTTGGATCGTTCGGCATGTCCGGAGTCATCGTTTTTCATCCGAAAATTGATTTTTTGGACTGTACCAAAAATGATTCAAAATGTCAATTGGATCGTGCCTCATGTTGAATAACCACTTTTTAAACCCTCACAGTGACCAAAATTGCCATTTTAAAGAGTTTTGATTACTCAAGAGCTTCAATTTTGACCCCTTTGAGGCACAGAAATGACTTTAAAAACACGTATTTTAGTTGACAAAGTCATAATTCACATCCAACAGTCATTTACAGTCAAAAGATTAAATGTTAAAATTTCATCCATATTGACCATTTTGGGATCATTCGACATGTCCGGAGTCATCGTTTTTCATCCGAAAATTGATTTTTTGGACTGTACCAGAAATGATTCGAAATGTCAATTGGATCGTGCCTCATGTTGAATAACCACTTTTTAAACCCTCACAGTGACCAAAATTGCCATTTTTACAGAGTTTTGCTTACTCAAAAGCTTCAATTTTGACCCCTTTGAGGCACAGAAATGACTTTAAACACACTTATTTTAGTTGACAAAGTCATAATTCACATCCAACAGTCATTTACAGTCAAAAGATTAAATGTTAAAATTTCATCCATATTGACCATTTTGGGATCGTTCGACATGTCCGGAGTCATCGTTTTTCATCGGAAAATTGATTTTTTGGACTGTACCAAAAATGATTCAAAATGGCAATTGAATCGTGCCTCATGTTGAATAACCACTTTTTAAACCCTCAGAGTGACCAAAATTGCCATTTTTACAGAGTTTTGATTACTCAAAAGCTTCAATTTTGACCCCTTTGAGGCACAGAAATGACTTTAAACACACTTATTTTAGTTGACAAAGTCATAATTCACATACAACAGTCATTTACAGTCAAAAGATTAAATGTTAAAATTTCATCCATATTGACCATTTTGGGATCGTTCGGCATGTCTGGAGTCATCGTTTTTCATCCGAAAATTGATTTTTTGGACTGTACCAGAAATGATTCAAAATGTCAATTGGATCATGCCTCATGTTGAATAACCACTTTTTAAACCCTCACAGTTACCAAAATTGCCATTTTAAAGAGTTTTGATTACTCAAAAGCTTCAATTTTGACCCCTTTGAGGCACAGAAATGACTTTAAACACACTTATTTTAGTGGACAAAGTCATAATTCACATACAACAGTCATTTACAGTCAAAAGATTAAATGTTAAAATTTCATCCATATTGACCATTTTGGGATCGTTCGGCATGTCCGGAGTCATCGTTTTTCATCCGAAAATTGATTTTTTGGACTGTACCAAAAATGATTTAAAATGTCAATTGGATCGTGCCTCATGTTGAATAACCACTTTTTAAACCCTCACAGTGACCAAAATTGCCATTTTAAAGAGTTTTGATTACTCAAAAGCTTCAATTTTGACCCCTTGGAGGCACAGAAATGACTTTAAAAACCCGTATTTTAGTTGACAAAGTCATAATTCACATCCAACAGTCATTTACAGTCAAAAGATTAAATGTTAAAATTTCATCCATATTGACCATTTTGGGATCATTCGACATGTCCGGAGTCATCGTTTTTCATCCGAAAATTGATTTTTTGGACTGTACCAGAAATGATTCAAAATGTCAATTGGATCGTGCCTCATGTTGAATAACCACTTTTTAAACCCTCACAGTGACCAAAATTGCCATTTTTACAGAGTTTTGCTTACTCAAAAGCTTCAATTTTGACCCCTTTGAGGCACAGAAATGACTTTAAACACACTTATTTTAGTTGACAAAGTCATAATTCACATCCAACAGTCATTTACAGTCAAAAGATTAAATGTTAAAATTTCATCCATATTGACCATTTTGGGATCGTTCGACATGTCCGGAGTCATTGTTTTTCATCGGAAAATTGATTTTTTGGACTGTACCAAAAATGATTCAAAATGGCAATTGAATCGTGCCTCATGTTGAATAACCACTTTTTAAACCCTCAGAGTGACCAAAATTGCCATTTTTACAGAGTTTTGATTACTCAAAAGCTTCAATTTTGACCCCTTTGAGGCACAGAAATGACTTTAAACACACTTATTTTAGTTGACAAAGTCATAATTCACATCCAACAGTCATTTACAGTCAAAAGATTAAATGTTAAAATTTCATCCATATTGACCATTTTGGGATCGTTCGGCATGTCCGGAGTCATCGTTTTTCATCCGAAAAATTATTTTTTGGACTGTACCAGAAATGATTCAAAATGTCAATTGGATCGTGCCTCATGTTGAATAACCACTTTTTAAACCCACACAGTGACCAAAATTGCCATTTTTACAGAGTTTTGATTACTCAAAAGCTTCAATTTTGACCCCTTTGAGGCACAGAAATGACTTTAAACACACTTATTTTAGTTGACAAAGTCATAATTCACATCCAACAGTCATTTACAGTCAAAAGATTAAATGTTAAAATTTCATCCATATTGACCATTTTGGGATCGTTCGACATGTCCGGAGTTATTGTTTTTCATCCGAAAATTGATTTTTTGGACTGTACCAAAAATGATTCAAAATGGCAATTGGATCGTGCCTCATGTTGAATAACCACTTTTTAAACCCTCAGAGTGACCAAAATTGCCATTTTTACAGAGTTTTGATTACTCAAAAGCTGCAATTTTGACCCCTTTGAGGCACAGAAATGACTTTAAACACATGTATTTTAGTTGACAAAGTCATAATTCACATCCAAAAGTCATTTACAGTCAAAAGATTAAATGTTAAAATTTCATCCATATTGACCATTTTGGGATCATTCGACATGTCCGGAGTCATCGTTTTTCATCCGAAAATTGATTTTTTGGACTGTACCAAAAATCATTCAAAATGTCAATTGGATCGTGCCTCATGTTGAATAACCACTTTTTAAACCCTCACAGTGACCAAAATTGCCAATTTTACAGAGTTTTGCTTACTCAAAAGCTTCAATTTTGACCCGTTTCAGGCACAGAAATGACTTTAAACACACTTATTTTAGTTGACAAAGTCATAATTCACATCCAACAGTCATTTACAGTCAAAAGATTAAATGTTAAAATTTCATCCATTTTGACCATTTTGGGATCGTTCGACATGTCGGGAGTCATCGTTTTTCATCCGAAAATTGATTTTTTGGACTGTACCAAAAATCATTCAAAATGTCAATTGGATCGTGCCTCATGTTGAATAACCACTTTTTAAACCCTCACAGTGACCAAAATTGCCAATTTTACAGAGTTTTGCTTACTCAAAAGCTTCAATTTTGACCCCTTTGATGCACAGAAATTACTTTAAACACACTTATTTTAGTTGACAAAGTCATAATTCACATCCAACAGTCATTTACAGTCAAAAGATTAAATGTTAAAATTTCATCCATATTGACCATTTTGGGATCGTTCGACATGTCCGGAGTCATCGTTTTTCATCCGAAAATTGATTTTTTGGACTGTACCAAAAATGATTCAAAATGGCAATTGGATCGTGCCTCATGTTGAATAACCACTTTTTAAACCCTCACAGTGACCAAAATTGCCATTTTTACAGAGTTTTGATTACTCAAAAGCTTCAATTTTGACCCCTTTGAGGCACAGAAATGACTTTAAACACACTTATTTTAGTTGACAAAGTCATAATTCACATACAACAGTAATTTACAGTCAAAAGATTAAATGTTAAAATTTCATCCATATTGACCATTTTGGGATCGTTCGACATGTCCGGAGTCATCGTTTTTCATCCGAAAATTGATTTTTTGGACTGTACCAAAAATGATTCAAAATGTCAATTGGATCGTGCCTCATGTTGAATAACCACTTTTTAAACCCTCACAGTGACCAAAATTGCCATTTTTACAGAGTTTTGCTTACTCAAAAGCTTCAATTTTGACCCCTTTGAGGCACAGAAATGACTTTAAACACACTTATTTTAGTTGACAAAGTCATAATTCACATCCAACAGTCATTTACAGTCAAAAGATTAAATGTTAAAATTTCATCCATATTGACCATTTTGGGATCGTTCGACATGTCCGGAGTCATCGTTTTTCATCCGAAAATGTATTTTTTGGACTGTACCAGAAATGATTCAAAATGTCAATTGGATCGTGCCTCATGTTGAATAACCACTTTTTAAACCCTCACAGTGACCAAAATTGCCATTTTTACAGAGTTTTGATTACTCAAAAGCTTCAATTTTGACCCCTTTGAGGCACAGAAATGACTTTAAACACACTTATTTTAGTTGACAAAGTCATAATTCACATACAACAGTCATTTACAGTCAAAAGATTAAATGTTAAAATTTCATCCATATTGACCATTTTTGGATCGTTCGGCATGTCCGGAGTCATCGTTTTTCATCCGAAAATTGATTTTTTGGACTGTACCAAAAATGATTCAAAATGTCAATTGGATCGTGCCTCATGTTGAATAACCACTTTTTAAACCCTCACAGTGACCAAAATTGCCATTTTAAAGAGTTTTGATTACTCAAAAGCTTCAATTTTGACCCCTTTGAGGCACAGAAATGACTTTAAAAACACGTATTTTAGTTGACAAAGTCATAATTCACATCCAACAGTCATTTACAGTCAAAAGATTAAATGTTAAAATTTCATCCATATTGACCATTTTGGGATCATTCGACATGTCCGGAGTCATCGTTTTTCATCCGAAAATTGATTTTTTGGACTGTACCAGAAATGATTCGAAATGTCAATTGGATCGTGCCTCATGTTGAATAACCACTTTTTAAACCCTCAGAGTGACCAAAATTGCCATTTTTACAGAAATTTGATTACTCAAAAGCTTCAATTTTGACCCCTTTGAGGCACAGAAATGACTTTAAACACACTTATTTTAGTTGACAAAGTCATAATTCACATACAACAGTCATTTACAGTCAAAAGATTAAATGTTAAAATTTCATCCTATTGACCATTTTGGGATCATTCGACATGTCCGGAGTCATCGTTTTTCATCCGAAAATTGATCTTTTGGACTGTACCAGAAATGATTCAAAATGTCAATTGGATCGTGCCTCATGTTGAATAACCACTTTTTAAACCCTCACAGTGACCAAAATTGCCATTTTTACAGAGTTTTGCTTACTCAAAAGCTTCAATTTTGACCCCTTTGAGGCACAGAAATGACTTTAAACACAATTATTTTAGTTGATAAAGTCATAATTCACATCCAACAGTCATTTACAGTCAAAAGATTAAATGTTAAAATTTCATCCATATTGACCATTTTGGGATCGTTCGACATGTCCGGAGTCATCGTTTTTCATCGGAAAATTGATTTTTTGGACTGTACCAAAAATGATTCAAAATGGCAATTGAATCGTGCCTCATGTTGAATAACCACTTTTTAAACCCTCAGAGTGACCAAAATTGCCATTTTTACAGAGTTTTGATTACTCAAAAGCTTCAATTTTGACCCCTTTGAGGCACAGAAATGACTTTAAACACACTTATTTTAGTTGACAAAGTCATAATTCACATCCAACAGTCATTTACAGTCAAAAGATTAAATGTTAAAATTTCATCCATATTGACCATTTTGGGATCGTTCGGCATGTCCGGAGTCATCGTTTTTCATCCGAAAATTTATTTTTTGGACTGTACCAGAAATGATTCAAAATGTCAATTGGATCGTGCCTCATGTTGAATAACCACTTTTTAAACCCTCACAGTGACCAAAATTGCCATTTTTACAGAGTTTTGATTACTCAAAAGCTTCAATTTTGACCCCTTTGAGGCACAGAAATGACTTTAAACACACTTATTTTAGTTGACAAAGTCGTAATTCACATACAACAGTCATTTACAGTCAAAAGATTAAATGTTAAAATTTCATCCATATTGACCATTTTGGGATCGTTCGGCATGTCCGGAGTCATCGTTTTTCATCCGAAAATTGATTTTTTGGACTGTACCAAAAATTATTCAAAATGTCAATTGGATCGTGCCTCATGTTGAATAACCACTTTTTAAACCCTCACAGTGACCAAAATTGCCATTTTTACAGAGTTTTGATTACTCAAAAGCTTCAATTTTGACCCCTTTGAGGCACAGAAATGACTTTAAACACACTTATTTTAGTTGACAAAGTCATAATTCACATACAACAGTCATTTACAGTCAAAAGATTAAATGTTAAAATTTCATCCATATTGACCATTTTGGGATCGTTCGGCATGTCCGGAGTCATCGTTTTTCATCCGAAAATTGATTTTTTGGACTGTACCAAAAATGATTCAAAATGTCAATTGGATCGTGCCTCATGTTGAATAACCACTTTTTAAACCCTCACAGTGACCAAAAATGCCATTTTAAAGAGTTTTGATTACTCAAAAGCTTCAATTTTGACCCCTTTGAGGCACAGAAATGACTTTAAAAACCCGTATTTTAGTTGACAAAGTCATAATTCACATCCAACAGTAATTTACAGTCAAAAGATTAAATGTTAAAATTTCATCCATATTGACCATTTTGGGATCATTCGACATGTCCGGAGTCATCGTTTTTCATCCGAAAATTGATTTTTTGGACTGTACCAGAAATGATTCAAAATGTCAATTGGATCGTGCCTCATGTTGAATAACCACTTTTTAAACCCTCAGAGTGACCAAAATTGCCATTTTTACAGAGTTTTGATTACTCAAAAGCTTCAATTTTGACCCCTTTGAGGCACAGAAATGACTTTAAACACACATATTTTAGTTGACAAAGTCATAATTCAAATCCAACAGTCATTTACAGTCAAAAGATTAAATGTTAAAATTTCATCCATATTGACCATTTTGGGATCGTTCGGCATGTCCGGAATCATCGTTTTTCATCCGAAAATTGATTTTTTGGACTGTACCAGAAATGATTCAAAATGTCAATTGGATCGTGCCTCATGTTGAATAACCACTTTTTAAACCCTCACAGTGACCAAAATAGCCATTTTTACAGAGTTTTGCTTACTCAAAAGCTTCAATTTTGACCCCTTTGAGGCACAGAAATGACTTTAAACACACTTATTTTAGTTGACAAAGTCATAATTCACATCCAACAGTCATTTACAGTCAAAAGATTAAATGTTAAAATTTCATCCATATTGACCATTTTGGGATCGTTCGACATGTCCGGAGTCATCGTTTTTCATCCGAAAATTGATTTTTTGGACTGTACCAAAAATGATTCAAAATGGCAATTGGATCGTGCCTCATGTTGAATAACCACTTTTTAAACCCTCAGAGTGACCAAAATTAACATTTTTACAGAGTTTTGATTACTCAAAAGCTTCAATTTTGACCCCTTTGAGGCACAGAAATGACTTTAAACACACTTATTTTAGTTGACAAAGTCATAATTCACATCCAACAGTCATTTACAGTCAAAAGATTAAATGTTAAAATTTCATCCATATTGACCATTTTGGGATCGTTCGGCATGTCCGGAGTCATCGTTTTTCATCCGAAAATTAATTTTTTGGACTGTACCAGAAATGATTCAAAATGTCAATTGGATCGTGCCTCATGTTGAATAACCACTTTTTAAACCCTCACAGTGACCAAAATTGCCATTTTTACAGAGTTTTGATTACTCAAAAGCTTCAATTTTGACCCCTTTGAGGCACAGAAATGACTTTAAACACACTTATTTTAGTTGACAAAGTCATAATTCAAATCCAACAGTCATTTACAGTCAAAAGATTAAATGTTAACATTTCATCCATATTGACCATTTTGGGATCGTTCGGCATGTCCGGAGTCATCGTTTTTCATCCGAAAATTGATTTTTTGGACTGTACCAGAAATGATTCAAAATGTCAATTGGATCGTGCCTCATGTTGAATAACCACTTTTTAAACCCTCACAGTGACCAAAATTGCCATTTTTACAGAGTTTTGCTTACTCAAAAGCTTCAATTTTGACCCCTTTGAGGCACAGAAATGACTTTAAACACACTTATTTTAGTTGACAAAGTCATAATTCACATCCAACAGTCATTTACAGTCAAAAGATTAAATGTTAAAATTTCATCCATATTGACCATTTTGGGATCGTTCGACATGTCCGGAGTCATCGTTTTTCATCCGAAAATTTATTTTTTGGACTGTACCAGAAATGATTCAAAATGTCAATTGGATCGTGCCTCATGTTGAATAACCACTTTTTAAACCCTCACAGTGACCAAAATTGCCATTTTTACAGAGTTTTGATTACTCAAAAGCTTCAATTTTGACCCCTTTGAGGCACAGAAATGACTTTAAACACACTTATTTTAGTTGACAAAGTCATAATTCACATACAACAGTCATTTACAGTCAAAAGATTAAATGTTAAAATTTCATCCATATTGACCATTTTTGGATCGTTCGGCATGTCCGGAGTCATCGTTTTTCATCCGAAAATTGATTTTTTGGACTGTACCAAAAATGATTCAAAATGTCAATTGGATCGTGCCTCATGTTGAATAACCACTTTTTAAACCCTCACAGTGACCAAAATTGCCATTTTAAAGAGTTTAGATTACTCAAAAGCTTCAATTTTGACCCCTTTGAGGCACAGAAATGACTTTAAAAACACGTATTTTAGTTGACAAAGTCATAATTCACATCCAACAGTCATTTACAGTCAAAAGATTAAATGTTAAAATTTCATCCATATTGACCATTTTGGGATCATTCGACATGTCCGGAGTCATCGTTTTTCATCCGAAAATTGATTTTTTGGACTGTACCAGAAATGATTCGAAATGTCAATTGGATCGTGCCTCATGTTGAATAACCACTTTTTAAACCCTCACAGTGACCAAAATTGCCATTTTTACAGAGTTTTGCTTACTCAAAAGCTTCAATTTTGACCCCTTTGAGGCACAGAAATGACTTTAAACACACTTATTTTAGTTGACAAAGTCATAATTCACATCCAACAGTCATTTACAGTCAAAAGATTAAATGTTAAAATTTCATCCATATTGACCATTTTGGGATCGTTCGACATGTCCGGAGTCATCGTTTTTCATCGGAAAATTGATTTTTTGGACTGTACCAAAAATGATTCAAAATGGCAATTGAATCGTGCCTCATGTTGAATAACCACTTTTTAAACCCTCAGAGTGACCAAAATTGCCATTTTTACAGAGTTTTGATTACTCAAAAGCTTCAATTTTGACCCCTTTGAGGCACAGAAATGACTTTAAACACACTTATTTTAGTTGACAAAGTCATAATTCACATCCAACAGTCATTTACAGTCAAAAGATTAAATGTTAAAATTTCATCCATATTGACCATTTTGGGATCGTTCGGCATGTCCGGAGTCATCGTTTTTCATCCGAAAATTTATTTTTTGGACTGTACCAGAAATGATTCAAAATGTCAATTGGATCGTGCCTCATGTTGAATAACCACTTTTTAAACCCTCACAGTGACCAAAATTGCCATTTTTACAGAGTTTTGATTACTCAAAAGCTTCAATTTTGACCCCTTTGAGGCACAGAAATGACTTTAAACACACTTATTTTAGTTGACAAAGTCATAATTCACATACAACAGTCATTTACAGTCAAAAGATTAAATGTTAAAATTTCATCCATATTGACCATTTTGGGATCGTTCGGCATGTCCGGAGTCATCGTTTTTCATCCGAAAATTGATTTTTTGGACTGTACCAAAAATGATTCAAAATGTCAATTGGATCGTGCCTCATGTTGAATAACCACTTTTTAAACCCTCACAGTGACCAAAATTGCCATTTTAAAGAGTTTTGATTACTCAAAAGCTTCAATTTTGACCCCTTTGAGGCACAGAAATGACTTTAAAAACACTTATTTTAGTTGACAAAGTCATAATTCACATCCAACAGTCATTTACAGTCAAAAGATTAAATGTTAAAATTTCATCCATATTGACCATTTTGGGATCATTCGACATGTCCGGAGTCATCGTTTTTCATCCGAAAATTGATTTTTTGGACTGTACCAGAAATGATTCGAAATGTCAATTGGATCGTGCCTCATGTTGAATAACCACTTTTTAAACCCTCAGAGTGACCAAAATTGCCATTTTTACAGAGTTTTGCTTACTCAAAAGCTTCAATTTTGACCCCTTTGAGGCACAGAAATGACTTTAAACACACTTATTTTAGTTGACAAAGTCATAATTCACATCCAACAGTCATTTACAGTCAAAAGATTAAATGTTAAAATTTCATCCATATTGACCATTTTGGGATCGTTCGACATGTCCGGAGTCATCGTTTTTCATCGGAAAATTGATTTTTTGAACTGTACCAAAAATGATTCAAAATGGCAATTGAATCGTGCCTCATGTTGAAGAACCACTTTTTAAACCCTCAGAGTGACCAAAATTGCCATTTTTACTGAGTTTTGATTACTCAAAAGCTTCAATTTTGACCCCTTTGAGGCACAGAAATGACTTTAAACACACTTATTTTAGTTGACAAAGTCATAATTCACATCCAACAGTCATTTACAGTCAAAAGATTAAATGTTAAAATTTCATCCATATTGACCATTTTGGGATCGTTCGGCATGTCCGGAGTCATCGTTTTTCATCCGAAAATTTATTTTTTGGACTGTACCAGAAATGATTCAAAATGTCAATTGGATCGTGCCTCATGTTGAATAACCACTTTTTAAACCCTCACAGTGACCAAAATTGCCATTTTTACAGAGTTTTGATTACTCAAAAGCTTCAATTTTGACCCCTTTGAGGCACAGAAATGACTTTAAACACACTTATTTTAGTTGACAAAGTCATAATTCACATACAACAGTCATTTACAGTCAAAAGATTAAATGTTAAAATTTCATCCATATTGACCATTTTGGGATCGTTCGACATGTCCGGAGTCATCGTTTTTCATCCAAAAATTGATTTTTTGGACTGTACCAGAAATGATTCAAAATGTCAATTGGATCGTGCCTCATGTTGAATAACCACTTTTTAAACCCTCACAGTGACCAAAATTGCCATTTTTACAGAGTTTTGATTACTCAAAAGCTTCAATTTTGACCCCTTTGAGGCACAGAAATGACTTTAAACACACTTATTTTAGTTGACAAAGTCATAATTCACATACAACAGTCATTTACAGTCAAAAGATTAAATGTTAAAATTTCATCCATATTGACCATTTTGGGATCGTTCGGCATGTCCGGAGTCATCGTTTTTCATCCGAAAATTGATTTTTTGGACTGTACCAAAAATGATTCAAAATGTCAATTGGATCGTGCCTCATGTTGAATAACCACTTTTTAAACCCTCACAGTGACCAAAAATGCCATTTTAAAGAGTTTTGATTACTCAAAAGCTTCAATTTTGACCCCTTTGAGGCACAGAAATGACTTTAAAAACCTGTATTTTAGTTGACAAAGTCATAATTCACATCCAACAGTAATTTACAGTCAAAAGATTAAATGTTAAAATTTCATCCATATTGACCATTTTGGGATCATTCGACATGTCCGGAGTCATCGTTTTTCATCCGAAAATTGATTTTTTGGACTGTACCAGAAATGATTCAAAATGTCAATTGGATCGTGCCTCATGTTGAATAACCACTTTTTAAACCCTCACAGTGACCAAAATTGCCATTTTTACAGAGTTTTGCTTACTCAAAAGCTTCAATTTTGACCCCTTTGAGGCACAGAAATGACTTTAAACACACTTATTTTAGTTGACAAAGTCATAATTCACATCCAACAGTCATTTACAGTCAAAAGATTAAATGTTAAAATTTCATCCATATTGACCATTTTGGGATCGTTCGACATGTCCGGAGTCATCGTTTTTCATCGGAAAATTGATTTTTTGGACTGTACCAAAAATGATTCAAAATGGCAATTGAATCGTGCCTCATGTTGAATAACCACTTTTTAAACCCTCAGAGTGACCAAAATTGCCATTTTTACAGAGTTTTGATTACTCAAAAGCTTCAATTTTGACCCCTTTGAGGCACAGAAATGACTTTAAACACACTTATTTTAGTTGACAAAGTCATAATTCACATCCAACAGTCATTTACAGTCAAAAGATTAAATGTTAAAATTTCATCCATATTGACCATTTTGGGATCGTTCGGCATGTCCGGAGTCATCGTTTTTCATCCGAAAAATTATTTTTTGGACTGTACCAGAAATGATTCAAAATGTCAATTGGATCGTGCCTCATGTTGAATAACCACTTTTTAAACCCTCACAGTGACCAAAATTGCCATTTTTACAGAGTTTTGATTACTCAAAAGCTTCAATTTTGACCCCTTTGAGGCACAGAAATGACTTTAAACACACTTATTTTAGTTGACAAAGTCATAATTCACATACAACAGTCATTTACAGTCAAAAGATTAAATGTTAAAATTTCATCCATATTGACCATTTTGGGATCGTTCGACATGTCCGGAGTTATTGTTTTTCATCCGAAAATTGATTTTTTGGACTGTACCAAAAATGATTCAAAATGGCAATTGGATCGTGCCTCATGTTGAATAACCACTTTTTAAACCCTCAGAGTGACCAAAATTGCCATTTTTACAGAGTTTTGATTACTCAAAAGCTGCAATTTTGACCCCTTTGAGGCACAGAAATGACTTTAAACACATGTATTTTAGTTGACAAAGTCATAATTCACATCCAAAAGTCATTTACAGTCAAAAGATTAAATGTTAAAATTTCATCCATATTGACCATTTTGGGATCGTTCGACATGTCCGGAGTCATCGTTTTTCATCCGAAAATTGATTTTTTGGACTGTACCAAAAATCATTCAAAATGTCAATTGGATCGTGCCTCATGTTGAATAACCACTTTTTAAACCCTCACAGTGACCAAAATTGCCAATTTTACAGAGTTTTGCTTACTCAAAAGCTTCAATTTTGACCCGTTTCAGGCACAGAAATGACTTTAAACACACTTATTTTAGTTGACAAAGTCATAATTCACATCCAACAGTCATTTACAGTCAAAAGATTAAATGTTAAAATTTCATCCATTTTGACCATTTTGGGATCGTTCGACATGTCCGGAGTCATCGTTTTTCATCCGAAAATTGATTTTTTGGACTGTACCAAAAATCATTCAAAATGTCAATTGGATCGTGCCTCATGTTGAATAACCACTTTTTAAACCCTCACAGTGACCAAAATTGC
This sequence comes from Lissotriton vulgaris, assembly GCF_964263255.1. Classification (NCBI taxonomy): domain Eukaryota; kingdom Metazoa; phylum Chordata; class Amphibia; order Caudata; family Salamandridae; genus Lissotriton; species Lissotriton vulgaris. The sequence continues at coordinate 613,262 of NW_028246030.1, read as the reverse complement.
CAATTTTACAGAGTTTTGCTTACTCAAAAGCTTCAATTTTGACCCCTTTGAGGCACAGAAATTACTTTAAACACACTTATTTTAGTTGACAAAGTCATAATTCACATCCAACAGTCATTTACAGTCAAAAGATTAAATGTTAAAATTTCATCCATATTGACCATTTTGGGATCGTTCGACATGTCTGGAGTCATCGTTTTTCATCCGAAAATTGATTTTTTGGACTGTACCAAAAATGATTCAAAATGGCAATTGGATCGTGCCTCATGTTGAATAACCACTTTTTAAACCCTCACAGTGACCAAAAATGCCATTTTAAAGAGTTTTGATTACTCAAAAGCTTCAATTTTGACCCCTTTGAGGCACAGAAATGACTTTAAAAACCCGTATTTTAGTTGACAAAGTCATAATTCACATCCAACAGTAATTTACAGTCAAAAGATTAAATGTTAAAATTTCATCCATATTGACCATTTTGGGATCATTCGACATGTCCGGAGTCATCGTTTTTCATCCGAAAATTGATTTTTTGGACTGTACCAGAAATGATTCAAAATGTCAATTGGATCGTGCCTCATGTTGAATAACCACTTTTTAAACCCTCACAGTGACCAAAATTGCCATTTTTACAGAGTTTTGCTTACTCAAAAGCTTCAATTTTGACCCCTTTGAGGCACAGAAATGACTTTAAACACACTTATTTTAGTTGACAAAGTCATAATTCACATCCAACAGTCATTTACAGTCAAAAGATTAAATGTTAAAATTTCATCCATATTGACCATTTTGGGATCGTTCGACATGTCCGGAGTCATCGTTTTTCATCGGAAAATTGATTTTTTGGACTGTACCAAAAATGATTCAAAATGGCAATTGAATCGTGCCTCATGTTGAATAACCACTTTTTAAACCCTCAGAGTGACCAAAATTGCCATTTTTACAGAGTTTTGATTACTCAAAAGCTTCAATTTTGACCCCTTTGAGGCACAGAAATGACTTTAAACACACTTATTTTAGTTGACAAAGTCATAATTCACATCCAACAGTCATTTACAGTCAAAAGATTTAATGTTAAAATTTCATCCATATTGACCATTTTGGGATCGTTCGGCATGTCCGGAGTCATCGTTTTTCATCCGAAAAATTATTTTTTGGACTGTACCAGAAATGATTCAAAATGTCAATTGGATCGTGCCTCATGTTGAATAACCACTTTTTAAACCCTCACAGTGACCAAAATTGCCATTTTTACAGAGTTTTGATTACTCAAAAGCTTCAATTTTGACCCCTTTGAGGCACAGAAATGACTTTAAACACACTTATTTTAGTTGACAAAGTCATAATTCACATACAACAGTCATTTACAGTCAAAAGATTAAATGTTAAAATTTCATCCATATTGACCATTTTGGGATCGTTCGACATGTCCGGAGTTATTGTTTTTCATCCGAAAATTGATTTTTTGGACTGTACCAAAAATGATTCAAAATGGCAATTGGATCGTGCCTCATGTTGAATAACCACTTTTTAAACCCTCAGAGTGACCAAACTTGCCATTTTTACAGAGTTTTGATTACTCAAAAGCTGCAATTTTGACCCCTTTGAGGCACAGAAATGACTTTAAACACATGTATTTTAGTTGACAAAGTCATAATTCACATCCAACAGTCATTTACAGTCAAAAGATTAAATGTTAAAATTTCATCCATTTTGACCATTTTGGGATCGTTCGACATGTCCGGAGTCATCGTTTTTCATCCGAAAATTGATTTTTTGGACTGTACCAAAAATCATTCAAAATGTCAATTGGATCGTGCCTCATGTTGAATAACCACTTTTTAAACCCTCACAGTGACCAAAATTGCCAATTTTACAGAGTTTTGCTTACTCAAAAGCTTCAATTTTGACCCCTTTGAGGCACAGAAATTACTTTAAACACACTTATTTTAGTTGACAAAGTCATAATTCACATCCAACAGTCATTTACAGTCAAAAGATTAAATGTTAAAATTTCATCCATATTGACCATTTTGGGATCGTTCGACATGTCCGGAGTCATCGTTTTTCATCCGAAAATTGATTTTTTGGACTGTACCAAAAATGATTCAAAATGGCAATTGGATCGTGCCTCATGTTGAATAACCACTTTTTAAACCCTCACAGTGACCAAAATTGCCATTTTTACAGAGTTTTGATTACTCAAAAGCTTCAATTTTGACCCCTTTGAGGCACAGAAATGACTTTAAACACACTTATTTTAGTTGACAAAGTCATAATTCACATACAACAGTAATTTACAGTCAAAAGATTAAATGTTAAAATTTCATCCATATTGACCATTTTGGGATCGTTCGACATGTCCGGAGTCATCGTTTTTCATCCGAAAATTGATTTTTTGGACTGTACCAAAAATGATTCAAAATGTCAATTGGATCGTGCCTCATGTTGAATAACCACTTTTTAAACCCTCACAGTGACCAAAATTGCCATTTTTACAGAGTTTTGATTACTCAAAAGCTTCAATTTTGACCCCTTTGAGGCACAGAAATGACTTTAAACACACTTATTTTAGTTGACAAAGTCATAATTCACATCCAACAGTCATTTACAGTCAAAAGATTAAATGTTAAAATTTCATCCATATTGACCATTTTGGGATCGTTCGACATGTCCGGAGTTATCGTTTTTCATCCGAAAATTGATTTTTTGGACTGTACCAGAAATGATTCGAAATGTCAATTGGATCGTGCCTCATGTTGAATAACTACTTTTTAAACCCTCACAGTGACCAAAATTGCCATTTTTACAGAGTTTTGCTTACTCAAAAGCTTCAATTTTGACCCCTTTGAGGCACAGAAATGACTTTAAACACACTTATTTTAGTTGACAAAGTCATAATTCACATCCAACAGTCATTTACAGTCAAAAGATTAAATGTTAAAATTTCATCCATATTGACCATTTTGGGATCGTTCGACATGTCCGGAGTCATCGTTTTTCATCGGAAATTTTTTTTGAACTGTACCAAAAATGATTCAAAATGGCAATTGAATCGTGCCTCATGTTGAATAACCACTTTTTAAACCCTCAGAGTGACCAAAATTGCCATTTTTACAGAGTTTTGATTACTCAAAAGCTTCAATTTTGACCCCTTTGAGGCACAGAAATGACTTTAAACACACTTATTTTAGTTGACAAAGTCATAATTCACATCCAACAGTCATTTACAGTCAAAAGATTAAATGTTAAAATTTCATCCATATTGACCATTTTGGGATCGTTCGGCATGTCCGGAGTCATCGTTTTTCATCCGAAAATTTATTTTTTGGACTGTACCAGAAATGATTCAAAATGTCAATTGGATCGTGCCTCATGTTGAATAACCACTTTTTAAACCCTCACAGTGACCAAAATTGCCATTTTTACAGAGTTTTGATTACTCAAAAGCTTCAATTTTGACCCCTTTGAGGCACAGAAATGACTTTAAACACACTTATTTTAGTTGACAAAGTCATAATTCACATACAACAGTCATTTACAGTCAAAAGATTAAATGTTAAAATTTCATCCATATTGACCATTTTGGGATCGTTCGGCATGTCCGGAGTCATCGTTTTTCATCCGAAAATTGATTTTTCGGACTGTACCAAAAATGATTTAAAATGTCAATTGGATCGTGCCTCATGTTGAATAACCACTTTTTAAACCCTCACAGTGACCAAAATTGCCATTTTAAAGAGTTTTGATTACTCAAAAGCTTCAATTTTGACCCCTTGGAGGCACAGAAATGACTTTAAAAACCCGTATTTTAGTTGACAAAGTCATAATTCACATCCAACAGTCATTTACAGTCAAAAGATTAAATGTTAAAATTTCATCCATTTTGACCATTTTGGGATCGTTCGACATGTCGGGAGTCATCGTTTTTCATCCGAAAATTGATTTTTTGGACTGTACCAAAAATCATTCAAAATGTCAATTGGATCGTGCCTCATGTTGAATAACCACTTTTTAAACCCTCACAGTGACCAAAATTGCCAATTTTACAGAGTTTTGCTTACTCAAAAGCTTCAATTTTGACCCCTTTGATGCACAGAAATTACTTTAAACACACTTATTTTAGTTGACAAAGTCATAATTCACATCCAACAGTCATTTACAGTCAAAAGATTAAATGTTAAAATTTCATCCATATTGACCATTTTGGGATCGTTCGACATGTCCGGAGTCATCGTTTTTCATCCGAAAATTGATTTTTTGGACTGTACCAAAAATGATTCAAAATGGCAATTGGATCGTGCCTCATGTTGAATAACCACTTTTTAAACCCTCACAGTGACCAAAATTGCCATTTTTACAGAGTTTTGATTACTCAAAAGCTTCAATTTTGACCCCTTTGAGGCACAGAAATGACTTTAAACACACTTATTTTAGTTGACAAAGTCATAATTCACATACAACAGTAATTTACAGTCAAAAGATTAAATGTTAAAATTTCATCCATATTGACCATTTTGGGATCGTTCGACATGTCCGGAGTCATCGTTTTTCATCCGAAAATTGATTTTTTGGACTGTACCAAAAATGATTCAAAATGTCAATTGGATCGTGCCTCATGTTGAATAACCACTTTTTAAACCCTCACAGTGACCAAAATTGCCATTTTTACAGAGTTTTGATTACTCAAAAGCTTCAATTTTGACCCCTTTGAGGCACAGAAATGACTTTAAACACACTTATTTTAGTTGACAAAGTCATAATTCACATCCAACAGTCATTTACAGTCAAAAGATTAAATGTTAAAATTTCATCCATATTGACCATTTTGGGATCGTTCGACATGTCCGGAGTTATCGTTTTTCATCCGAAAATTGATTTTTTGGACTGTACCAGAAATGATTCGAAATGTCAATTGGATCGTGCCTCATGTTGAATAACCACTTTTTAAACCCTCACAGTGACCAAAATTGCCATTTTTACAGAGTTTTGCTTACTCAAAAGCTTCAATTTTGACCCCTTTGAGGCACAGAAATGACTTTAAACACACTTATTTTAGTTGACAAAGTCATAATTCACATCCAACAGTCATTTACAGTCAAAAGATTAAATGTTAAAATTTCATCCATATTGACCATTTTGGGATCGTTCGACATGTCCGGAGTCATCGTTTTTCATCGGAAAATTGATTTTTTGAACTGTACCAAAAATGATTCAAAATGGCAATTGAATCGTGCCTCATGTTGAATAACCACTTTTTAAACCCTCAGAGTGACCAAAATTGCCATTTTTACAGAGTTTTGATTACTCAAAAGCTTCAATTTTGACCCCTTTGAGGCACAGAAATGACTTTAAACACACTTATTTTAGTTGACAAAGTCATAATTCACATCCAACAGTCATTTACAGTCAAAAGATTAAATGTTAAAATTTCATCCATATTGACCATTTTGGGATCGTTCAGCATGTCCGGAGTCATCGTTTTTCATCCGAAAATGTATTTTTTGGACTGTACCAGAAATGATTCAAAATGTCAATTGGATCGTGCCTCATGTTGAATAACCACTTTTTAAACCCTCACAGTGACCAAAATTGCCATTTTTACAGAGTTTTGATTACTCAAAAGCTTCAATTTTGACCCCTTTGAGGCACAGAAATGACTTTAAACACACTTATTTTAGTTGACAAAGTCATAATTCACATACAACAGTCATTTACAGTCAAAAGATTAAATGTTAAAATTTCATCCATATTGACCATTTTGGGATCGTTCGGCATGTCCGGAGTCATCGTTTTTCATCCGAAAATTGATTTTTTGGACTGTACCAAAAATGATTTAAAATGTCAATTGGATCGTGCCTCATGTTGAATAACCACTTTTTAAACCCTCACAGTGACCAAAATTGCCATTTTAAAGAGTTTTGATTACTCAAAAGCTTCAATTTTGACCCCTTGGAGGCACAGAAATGACTTTAAAAACCCGTATTTTAGTTGACAAAGTCATAATTCACATCCAACAGTCATTTACAGTCAAAAGATTAAATGTTAAAATTTCATCCATATTGACCATTTTGGGATCGTTCGACATGTCCGGAGTCATTGTTTTTCATCGGAAAATTGATTTTTTGGACTGTACCAAAAATGATTCAAAATGGCAATTGAATCGTGCCTCATGTTGAATAACCACTTTTTAAACCCTCAGAGTGACCAAAATTGCCATTTTTACAGAGTTTTGATTACTCAAAAGCTTCAATTTTGACCCCTTTGAGGCACAGAAATGACTTTAAACACACTTATTTTAGTTGACAAAGTCATAATTCACATCCAACAGTCATTTACAGTCAAAAGATTAAATGTTAAAATTTCATCCATATTGACCATTTTGGGATCGTTCGGCATGTCCGGAGTCATCGTTTTTCATCCGAAAAATTATTTTTTGGACTGTACCAGAAATGATTCAAAATGTCAATTGGATCGTGCCTCATGTTGAATAACCACTTTTTAAACCCACACAGTGACCAAAATTGCCATTTTTACAGAGTTTTTATTACTCAAAAGCTTCAATTTTGACCCCTTTGAGGCACAGAAATGACTTTAAACACACTTATTTTAGTTGACAAAGTCATAATTCACATCCAACAGTCATTTACAGTCAAAAGATTAAATGTTAAAATTTCATCCATATTGACCATTTTGGGATCGTTCGACATGTCCGGAGTTATTGTTTTTCATCCGAAAATTGATTTTTTGGACTGTACCAAAAATGATTCAAAATGGCAATTGGATCGTGCCTCATGTTGAATAACCACTTTTTAAACCCTCAGAGTGACCAAAATTGCCATTTTTACAGAGTTTTGATTACTCAAAAGCTGCAATTTTGACCCCTTTGAGGCACAGAAATGACTTTAAACACATGTATTTTAGTTGACAAAGTCATAATTCACATCCAAAAGTCATTTACAGTCAAAAGATTAAATGTTAAAATTTCATCCATATTGACCATTTTGGGATCGTTCGACATGTCCGGAGTCATCGTTTTTCATCCGAAAATTGATTTTTTGGACTGTACCAAAAATCATTCAAAATGTCAATTGGATCGTGCCTCATGTTGAATAACCACTTTTTAAACCCTCACAGTGACCAAAATTGCCAATTTTACAGAGTTTTGCTTACTCAAAAGCTTCAATTTTGACCCGTTTCAGGCACAGAAATGACTTTAAACACACTTATTTTAGTTGACAAAGTCATAATTCACATCCAACAGTCATTTACAGTCAAAAGATTAAATGTTAAAATTTCATCCATTTTGACTATTTTGGGATTGTTCGACATGTCCGGAGTCATCGTTTTTCATCCGAAAATTGATTTTTTGGACTGTACCAAAAATCATTCAAAATGTCAATTGGATCGTGCCTCATGTTGAATAACCACTTTTTAAACCCTCACAGTGACCAAAATTGCCAATTTTACAGAGTTTTGCTTACTCAAAAGCTTCAATTTTGACCCCTTTGAGGCACAGAAATGACTTTAAACACACTTATTTTAGTTGACAAAGTCATAATTCACATACAACAGTAATTTACAGTCAAAAGATTAAATGTTAAAATTTCATCCATATTGACCATTTTGGGATCGTTCGACATGTCCGGAGTCATCGTTTTTCATCCGAAAATTGATTTTTTGGACTGTACCAAAAATGATTCAAAATGTCAATTGGATCGTGCCTCATGTTGAATAACCACTTTTTAAACCCTCACAGTGACCAAAATTGCCATTTTTACAGAGTTTTGATTACTCAAAAGCTTCAATTTTGACCCCTTTGAGGCACAGAAATGACTTTAAACACACTTATTTTAGTTGACAAAGTCATAATTCACATCCAACAGTCATTTACAGTCAAAAGATTAAATGTTAAAATTTCATCCATATTGACCATTTTGGGATCGTTCGACATGTCCGGAGTTATCGTTTTTCATCCGAAAATTGATTTTTTGGACTGTACCAGAAATGATTCGAAATGTCAATTGGATCGTGCCTCATGTTGAATAACCACTTTTTAAACCCTCACAGTGACCAAAATTGCCATTTTTACAGAGTTTTGCTTACTCAAAAGCTTCAATTTTGACCCCTTTGAGGCACAGAAATGACTTTAAACACACTTATTTTAGTTGACAAAGTCATAATTCACATCCAACAGTCATTTACAGTCAAAAGATTAAATGTTAAAATTTCATCCATATTGACCATTTTGGGATCGTTCGACATGTCCGGAGTCATCGTTTTTCATCGGAAAATTGATTTTTTGAACTGTACCAAAAATGATTCAAAATGGCAATTGGATCGTGCCTCATGTTGAATAACCACTTTTTAAACCCTCACAGTGACCAAAATTGCCATTTTTACAGAGTTTTGATTACTCAAAAGCTTCAATTTTGACCCCTTTGAGGCACAGAAATGACTTTAAACACACTTATTTTAGTTGACAAAGTCATAATTCACATACAACAGTCATTTACAGTCAAAAGATTAAATGTTAAAATTTCATCCATATTGACCATTTTGGGATCGTTCGGCATGTCCGGAGTCATCGTTTTTCATCCGAAAATTGATTTTTTGGACTGTACCAAAAATGATTTAAAATGTCAATTGGATCGTGCCTCATGTTGAATAACCACTTTTTAAACCCTCACAGTGACCAAAATTGCCATTTTAAAGAGTTTTGATTACTCAAAAGCTTCAATTTTGACCCCTTGGAGGCACAGAAATGACTTTAAAAACCCGTATTTTAGTTGACAAAGTCATAATTCACATCCAACAGTCATTTACAGTCAAAAGATTAAATGTTAAAATTTCATCCATATTGACCATTTTGGGATCATTCGACATGTCCGGAGTCATCGTTTTTCATCCGAAAATTGATTTTTTGGACTGTACCAGAAATGATTCAAAATGTCAATTGGATCGTGCCTCATGTTGAATAACCACTTTTTAAACCCTCACAGTGACCAAAATTGCCATTTTAAAGAGTTTTGATTACTCAAAAGCTTCAATTTTGACCCCTTGGAGGCACAGAAATGACTTTAAAAACCCGTATTTTAGTTGACAAAGTCATAATTCACATCCAACAGTCATTTACAGTCAAAAGATTAAATGTTAAAATTTCATCCATATTGACCATTTTGGGATCGTTCGACATGTCCGGAGTCATTGTTTTTCATCGGAAAATTGATTTTTTGGACTGTACCAAAAATGATTCAAAATGGCAATTGAATCGTGCCTCATGTTGAATAACCACTTTTTAAACCCTCAGAGTGACCAAAATTGCCATTTTTACAGAGTTTTGATTACTCAAAAGCTTCAATTTTGACCCCTTTGAGGCACAGAAATGACTTTAAACACACTTATTTTAGTTGACAAAGTCATAATTCACATCCAACAGTCATTTACAGTCAAAAGATTAAATGTTAAAATTTCATCCATATTGACCATTTTGGGATCGTTCGGCATGTCCGGAGTCATCGTTTTTCATCCGAAAAATTATTTTTTGGACTGTACCAGAAATGATTCAAAATGTCAATTGGATCGTGCCTCATGTTGAATAACCACTTTTTAAACCCACACAGTGACCAAAATTGCCATTTTTACAGAGTTTTGATTACTCAAAAGCTTCAATTTTGACCCCTTTGAGGCACAGAAATGACTTTAAACACACTTATTTTAGTTGACAAAGTCATAATTCACATCCAACAGTCATTTACAGTCAAAAGATTAAATGTTAAAATTTCATCCATATTGACCATTTTGGGATCGTTCGACATGTCCGGAGTTATTGTTTTTCATCCGAAAATTGATTTTTTGGACTGTACCAAAAATGATTCAAAATGGCAATTGGATCGTGCCTCATGTTGAATAACCACTTTTTAAACCCTCAGAGTGACCAAAATTGCCATTTTTACAGAGTTTTGATTACTCAAAAGCTGCAATTTTGACCCCTTTGAGGCACAGAAATGACTTTAAACACATGTATTTTAGTTGACAAAGTCATAATTCACATCCAAAAGTAATTTACAGTCAAAAGATTAAATGTTAAAATTTCATCCATATTGACCATTTTGGGATCGTTCGACATGTCCGGAGTCATCGTTTTTCATCCGAAAATTGATTTTTTGGACTGTACCAAAAATCATTCAAAATGTCAATTGGATCGTGCCTCATGTTGAATAACCACTTTTTAAACCCTCACAGTGACCAAAATTGCCAATTTTACAGAGTTTTGCTTACTCAAAAGCTTCAATTTTGACCCGTTTCAGGCACAGAAATGACTTTAAACACACTTATTTTAGTTGACAAAGTCATAATTCACATCCAACAGTCATTTACAGTCAAAAGATTAAATGTTAAAATTTCATCCATTTTGACTATTTTGGGATCGTTCGACATGTCCGGAGTCATCGTTTTTCATCCGAAAATTGATTTTTTGGACTGTACCAAAAATCATTCAAAATGTCAATTGGATCGTGCCTCATGTTGAATAACCACTTTTTAAACCCTCACAGTGACCAAAATTGCCAATTTTACAGAGTTTTGCTTACTCAAAAGCTTCAATTTTGACCCCTTTGAGGCACAGAAATTACTTTAAACACACTTATTTTAGTTGACAAAGTCATAATTCACATCCAACAGTCATTTACAGTCAAAAGATTAAATGTTAAAATTTCATCCATATTGACCATTTTGGGATCGTTCGACATGTCCGGAGTCATCGTTTTTCATCCGAAAATTGATTTTTTGGACTGTACCAAAAATGATTCAAAATGGCAATTGGATCGTGCCTCATGTTGAATAACCACTTTTTAAACACTCACAGTGACCAAAATTGCCATTTTTACAGAGTTTTGATTACTCAAAAGCTTCAATTTTGACCCCTTTGAGGCACAGAAATGACTTTAAACACACTTATTTTAGTTGACAAAGTCATAATTCACATCCAACAGTCATTTACAGTCAAAAGATTAAATGTTAAAATTTCATCATTATAGACCATTTTGGGAATGTTCGACAGGTCCGGAGTCATCGTTTTTCATCCGAAAATTGATTTTTTGGATTGTACCAAAAATGATTCAAAATGTCAATTGGATCGTGCCTCATGTTGAATAACCACTTTTTAAACCCTCACAGTGACCAAAATTACAATTTTTACAGAGTTTTGATTACTCAAAAGCTTGAATTTTGACCACTTTGAGGCACAGAAATGACTTTAAACACACTTATTTTAGTTGACAAAGTCATAATTCACATCCAACAGTCATTTACAGTCAAAAGATTAAATGTTAAAATTTCATCCATATTGACCATTTTGGGATCGTTCGACATGTCCGGAGTTATCGTTTTTCATCCGAAAATTGATTTTTTGGACTGTACCAGAAATGATTCGAAATGTCAATTGGATCGTGCCTCATGTTGAATAACCACTTTTTAAACCCTCACAGTGACCAAAATTGCCATTTTTACAGAGTTTTGCTTACTCAAAAGCTTCAATTTTGACCCCTTTGAGGCACAGAAATGACTTTAAACACACTTATTTTAGTTGACAAAGTCATAATTCACATCCAACAGTCATTTACAGTCAAAAGATTAAATGTTAAAATTTCATCCATATTGACCATTTTGGGATCGTTCGACATGTCCGGAGTCATCGTTTTTCATCGGAAAATTGATTTTTTGAACTGTACCAAAAATGATTCAAAATGGCAATTGAATCGTGCCTCATGTTGAATAACCACTTTTTAAACCCTCAGAGTGACCAAAATTGCCATTTTTACAGAGTTTTGATTACTCAAAAGCTTCAATTTTGACCCCTTTGAGGCACAGAAATGACTTTAAACACACTTATTTTAGTTGACAAAGTCATAATTCACATCCAACAGTCATTTACAGTCAAAAGATTAAATGTTAAAATTTCATCCATATTGACCATTTTGGGATCGTTCGGCATGTCCGGAGTCATCGTTTTTCATCCGAAAATTTATTTTTTGGACTGTACCAGGAAATGATTCAAAATGTCAATTGGATCGTGCCTCATGTTGAATAACCACTTTTTAAACCCTCACAGTGACCAAAATTGCCATTTTTACAGACTTTTGATTACTCAAAAGCTTCAATTTTGACCCCTTTGAGGCACAGAAATGACTTTAAACACACTTATTTTAGTTGACAAAGTCATAATTCACATACAACAGTCATTTACAGTCAAAAGATTAAATGTTAAAATTTCATCCATATTGACCATTTTGGGATCGTTCGGCATGTCCGGAGTCATCGTTTTTCATCCGAAAATTGATTTTTTGGACTGTACCAAAAATGATTCAAAATGTCAATTGGATCGTGCCTCATGTTGAATAACCACTTTTTAAACCCTCACAGTGACCAAAATTGCCATTTTAAAGAGTTTTGATTACTCAAAAGCTTCAATTTTGACCCCTTTGAGGCACAGAAATGACTTTAAAAACCCGTATTTTAGTTGACAAAGTCATAATTCACATCCAACAGTCATTTACAGTCAAAAGATTAAATGTTAAAATTTCATCCATATTGACCATTTTGGGATCATTCGACATGTCCGGAGTCATCGTTTTTCATCCGAAAATTGATTTTTTGGACTGTACCAGAAATGATTCAAAATGTCAATTGGATCGTGCCTCATGTTGAATAACCACTTTTTAAACCCTCACAGTGACCAAAATTGCCATTTTTACAGAGTTTTGCTTACTCAAAAGCTTCCATTTTGACCCCTTTGAGGCACAGAAATGACTTTAAACACACTTATTTTAGTTGACAAAGTCATAATTCACATCCAACAGTCATTTACAGTCAAAAGATTAAATGTTAAAATTTCATCCATATTGACCATTTTGGGATCGTTCGACATGTCCGGAGTCATCGTTTTTCATCGGAAAATTGATTTTTTGGACTGTACCAAAAATGATTCAAAATGGCAATTGAATCGTGCCTCATGTTGAATAACCACTTTTTAAACCCTCAGAGTGACCAAAATTGCCATTTTTACAGAGTTTTGATTACTCAAAAGCTTCAATTTTGACCCCTTTGAGGCACAGAAATGACTTTAAACACACTTATTTTAGTTGACAAAGTCATAATTCACATCCAACAGTCATTTACAGTCAAAAGATTAAATGTTAAAATTTCATCCATATTGACCATTTTGGGATCGTTCGGCATGTCCGGAGTCATCGTTTTTCATCCGA